>NC_092338.1:216607500-217207500 GCF_046630445.1 Rutidosis leptorrhynchoides | reverse complement strand
GAGAATAAATATGCTTAAAAGTGTCAACCAAAAGGTTGGTGAGTTCATAGGTTTATCATAATAATCATTTCAATATATTAATAGACGTCACAATTTCTGTTTATAAATATATGTACACTCGCAAGTGTATAAAAGTATTCTATAAGTTGTTGAGTGCTTCGGTAACCATACTTAAAAATTAATGTGGCATATTCCATTTATTATGAAATCTCCCTACACTGTACTAAGTGTAGTAAAAACGAAGTACTATGCAACCGTTTACGATACTAGAGCGACTAGCCCGGTTGGGGTGGTCAAACCCGATAGATCTATCAATAGGATTCGCGCTTACATGTTCTTCCAACATGTAAATATTACTTATGTCTATTTGGTCAAACATAAAAGCAGCGTATGTATTCTCAGCCCGAAAATATATATTGCAAAAGCAATTAAAAAGGGAGCAAATGAAACTCACAATACTGTATTTTGTAGTAAAAATACATATGACGACATTGAACAAATGTTGGGTTGGCCTTGGATTCACGAACCTATATCAAGTATATATATTAACACATATAACCACATAATTCCTTCTATGTAATATTTATATATATATTAAATGTTGTAGTTATACAGATATATATACTTTATTTATATTTATATTTTCAGTTATATTTTATATATAGTTGTTTTGTAAAACGATCAATATTCATACATATAGTTATATTAATATATATTATATTTGTAATTAGTATTATATCAAAAATTAATAACTTGTTATATGTAATATTTATATAATTAATGTTAATATGTTTAATATAAAATTTTATGTAATATTAATATATAATATTTATTTGTTATATAAAAATCATACTATTAATAATAATAATAATAATAATGGTTCTAGTAATAATAAATAAAAATTGTATATTTATTAAAAATAATAATCCTTAATAATAATTTTTAGTATCACTAATACTTTATTCTAATAATAATAATGATAATAATAATAGTTATAATGATAATAATTTTACTAATGTTGATAACATTATTAATAATTCTTATTTTAACAAATTTAATGATATTAATAATAATAATAATAATAGTAATAATAATAATAATTATAATTATAATAATAATAATAATAATAATAATAATAATAATAATAATAATAATAATAATAATAATAATAATAATAATAAAGTTGATAATAATTATAATACTAATAATAATTATACCTTGGAAATATATACGGGCTAGAAGTTCCAGCCCATCAAAAGCCCACTCGATCTAGAAGCCCGCTCTAGATAATGGCTTAGTCTGATTCATTAACAAGCCCAACACTATTTAAGTCCAAGCAACAAAATTACAAACCTAATTTGATTAAGCCCATTAGTATAGATAATTAAATCCCCCAGCCCAAACCATGTTTTAATTACTGATCGATGGATTGTAGGAGTTGTTGGGTTCAACAGAAGTGAGACATAGATTAAGAACAGTAGTTCATAGGTTCATCCCCTCCATCTTTCAACATCATCTTCTTTCATCTGTGTTCACCTTCGATTATTATTATCATTATTTATCCTTGACAGCAACATTCATTAAATCATAACTATTCGCTCAGTCTGATTGGAACATAGAACTGCTACGAGCAGTAATATTGTTCGATGATAATAGAAATTAAATGGAATAGTGAAGGGTGTTCTTTGGTGCGGCTTCAGTCAGGAAGAAAAAAAGAAACGAATGGCAAACATCATCACTTTCATCTCATCATTACTGTTATCATCATCTTGAAACTCGCCATATCATCATCTTCTTCACGTTCACCGTATCATTATTATATGGAAACATCACACGTCATCTTTTGTCGCTGAACAGAAATAATTATATGCGAGTAATTTGTGTAGTGATTCGAATATTGTAGGTTGTGTGGTGGTAATTCTATTGAACAGCAGCTATAGCACTAGTAGTGATCATTTCCGGTGATTAAAACAGAAACAAAATAAGTCGAGCAAGGTGATTTGATGGGTTTTGTTTTAAGGATAGAGAGTGATAGAGAGAGCAGATGAGAGGGAGAGAGGTAGCGAGAGAGAAGGTGGTGGCAGTTATGGTGGTTGGGTGGTGATCGTGAAGTGGTGTGTGGTGTCGGGTTCTTGAAGATGAAATGGGTGTGAGATAATTGTTTCCCGTAAGCATGTATATGTATACATAGAATTACGTGATATCAAGTAAACAATAGAAACTGTGATTATAGTTATAATATTATAGAATTAAAAGTAAATAGTATCTTAAATTAATCATGTAATAGTTAGCAGCCGTGGTTTTGTAGTTTTCTATCGATAGTTTTCACGGACTGTGTATCGTGCTAAATCAGTGGCGGATAAAAGTGTTCAGAAAAATTCCATATTTTTAAATTAACTATATTTATTTATTTTAGTCATTATGGTATAAAATTCAGTCATTAATTATTAAATAAAATTTTACATTAATTATTCACTCCCAACCCCAAGAAAAATATAAAAAGTTATAAAATTTAGCAGATAGTTCCTAAATACATTTTTAATAAATCTATAATTTGTAAAACTCATTTTCGAATCACAGTTTATTTTAAAATAATATAAGTTTGATTTTAACTTACTTATTATCAATCAAATGACAATTGAGCATTTTAGTTGCTTACAAATTAAATTTAAAACTATTTATATGTTCATTATACATTATTTACATATATAGTTATATTTTAAGTAATAGTTATTATATATTATTTCATTTTACATTATTAATTCTAACAATTACGTCATATAATATTTTAATTTATATATCAATTTCATATATCTTAAATATATATGTATCTATTTACAAATAGTGGTTCGTGAATCGTCGAGCATGGTCAAAGGTAATCGGTTACATGAATATAGTTTAAAAATTTTGAGAATCAACATTACAGACTTTGTTTATCGTGTCGAATTCATATAAAGATCAAATTTAAATTTGGTTGGAAATTTACGGGTCATCACATATTATTATTATTAATATAAAAATTATTATTATCAATATCATTATTAGTATTATTATCATTATTTTAGTATTATCATAATTATTATTTTAAAAAATAAAAGATATTTATATAAAAATATAATTATTACATATATCATAAGTATATCTAATTTACTATTTTAATATAAAAGAAACATATATAGATATATATAACATTTGAAATAACAAATACATTATAATAAGTAATATATTATATAATTAATATATATAAACTGGTTTGATTATTATTACATGATAATTATACGTTTTAATATATATAACTGATATAGGTTCGTGAATCAGAGGCCAACCCTGCATTGTTCAGTTCCGTCGTATGCATATTTTTACTACAAAATATCGTATTGTGAGTTTCATTTGCTACCTTTTTAAATGCTTTTGCAATATATATTTTTGGGACTGAGAATACATGCGCTTTTATAAATATTTTACGAAATAGACACATGTAATTGAAACTACATTATATGGTTGAATGGATCGAAGCCGAATATGCCCCTTTTAGCCTGGTAATCTAGGAATTAGGGAACCGAGCCCCTAATTGACGCGAATCCTAAAGATAGATCTATTGTGAAATGTCCCGTTCTTATTGATTAAAAACGTTCCATATTAATTGATTTCGTTGCGAGGTTTTGACCTCTATATGAGACGTTTTTCAAAGACTGCATTCATTTTTAAAACAAACCATAACCTTTATTTCATAAATAAAGGTTTAAAAAGCTTTACGTAGATTATCAAATAATGATAATCTAAAATATCCTGTTTACACACGACCATTACATAATGGTTTACAATAAAAATATGTTACATCGAAATCAGTTTCTTGAATGCAGTTTTTACACATTATCATACAAACATGGACTCCAAATCTTGTCCTTATTTTAGTATGCAACAGCGGAAGCTCTTAGTATTCACCTGAGAATAAACATGCTTTAAACGTCAACAAAAATGTTGGTGAGTTATAGGTTTAACCTATATATATCAAATCGTAATAATAGACCACAAGATTTCATATTTCAATACACATCTCATACATAGAGATAAAAATCATTCATATGGTGAACACCTAGTAACCGACATTAACAAGATGCATATATATATAAGAATATCCCCATCATTCCGGGACACCCTTCGGATATGATATAAATTTTGAAGTACTAAAGCATCCGGTACTTTGGATGGGGTTTGTTAGGCCCAATAGATCTATCTTTAGGATTCGCGTCAATTAGGGTGTCTGTTCCCTAATTCTTAGATTACTAAACTTAATAAAAAGGGGCATATTCGATTTCAATAATTCAACCATAGAATGTAGTTTCACGTACTTGTGTCTATTTTGTAAATCATTTATAAAACCTGCATGTTTTCTCATCCCAAAAATATTAGATTTTAAAAGTGAGACTATAACTCACTTTCACAGATTTTTACTTCGTCGGGAAGTAAGACTTGGCCACTGGTTGATTCACGAACCTATAACAATATATACATATATATCAAAGTATGTTTAAAATATATTTACAACACTTATAATATATTTTGATGTTTTAAGTTTATTAAGTCAGCTGTCCTCGTTAGTAACCTACAACTAGTTGTCCACAGTTAGATGTACAGAAATAAATCGATAAATATTATCTTGAATCAATCCACGACCCAGTGTATACTTATCTCAGTATTGATCACAACTCAAACTATATATATTTTGGAATCAACCTCAACCCTGTATAGCTAACTCCAACATTCACATATAGAGTGTCTATGGTTGTTCCGAAATATATATAGATGTGTCGACATGATAGGTCGAAACATTGTATACGTGTCTATGGTATCTCAAGATTACATAATATACAATACAAGTTGATTAAGTTATGGTTGGAATAGATTTGTTACCAATTTTCACGTAGCTAAAATGAGAAAAATTATCCAATCTTGTTTTACCCATAACTTCTTCATTTTAAATCCGTTTTGAGTGAATCAAATTGCTATGGTTTCATATTGAACTCTATTTTATGAATTTAAACATAAAAAGTATAGGTTTATAGTGGGAAAAATAAGTTACAAGTCGTTTTTGTAAAGGTAGTCATTCCAGTCGAAAGAACGACGTCTAGATGACCATTTTAGAAAACATACTTCCACTTTGAGTTTAACCATAATTTTTGGATATAGTTTCATGTTCATAATAAAAATTATTTCCTCATAATAACAACTTTTAAATCAAAGTTTATCATAGTTTTTAATTAACTAACCCAAAACAGCCCGCGGTGTTACTACGACGGCGTAAATCCAGTTTTACGGTGTTTTCGTGTTTCTAGGTTTTAAATCATTAAGTTAGCATATCATATAGATATAGAACATGTGTGTAGTTAATTTTAAAAGTCAAGTTAGAAGGATTAACTTTTGTTTGCGAACAAGTTTAGAATTAACTAAACTATGTTCTAATGATTACGAGTTTAAACCTTCGAATAAGATAGTTTTATATATATGAATCGAATGATGTTATGAACATCATTACTACCTCAAGTTTAGTAGGTAAACCTACTGGAAGTGACAAGAAATGATCTAGCTTCAAAGGATCTTGGATGGCTTGAAAGTTCTTGAAGTAGGATCATGACACAAAAATAAGTTCAAGTAAGATTTTTACTCGAATTAAGATAGTTTATAGTTATAGAAATTGAATCAAAGTTTGAATATGAATATTACCTTGAATAAGAAAGATTACCTACTGTATATAACAAAGGTTTCTTGATCTTAGATGATTACTTGGAATGGATTAGAAAGCTTGGAAGTAAATTAGTAAACTTGAAGGGATTTTTGAAGTGTTCTTGAAGTGTTCTTCCTATGATGATTATAGCTTGATTCTTGAAGTGATTTTTGATGAAAATGATGATTAACTACTGGAAAAATACGTTCATAATAGTGTGTGTGTGTGTTGAGAGAGAATTAGAAAGAGAATTGGAAGTGAAATGGAGTGAATGATGAGTGGTAATTGGTGAGTGGTGAGTGGGGTTAAAAGGAGTTCTAGTTAGTTGACTAGCTCATGGTAGAAGTTAAAATTGATTAGTCATACATGACATAATCAAGAGTGGAATCCCATGCTAGTTCCTATTGGTATATACTCATAGTAAGTACGTTTTGAAGCTGTGTATAATACGGGTAAGAATACGACTAGAATTCTTGATGAAAGAAAAGAATGGAAAAGTAACTGTAACAATTTTCGTTAAGTATGAGTGTTTTGATATATGTCTTGAAGTCTTCCAAAAGTATTTTAATACATCTAAATACACTACATGTATATACATTTTAACTGAGTCGTTAAGTCATCGTTAGTCGTTACATGTAAGTGTTGTTTTGAAACCTTTAAGTTAACGATCTCAATTAATGTTGTTAACCCATTGTTTATTATATCTAATGAGATGTTAAATTATTATATTATCATGATATTATGATATATTAATATATCTTAATATGATATATATACATTTAAATGTCGTTACAACGATAATCGTTACATATATGTCTCGTTTCGAAATCCTTAAGTTAGTAGTCTTGTTTATATGTATATAACTCATTGTTAATATACTTATGGAGATACTTACTTATCATAATCTCATGTTAACCATATGTATATCCATATATATATCATCATGTCATTTTTACAAGTTTTAACGTTCGTGAATCGCCGGTCAACTTGCGTGGTCAATTGTCTATATGAAACATATTTCAATTAATTAAGTCTTAACAAGTTTGATTGCTTAACATGTTGGAAACATTTAATCATGTAAATATCAATCTCAATTAATATATATAAACATGGAAAAGTTCGGGTCACTACAGTACCTACCCGTTAAATAAATTTCGTCCCGAAATTTTAAGCTGTTGAAGGTGTTGACGAATCTTCTGGAAATAGATGCGGGTATTTCTTCTTCATCTGATCTTCACGCTCCCAGGTGAACTCGGGTCCTCTACGAGCATTCCATCGAACCTTAACAATTGGTATCTTGTTTTGCTTAAGTCTTTTAACCTCACGATCCATTATTTCGACGGGTTCTTCGATGAATTGGAGTTTTTCGTTGATTTGGATTTCATCTAACGGAATAGTGAGATCTTCTTTAGCAAAACATTTCTTCAAATTCGAGACGTGAAAAGTGTTATGTACAGCTGCGAGTTGTTGAGGTAACTCAAGTCGGTAAGCTACTGGTCCGACACGATCAATAATCTTGAATGGTCCAATATACCTTGGATTTAATTTCCCTCGTTTACCAAATCGAACAACGCCTTTCCAAGGTGCAACTTTAAGCATGACCATCTCTCCAATTTCAAATTCTATATCTTTTCTTTTAATGTCAGCGTAGCTCTTTTGTCGACTTTGGGCGGTTTTCAACCGTTGTTGAATTTGGATGATCTTCTCGGTAGTTTCTTGTATAATCTCCGGACCCGTAATCTGTCTATCCCCCACTTCAATCCAACAAATCGGAGACCTGCACTTTCTACCATAAAGTGCTTCAAACAGCGCCATCTCAATGCTTGAATGGTAGCTATTGTTGTAGGAAAATTCTGCTAATGGTAGATGTCGATCCCAACTGTTTCCGAAATCAATAACACATGCTCGTAGCATGTCTTCAAGCGTTTGTATCGTCCTTTCGCTCTGCCCATCAGTTTGTGGATGATAGGCAGTACTCATGTCTAGATGAGTTCCTAATGCTTGCTGTAATGTCTGCCAGAATCTTGAAATAAATCTGCCATCCCTATCAGAGATAATAGAGATTGGTATTCCATGTCTGGAGACGACTTTCTTCAAATACAGTCGTGCTAACTTCTCCATCTTGTCATCTTCTCTTATTGGCAGGAAATGTGCTGATTTGGTGAGACGATCAACTATTACCAAAATAGTATCAAAACCACTTGCAGTCCTTGGCAATTTAGTGATGAAATCCATGGTAATGTTTTCCCATTTCCATTCCAGGATTTCGGGTTGTTGAAGTAGACCTGATGATTTCTGATGCTCAGCTTTGACCTTAGAACACGTCAAACATTCTCCTACGTATTTAGCAACATCGGCTTTCATACCCGGCCACCAAAAATATTTCCTGAGATCCTTGTACATCTTCCCCGTTCTAGGATGTATTGAGTATCTGGTTTTATGAGCTTCTCTAAGTACCATTTCTCTCATATCTCCAAATTTTGGTACCCAAATTCTTTCAGCCCTATACCGGGTTCCGTCTTCCCGAATATTAAGATGTTTCTCCGATCCTTTGGGTATTTCATCCTTTAAATTTCTCTCTTTTAAAACTCCTTGTTGCGCCTCCTTTATTTGAGTAGTAAGGTTATTATGAATCATTATATTCATAGATTTTACTCGAATGGGTTCTCTGTCCTTCCTGCTCAAGGCATCGGCTACCACATTTGCCTTCTCCGGGTGGTAACGAATCTCAAAGTCGTAATCATTCAATAATTCAATCCACCTACGCTGCCTCATATTCAGTTGTTTCTGATTAAATATGTGTTGAAGACTTTTGTGGTCGGTATATATAATACTTTTGACCCCATATAAGTAGTGCCTCCAATTCTTTAATGCAAAAACAACCGCGCCTAATTCCAAATCATGCGTTGTATAATTTTGTTCGTGAATCTTCAATTGTCTACACGCATAAACAATCACCTTCGTTCGTTGCATTAATACACAACCGAGACCTTGCTTTGATGCGTCACAATAAATCACAAAATCATCATTCCCTTCAGGCAATGACAATATAGGTGCCGTAGTTAGCTTTTTCTTCAATAACTGAAACGCTTTCTCTTGTTCATCATTCCATTAAAATTTCTTCCCTTTATGCATTAATGCAGTCAAGGGTTTTGCTATTCTGGAAAAGTCTTGGATGAACCTTCTGTAGTAACCAGCTAGTCCTAAAAACTGGCGTATGTGTTTCGGAGTTTTCGGGGTTTCCCACTTTTCAACAGTTTCTATCTTTGCCGGATCTACCTTAATACCTTCTTTGTTCACTATGTGACCGAGGAATTGAACTTCTTCCAACCAAAATGCACACTTTGAAAACTTAGCGTACAATTCTTCCTTCCTCAATACTTCTAACACCTTTCTCAAATGTTCACCGTGTTCTTGGTCATTCTTTGAGTAAATAAGTATGTCATCAATGAAAACAATGACAAACTTGTCAAGGTATGGTCCACACTGTGACGACCCGGGAAATTCCGACCAAATTTAAACTTTATCTTTATATGTTCGACACGATAAGCAAAGTCTGTAATGTTAATTCACAAAATTTTTGAACTGTTTACATGGATTCAGTTAACCTTTGAATATTCTCAACGATTCACAAACAATTAATTGTAAATAAATATGTATATATATATTTATATAATAACCGGAAATAATAATATACGATTAAATTGTTAGAACTAAAGATGTAAAATAATATAAGAAATAATAACAATACATATACAGTTTTTGATATTCACAAAATAAAACATTGAATAAAAATAATCTATCTAAATACTCCGTGAGCCAATAGTTAGGCTAGAAATCGATAGTGACATAATTTACATTGCTATGAAAATTGTTAAGTCTCGTAATTAAAATTTTCAATCAAAAAAAAAAAGTTACTAAACGACATATGGACATAAGTTAATAAGTGTTGTAATTAAAATAGATAAGTCACGGAGGTAGTAGTAAAAAGAAAAAAAAATTACTAAATCTTATCAAATCCCATAATTATTGGGAGATTTCGTTGACATATACCAATCTCCAAATTACTCATCAATCATCACAAAATCACAAATAGAAGAAGCTTATAACTATAAATATAAATATATAAATATTTTTGTCTCTTCAATTCCACTATCTAATATCTAATATATTTATATAAACCCATACTCACACAATTGATATATAGATATATACATTATCACCTTTTCTTGTTATCTGTCAACCTCATTAGTGTCATCACCCAATTAACTAACAAATCCACTTGAAGAAACAATAATATTCGTGATTTGATTATTGAATTGAAAGAGTTACTATTATTGATTGATTAGGTTAGTGTGGTTGTTATTTGTTGATTGCTTCACTATTTTTGCTTTTGACTTCCTTACCATTATTTCATCTATCTTACTATAATATATGCATATACATAAGCGACATACATATAACCACTCATCTTTCTATTTTTTTGGTATCATATTTTTTGGTAGGATCCCTCCACTAACATATTAATATATAGATATATATAGGTAGTGAAATACAATTGACAACCAAGCATCACTAACACAAATTCACATATTTGATAACTACTGTACTTCTCTGATTCTTTCACCTATCATCTTTCTATTTGATTATTATTATTTTTTTAGCAAATATAGAACTTTTATTAAAATCAAGAGGATTACATGGATTACATGCATAAGTATATGCATTAATGAAACAACGAACTATACTACAAGAAATCGAATAATTTTGTGAACGAAAAGGGAGAAAAAGATGTTAACAACAGCTTAGCCGCGATCTTCAAAACTGAGAGGATTCGTAAGTCATCTTTGCCAATTTTTTTTTTCTTTCATACAAACCTGTAAAAGCCATCAAAACTCGACCAAACATGTAAAACCGTCATTTAAAACGTTCGTTAATTTATCTATCACCATCGGCTCATATATCATCACCAACCCATCAACTCACTTCATCGGCTTCCCACTTCCACCTATAGTCACCACCATACGCTCACCTTAAAACGTGGTAACTATCTATCTCTCTCTTACAATCTTCATTGTCACCCTTAAACAACACTATATCACCACCTCTTGTTTGAAACTGTTATAAATATTTTAATTACTGTAATTGTTCGAAAACCACCCCTTAGATACTACTAATGTGTTCGGTTGTCATCACCAACATTAAACCCATTGAAACCCACTCAAAATCACCCTAAAACCATCATCAACTCACCATCATTTATACTTATACATGCTACTACCTCTGTTTATATTTCGATCAGCATTTGCAACCACCACTCGAATAAGACTACTGTTTTGTTCCTTTTTACTTCTGCACCGATCTCTACCAAACACCCACCCGCAAGATTTTTGAGATTATGTTTCCTGTTTCTGTTATATTACCAATGAAAGGCAAAAACACCACACCTGCAGGAAACTACAAGATGATGTTGTTGTTTTGCCGAAGACCCAAAACCACCTTCATCATACCCATCGAGAACCACCTGACATCTTCTTTATTTATCTTCCATTCACATCCAAACCAAACACTCACGAGCTGTTAGTTATGTTTCTACTCTAATCAAATCCACATATCAATTATTATTCGCATATACATAGTTCTCGGCCCATTCTATTTTCCAAAACCCAATAATAATCAAATCGAACACCACTCGCCTGCTTCTATTATTCGAAAACCTGCAAGGGTTATTAATACTGTGAAAACAAGGATAAAAAGGGTGATTTGATATGATGATGCAGATAATGATTATGGTGATGATCTTGAGGCATGATAAGAACGATGATAATGAATGATATTATTTTTTTTTTCCGGTGGTGACAGCAAATGGGTTCAGGAGGTTGTCGATTAAGATGGTGTCGGTGGAAGTCAATAATAATAGAGATGATGTTATTATAGGTATTAATCGCGTATATATATATATATATATATATATATATATATATATATATATATATATATATATATATATTTGTTTACTCCTTCAGCCGTTCAGATTCCAAACTCAAAGCCAAAGATTATTTATTGGACCGTAAAATTTAGATGGACTTTTGAGACTGTTGGGCCGAAAATATGATTGGGCCAGATTACCACAATGAATGATGAAAATGGTAGAACGGTTTGCTTTACTTAATTAATAAATAATCGAGAATTTAAAAACAAGTTAAAATGGACGGATGAGTGGTCGGAAGTGTGCTTTGCTATATACAAGGTCTTGGGTTCGAGCCTTGTCTAAGACATTTCTTTTTAGGAAAAGCTTAAAGGTAGTCTCCTTTTCCTATTATTTTTATTATTACCACTATTATTATTATTATTATTATTATTATTATTATTATTATTATTATTATTATTATTATTATTAACATTATCGATATTATTGTTGTTATCATTAATTAATAAAGATATCATTATTAGTAAAAGTATCATTTTTATAAAAAAAAAAAAATTTCTTAACTACTATTATTATTACTATAAAATGAGACAACTTTTTATTTTATCATATAACTATTAATTATATAAAACTATATTAATACAACCATAGTAATATTTTTTTTATAAAATAATAATTATTTGTAAAGATATATAAAGTAAATATAATTAATTAAGTTATCAATAAAACACATAATTAAAAATCACTAATAATATATATATAAACTTGTTCGATTACGATAATACATTTTAATTTATACACAAATGATATAGGTTCGTGAATCCGAGGCCAACCTTACACTTGTTCAATGATGTTATATGTATTTTTACTACAAAATACAGTATGGTGAGTTTTCATTACTCCCTTTTTAAATGCTTTCGCAATATAAATTTTTGGGACTGAGAATGCATGCACTGCTTTTATAAATGTTTTACGAAATGGACACAAGTGATCGAAACTACATTCTATGGTTGGATTATCTAATCGAATATGCCCTTTTTATATAGTCTGGTAATCTAAGAATTAGGGAACAGACACCCTAATTGACGCGAACTCTAAGGATAGATCTATCGGGCCCAACAAGCCCCATCCAAAGTACCGGATGCTTTAGTACTTCGAAATTAATATCATGTCCGAAGGAGGATCCCGGAATGATGGGGATATTCTTATATGCATATTGTGAATGTCGGTTACCAGGTGTTCAATCCATATGAATGATTTTTGTCTCTATGCATGGGAAGTATATTTATGAGAAATGAAAATCTTGTGGTCTATTAAAATGATGGAAATGATTATTTATGTTAAACTAATAACTCACCAACCTTTTGGTTGACACTTGAAAGCATGTTTATTCTCAGGTACGAAAGAAATCTTCCGCTGTGCAATTACTCATTTAAAAGATATTACTTGGAGTCATTCATGACATATTTCAAAAGACATTGCATTCGAGTCGTTGAGTTCATCAAGATTATTATTAAGTCACTTATAGTTAGATATATTATGAAATGGTGTGTTTGCCGTCAACTATCAATGTAAAGAAAGTTTGTCTTTTAAAAACGAATGCAATGTTTGTAAAATGTATCATATAGAGGTCAAGTACCTCGCGATGTAACCAACTATTGTGAATCGTTTGTAATCGATAAGGACTTTGTCTGGATGGATTAGGACGGGTCCTTTCAGTTGGTATCAGAGCGGTGGTCTTAGTGAACTGGGTCTTGCATTAGTGTGTCTAACTGATAGTCGTTAGGATGCATTAGTGAGTCTGAACTTCGACCGTGTCTGCATGTCAAAAGTTTTGCTTATCATTTCGTGTCGAAAATTACCCGCTTATCATTCTTAGAGAATCACTTGCTTATCATCCTTAGTCTAGACACATCTTATTGCATTGATTGCATGATTAGTGTATAGACAAAATTCATATCTTAGCATATCTGCTAATTCAAATCATAGCTTATCTGTTATTGTAAACTTTGCCTGATATTTTCTGTAGATTCCTCCGTAACTTATGGGATTTTTAGTATTATATATGCATATGTAAATTATGTATTGCAGAGTACTAATCTACATCCTATAATCTATTTCTTATCGAAAATCCTTCATCTGATCGTACGAGATGAATCCTGCAACCAGTTCGAGTCCCTCAGATTCCGATAGCTATTCCGATAGTTATTCCAACAGCTATTCTGACATAGATGTTCACCTAAACTCCGAAAAACAGCGTCATCGGCATGAATCAACCAATCATCCATTATCAATTCATTTAATGGGTTCGTAGTCGACTTAATTAATGGAAGCGCGCAGAAGGCAATCCTTTCCACCAACCGAATTCACCTCACACTGAACCTGAAGCATTTGTCAGCGAACCTGTACGAGACACCAATTTCAGTCTCATTTCCAGGGTAACTCGATAAGATTATATTCTATCCACAACTCTGAACCTTATTCATCCGCTCGTTCTGATCGACAATCATCCTGGAGTAATGAGTCAACGAACTTCGTGCTCGAATAATCAATTCAGAGAATATGGTGCAAAATGTACCAGCTTCAGCAACATCACCGACATCAACAGTACCATCAATAATAGCACCAGTACCATCAACAATCCATGCTTCAATATTATCATCTGTACTTTGAGTATGATCTTCGTTCTAAGTATCGTTCTACCTCACTTATCTTCGTTCGACATGGCGAATATGTAATCTCTAAAGTTTTAGAGATTATTTATTCTAGTTCCAACCGAAAAGCAAATGAGTTTAATATCATATTAACTCATTAAATCCATGATTACGCCTGAAGAAAATATATATGTATATATCTTTTCATAAAGATTGTAATTAAAATTTTTATTGTACAAACTGTTAATGATGAAAATATTTTAACGGGTAGGTAATACCCGAGGAATATTTAGATTTCACATTAATAAGTTACATTGTACGTTCTTCGAATCTGTTTCAACAGTCATATACTATCCTACTTACATCCACCGATATACGTATCCGTTCACCAAAGAATAACTATTTTCACTCAAATTCAATTTCATATTAAGATTTTGACCTATCAGAATCCAACAAGTGGCATAATGAAAAAAAAAAAAAATGGACACAATAAAAACTGATTAGAAACAGACTAATTAACAATATGAAATTTTGTTAAGAATCCACGCTAACAAAATCCTAGTTAACTGTTCCTAGCTAACTGTTGATTCCGTATTACCATTTAATTATCGCAATTTATTTATCGCAGTTTATTTATCGCAATTTACATTCTCGCAATTTTATTTATCGTCATTTAATTTCTGTTATTTACTTTACGCACTTTATTTATCGTCATTTAATTTCTATTATTTACTTTACGCACTTTATTTATCGTCATTTAATTTCTGTTATTTATTTTACGCACGTTAAATATCGGGACACGTATACAAGGTTTTGACATATCATATCGACGCATCTATATATATTATTTGGAATCACCATAGACACTCTATATGCAGTAATGATCGAGTTATCTATACAGGGTTGAGGTTGATTCTCAAATAATATATATACTTTGAGTTGTGATCGAGTCTGAGACATGTACACGGGTCACGATATTTATTAATTAATTCGAATATTATATATTAAACTTTATATGAATTACTGGACTGTTACTGTGGACTATCAACTGTGTATTACAAACACTGGACAATTAAAATGAATTAAAATATTGATTATAACATATGAAACTAAACAATTCTTCAAGTTTGCCACTTGATTTCATTTTAAACCCCATTCGTATCATCATAATTACTACATGCGTTCAAACCTTTCATGATTCTTGAAAACACCTCAATTGATAGGATGAATCAACCGCACTTCATCTACGGAAGAAAAGATTTATGCATCTAGTTATGCACCTGAGAAACTCACAGCAACTGAGTAAAGGTTTAACACGTAGTCGCATCAGATCCTTTGGCATTTATTAGCAAAAAAAAAAAAAAATTAACTTTGCGATTCCTTTCCAAAGTAGCAAATTTTGTCACAGCTCCAGCAAGTCAACTTCGACTTTTCGTTTGAAACAACCTTATTAACACCTTGATATATATGTGTACTCATTTATTGTTACCAGAGAACCTTTTATATTCCACCATATTACCATCAGCGTTTAATTATCTAAAAACACAATTTTCTTGAAACCACCTCGAATTGATAACCGACGATTCAGATATGGTTGCATTAAATGAAGAGGAAACATTAGAATTGTAGATGGCCTAAATGGCCAAGAGTTTGATTATAAAGAATGGAGTGTTGGGAACACTCGATAGAAAATTTGGTACTGAAAAATGGATTGAGCTAACCATGAAGGAGACTAAGGACAAATACGAAGACCAAATTATATATTCAAAGAATCCAGGTAATTCTGGATCCGCCGAAATCTTTAGAGAATATCTTACTCCGAAGTCATGTTAAAATCTTGCGGAAAATTTTTCTTCATCAACCTTCGAACTTAGAAATTCCAAAATATCATCATAAATATCTTCGATATTTCTGAGGATATTTTCATAAATATTTTTGTCCGAAATTATCTAGCTCTTCGTGTTTTCTGTATTTCATTATATTGGAAACTTCTGTAAAATCTAAGTATAAATTATGAATGAATTGTGGAGAAATGTTAGGAATTGAAGCATGGGTTAGTATAATATAATGGCGCTTGGCCAACGTGATTATATTATAGTAAGTTATGCTGAGTTTCTAATGGAACGTGATAAAGGATCACAGATCATACCTTTATCATGAACCATGTTACATAACTCTTTCATTTTACTTAACCTCTGAACGTATCAAGAGATTATATTCTTGATAGTTCCATTCTCAGTGATTCTGGTAATTTGATAAATCAAATCGTGCTAATATATTCCTTTCTGCTTAGAATACTATAATCATTCAAAACTCTATATCTACGAATTCTGGACCATTATTCGTTTGACTTGAAGTCGGAAAGAGAAACAAAAGCATAGAGCTTCAAAATATAAGGGAAAATATAAAGCCCGATAACAACAAATTAATTACAAACCGTGTATATCAATGGTTATCGCAACATAAAGACACGGGAGAATTAAAAACACTATAACCTCAAGGGCGAAGTAGAAGAAAGCAGATTCCTCTGGTGGAGGTTGGAAAAGGAGAATGATTGTTGCAATAGTAAGGATAAGGACAAAGATCAGAACTGGATTAAGCATTTTCACAATCGTTTGGATGTATGAACTAAGAAAGAAAGTATAGGAATGATGAGAATAAGGGGAAGGAAGAATTTAATTTATAATGGAAATATCAGACAGAGCAATCGAGGCAGATCGTCACATTTAATTAAAGAGATCCTAATTTCCTCATTTATCGAAGAATCAGATCTTATAGATTTCATAGATTTTCTTAAAATCCCTTGAATTCCAGAATTCAACCAAGACAACGTCAAAAACTAAGACGCAACTTATTTTTCTAAATTTCACCGTAACTACGTCAAAAGTTAAGACGAATCTTTATTTCTCATTTCATTCTTTTGTGACAGCTTCATTCGTACTCTTCGAATAATCGAATTGATTTATCCATATTACTGAATAATGATAAAACTCTATTTATCAACTCACATTCGTCATAAAAACATTTTTGTTGTTACCAGGACGAAGGGTAGGTACTGTGACGACCCGGGAAATTCTGACCAAATTTAAACTTTATCTTTATATGTTCGACACGGTAAGCAAAGTCTGTAATGTTAATTCACAAAATTTTTGAACTGTTTACATGGATTCAGTTAACCTTTGAATATTCTCAACGATTCACGAACAATTAATTGTAAATAAATATGTATATATATATTTATATAATAACTGGAAATAATAATATACGATTAAATTGTTAGAACTAAAGATGTAAAATAATATAAGAAATAATAACAATACATATACAGTTTTTGATATTCACAAAATAAAACATTGAATAAAAATAATCTATCTAAATACTCCGTGAGCCAATAGTTAGGCTAGAAATCGATAGTGACATAATTTACATTGCTATGAAAATTGTTAAGTCTCGTAATTAAAATTTTCAACAAAAAAAAAGTTACTAAACGACATATGGACATAAGTTAATAAGTGTTGTAATTAAAATAGATAAGTCACGGAGGTAGTAGTAAAAAGAAAAAAAATTACTAAATCTTATCAAATCCCATAATTATTGGGAGATTTCGTTGACATATACCAATCTCCAAATTACTCATCAATCATCACAAAATCACAAATAGAAGAAACTTATAACTATAAATATAAATATATAAATATTTTTGTCTCTTCAATTCCACTATCTAATATCTAATATATTTATATAAACCCATACTCACACAATTGATATATAGATATATACATTATCACCTTTTCTTGTTATCTGTCAACCTCATTAGTGTCATCACCCAATTAACTAACAAATCCACTTGAAGAAACAATAATATCCGTGATTTGATTATTGAATTGAAAGAGTTACTATTATTGATTGATTAGGTTAGTGTGGTTGTTATTTGTTGATTGCTTCACTATTTTTGCTTTTGACTTCCTTACCATTATTTCATCTATCTTACTATAATATATGCATATACATAAGCGACATACATATAACCACTCATCTTTCTATTTTTTTGGTATCATATTTTTTGGTAGGATCCCTCCACTAACATATTAATATATAGATATATATAGGTAGTGAAATACAATTGACAACCAAGCATCACCAACACAAATTCACATATTTGATAACTACTGTACTTCTCTGATTCTTTCGCCTATCATCTTTCTATTTGATTATTATTATTTTTTTTAGCAAATATAGAACTTTTATTAAAATCAAGAGGATTACATGGATTACATGCATAAGTATATGCATTAATGAAACAACGAACTATACTACAAGATATCGAATAATTTTGTGAACGAAAAGGGAGAAAAAGATGTTAACAACAGCTTAGCCGCGATCTTCAAAACTGAGAGGATTCGTAAGTCATCTTTGCCAATTTTTTTTTCTTTCATACAAACCTGTAAAAGCCATCAAAACTCGACCAAACATGTAAAACTGTCATATAAAACGTTCGTTAATTTATCTATCACCATCGGCTCATATATCATCACCAACCCATCAACTCACTTCATCGGCCTCCCACTTCCACCTATAGTCACCACCATACGCTCACCTTAAAACGTGGTAACTATCTATCTCTCTCTTACAATCTTCATTGTCACCCTTAAACAACACTATATCACCCCTCTTGTTTGAAACTGTTATAAATATTTTAATTACTGTAATTGTTCGAAAACCACCCCTTAGATACTACTAATGTGTTCGGTTGTCATCACCAACATTAAACCCATTGAAACCCACTCAAAATCACCCTAAAACCATCATCAACTCACCATCGTTTATACTTATACATGCTACTACCTCTGTTTATATTTCGATCAACATTTGCAACCACCACTCGAATAAGACTACTGTTTTGTTCCTTTTTACTTCTGCACCGATCTCTACCAAACACCCACCCGCAAGATTTTTGAGATTATGTTTCCTGTTTCTGTTATATTACCAATGAAAGGCAAAAACACCACACCTACAGGAAACTACAAGATGATGTTGTTGTTTTGCCGAAGACCCAAAACCACCTTCATCAAACCCATCGAGAACCACCTGACATCTTCTTTATTTATCTTCCGTTCACATCCAAACCAAACACTCACGAGCTGTTAGTTATGTTTCTACTCTAATCAAATCCACATATCAATTATTATTCGCATATACATAGTTCTCGGCCCATTCTATTTTCCAAAACCCAATAATAATCAAATCGAACACCACTCGCCTACTTCTATTATTCGAAAACCTGCAAGGGTTATTAATACTGTGAAAACAAGGATAAAAAGGGTGATTTGATATGATGGTGGAGATAATGATTATGGTGATGATCTTGAGGCATGATAAGAACGATGATAATGAATGATATTATTTTTTTTCCCGGTGGTGACAGCAAATGGGTTCAGGAGGTTGTCGATTAAGATGGTGTCGGTGGAAGTCAATAATAATAGAGATGATGTTATTATAGGTATTAATCGCGTATATATATATATATATTTGTTTACTCCTTCAGCCGTTCAGATTCCAAACTCAAAGCCAAAGATTATTTATTGGACCGTAAAATTTAGATGGACTTGTGAGACTGTTGGGCCGAAAATATGATTGGGCCAGATTACCACAATGAATGATGAAAATGGTAGAACGGTTTGCTTTACTTAATTAATAAATAATCGAGCATTTAAAAACAAGTTAAAACAGACGGATGAGTGGTCGGAAGTGTGCTTTGCTATATACAAGGTCTTGGGTTCGAGCCTTGTCTAAGACATTTCTTTTTAGGAAAAGCTTAAAGGTAGTCTCATTTTCCTATTATTTTTATTATTACCACTATTATTATTATTATTATTATTATTATTATTATTATTATTATTATTATTATTATTATTATTATTATTATTATTATTATTATTAACATTATCGATATTATTGTTGTTATCATTAATTAATTAAGATATCATTATTAGTAAAAGTATCATTTTTATAAAAAAAAAAAAAATTTCTTAACTACTATTATTATTACTATAAAATGAGACAACTTTTTATTTTATCATATAACTATTAATTATATAAAACTATATTAATACAACCATAGTAATATTTTTTTTATAAAATAATAATTATTTGTAAAGATATATAAAGTAAATATAATTAATTAAGTTATCAATAAAACACATAATTAAAAATCACTAATAATATATATAAACTTGTTCGATTACGATAATACATTTTAATTTATACACAAATGATATAGGTTCGTGAATCCGAGGCCAACCTTACACTTGTTCAATGATGTTATATGTATTTTTACTACAAAATACAGTATGGTGAGTTTTCATTACTCCCTTTTTAAATGCTTTCGCAATATATATTTTTGGGACTGAGAATGCATGCACTGCTTTTATAAATGTTTTACGAAATGGACACAAGTGATCGAAACTACATTCTATGGTTGGATTATCTAATCGAATATGCCCTTTTTATATAGTCTGGTAATCTAAGAATTAGGGAACAAACACCCTAATTGACGCGAACTCTAAAGATAGATCTATCGGGCCCAACAAGCCCCATCCAAAGTACCGGATGCTTTAGTACTTCGAAATTAATATCATGTCCGAAGGAGGATCCCGGAATGATGGGGATATTCTTATATGCATATTGTGAATGTCGGTTACCAGGTGTTCAATCCATATGAATGATTTTTGTCTCTATGCATGGGAAGTATATTTATGAGAAATGAAAATCTTGTGGTCTATTAAAATGATGGAAATGATTATTTATGTTAAACTAATGAACTCACCAACCTTTTGGTTGACACTTGAAAGCATGTTTATTCTCAGGTACGAAAGAAATCTTCCGCTGTGCAATTACTCATTTAAAAGATATTACTTGGAGTCATTCATGACATATTTCAAAAGACGTTGCATTCGAGTCGTTGAGTTCATCAAGATTATTATTAAGTCACTTATAGTTAGATATATTATGAAATGGTGTGTTTGCCGTCAACTATCAATGTAAAGAAAGTTTGTCTTTTAAAAACGAATGCAATGTTTGTAAAATGTATCATATAGAGGTCAAGTACCTAGCGATATAACCAACTATTGTGAATCATTTGTAATCGATAAGGACTTTTTCCGGATGGATTAGGACGGGTCCTTTCACACACACTCGGTTCATAAGGTCCATGAACACAGCTGGTGCATTAGTTAAACCAAACGGCATGACCATAAACTCGTAATGACCGTAACGTGTTCTGAAAGCAGTCTTTGGAATATCATCTTCTTTCACCCGCATTTGATGATACCCGGAACGTAAGTCAATCTTTGAATAAACAGACGAGCCTTGTAGTTGATCAAATAAGTCGTCGATTCTCGGTAGTGGGTAGCGGTTCTTGATGGTAAGTTTGTTCAACTCTCGGTAGTCGATACACAACCTGAATGTACCATCTTTCTTCTTGACAAACAAAATAGGAGCTCCGCACGGTGATGTGCTTGGTCGAATGAAACCACGCTCTAAAATTTCTTGTAATTGGCTTTGCAGTTCTTTCATCTCGCTGGGTGCGAGTCTGTAAGGAGCACGAGCTATTGGTGCAGCTCCTGGTACAAGATCTATTTGAAATTCAACGGATCGCTGTGGGGGTAATCCCGGTAATTCTTTCGGAAATACATCGGGAAATTCTTTTGCAATGGGAACATCATTGATGCTCTTTTCTTCAGTTTGTACTTTCTCGACGTGTGCTAGAACAGCATAGCAACCTTTTCTTATTAGTTTTTGTGCCTTCAAATTACTAATAATATGTAGCTTCGTGTTGCCCTTTTCTCCGTACACCATTAAGGGTTTTCCTTTTTCTCGTATAATGCGAATTGCATTTTTGTAACAAACGATCTCTGCTTTCACTTCTTTCAACCAGTCCATACCGATTATCACAACAAAACTCCCTAACTCTACTGGTATCAAATCAATCTTAAATGTTTCGCTAACCAGTTTAATTTCTCGATTCCGACATATATTATCTGCTGAAATTAATTTACCATTTGCTAATTCGAGTAAAAATTTACTATCCAAAGGCGTCAATGGACAACTTAATTTAGCATAAAAATCTCTACTCATATAGCTTCTATCCGCACCCAAATCAAATAAAACGTAAGCAGATTTATTGTCAATAAGAAACGTACCCGTAACAAGCTCCGGGTCTTCCTGTGCCTCTGCCGCATTAATATTGAAAACTCTTCCGCGGCCTTGTCCATTCGTGTTCTCCTGGTTCAGGCAATTTCTAATAATGTGGCCCGGTTTTCCACATTTATAACAAACTACATTGGCATAACTTGCTCCGACACTACTTGCTCTGCCATTACTCGTTCCGACACCATTTGTTCCTTTCGTTCTATTAACCCCTGGTCTGTAGACCTCACACTTCGCCGCGCTATGACCATTTCTTTTACACTTGTTGCAAAATTTAGTGCAGAACCCCGAGTGATACTTTTCACACCTTTGGCATAGCTGCTTCTGATTGTTGTTGTTGTTGTTGCGGTTATTATTGTTGTTGGGATGATTGTTATTGTTGTTGTTGTTGTTGTTGGGCCGTTTGTTGTAGTTGCGATTGATGTTGCGAATGTTGGGATAATTGTTGCGATTATTGTTGTAATTGCTGTTGTTGTTGTATTGGTGATTCTTATCACCGTTTTCCTCCCACTTTCTTTTGACTTGCTTCACATTGGCCTCTTCAGCAGTCTGTTCTTTAATTCTTTCTTCAATCTAGTTCACTAGTTTGTGAGCCATTCTACATGCTTGTTGTATGGAGGCGGGCTCGTGTGAACTTATATCTTCTTGGATTCTTTCCGGTAATCCTTTCACAAACGCGTCGATCTTCTCTTCCTCATCTTCGAATGCTCCCGGACACAATAGGCATCATTCTGTGAATCGTCTTTCGTACGTGGTAATATCAAATCCTTGGGTTCGTAACCCTCTAAGTTCTGTCTTGAGCTTATTGACCTCGGTTCTGGGACGGTACTTCTGGTTCATCAAGTGCTTGAATGCTGACCACGGTAGTGCGTACGCATCATCTTGTCCCACTTGCTCTAGATAGGTATTCCACCATGTTAACGCAGAACCTGTGAAGGTATGCGTAGCGTACTTCACTTTGTCCTCTTCAGTACACTTACTTATGGCAAATACCGATTCGACCTTCTCGGTCCACCGTTTCAATCCGATCAGTCCTTCGGTTCCATCAAATTCCAAAGGTTTGCAGGCAGTGAATTCTTTGTAGGTGCATCCTACATGATTTCCTGTACTGCCAGATCCAAGGTTATTGTTGGTATGTAGCGCAGCCTGTACTGCGGCTATGTTTGAAGCTAGAAAAGTACGGAATTCCTCTTCATTCATATTCACGGTGTGTCGAGTAGTCGGTGCCATTTCCTTCAAAATAGTCAAATGGAACAAGTTAATCATACAGAATATTAAGAGTAGTTAATAGTATTTCGTAGCATAATATGAACTCATTTATAAAAGCTTTTTCTTCATATTAGCGTTTTATAAGTTTAAATTCGGATAGTACCTACCCGTTAAGTTCACACTTAGTAGCTAATATACAATTCAACTACTACAATTCTATATGAAAAACTGATTGTAATAATATTTCGCGTTCAAACTTTTATACAATATTTTACAAACTTACAATACCGCTTATTTTACATAAAGCAGGAAATATAGCACACAATAACTTTGATACAAGATAGTTGTAAAGATAATTCTAGCTAGTACACAAGTCGTTCAGCAAAGGCAATAAAGACACGTAATTCATACGTCCAGAAACAAGTCATGCATTCTGGTTTTACTAGGACTACTTCCCATCCTTGGTCTTGTGGAACATAACTGTTATGGCCGTTGATAAGACAGCGTGTTGTAACGTCGTCAAAGGGACGAGGGTTACGTAATGACTAACAGTCTCGTAATAACCTAAAAACCTCATTTCTTACCCCAATTACCGACTCCGTCACTTGTGGAAACGTTTTGTTTAATAGTTGTAGCCCGATGTTCTTGTTCTTACTTTGGTGAGAAGCGAACATTACTAACCCGTAAGCATAACATGCTTCTTTATGTTGCATGTTAGCCGCTTTTTCTAAATCACGAAGTCCTATATTCGGATATACTGAGTCAAAATAATTTCTTAACCCGTTGCGTAAAATAGCATTTGGGTTCCCCGCAATATATGCGTCAAAGTAAACACATCGTAACTTATGGATTTCCCAATGTGATATCCCCCATCTTTCGAACGAAAGCCTTTTATAAACCAAGGCATTCTTGGAACGTTCTTCGAATGTCTTACAAACTAATCTCACCTTAAATAGTTGTGCCGAGGAATTCTGACCGACTCTAGACAAGATTTCATCAATCATGTCTCCTGGTAGGTCTCTTAAAATATTGGGTTGTCTATCCATTTTGTGTTTTTATACTGTAAAATAGACAAGAGTTAGATTCATAAAAAAAAATACTTATTAATACAAGCAATTTTTACATATATCATAAAGCATAAGCACACTATATTACATATATTACACCACACGAATACAACTATCTTATTCTGACTCGCTCGTTTCTTCTTGTTCGGTTTTGGTTCGTTTTGCCAAGTTTCTAGGGATATATGATGTTCCCCTAATACGAGCCGTCGTTGTCCACATTGGTTTAGAAAAACCTGGTGGTTTAGAGGTTCCCGGGTCATTGTTACAACTTAAGGACTTCGGGGGTTGACGATACATATAAAGTTCATCGGGGTTGGAATTAGATTTCTCTATTTTTATGCCCTTTCCCTTATTATTTTCTTTTGCCTTTTTAAATTCAGTTGGGGTAATTTCTATAACATCATCGGAATTCTCGTCGGAATCCGATTCATCGGAGAATTGGTAATCCTCCCAATATTTTGCTTCCTTGGCGGAAACACCATTGACCATAATTAACCTTGGTCGGTTGGTTGAGGATTCTCTTTTACTTAACCGTTTTAATTAACCTTGGTCGGTTGGTTTGATTATTATTACTTGATAATTATACGTTTTAATATATATAACTGATATAGGTTCGTGAATTAGAGGCCAACCCTGCATTGATCAGTTCCGTCGTATGCATATTTTTACTACAAAATATCGTATTGTGATTTTCATTTGCTTCCTTTTTAAATGCTTTTGCAATATATATTTTTGGGACTGAGAATACATGCGCTTTTATAAATATTTTACGAAATAGACACAAGTAATTGAAACTACATTATATGGTTGAATGGATCGAAGCCGAATATGCCCTTTTAGCCTGGTAATCTAAGAATTAGGGAATCGAGCCCCTAATTGACGCGAATCCTAAAGATAGATCTATTGGGCCTAACAAACCCCATCCGTTGTTGCAGATGCTTTAGTACTTCGAAATTTATCATGTCCGAAGGGAGTCCCGGAATGATGGGGATATTCTATATGCATCTTATAAATGTCGATTATCAGGTGTTCAATCCATATGAATGATTATTTTTGTCTCTATGCATGGGACGTATATTTATGAAAAATAGAAATGAAAATCTTGTGGTCTATTAAAATGATGAAAATGATCGATT
The DNA here is from genome assembly GCF_046630445.1 of Rutidosis leptorrhynchoides. Taxonomy (NCBI): domain Eukaryota; kingdom Viridiplantae; phylum Streptophyta; class Magnoliopsida; order Asterales; family Asteraceae; genus Rutidosis; species Rutidosis leptorrhynchoides. Next base: position 217,181,572 of record NC_092338.1, on the reverse strand, counting down.
ATGATAAACTAATGAACTCACCAACCTTTTGGTTGACACTTTAAAGCATGTTTATTCTCAGGATTGAAAGAAATCTTCCGCTGTGCATTTGCTCATTTTAAAGATATTACTTGGAATCATTCATGGCATATTTTAAAAGACGTTGCATTTGAGTCGTTGAGTTCATCAAGATTATTATTAAGTCAATTATAGTTGGATATATTATGAATTAGTATGAATGCCGTCAACTTTCGATGTAATGAAAGTTTGTCTTTTAAAAACGAATGCAATGTTTGTAAAATGTATCATATAGAGGTCAAGTACCTCGCGATGTAACCAAATGTAATGTATTCGTCCAGATGGATTAGGACGGGTCGTTATAAATAGCCCAAGGCTCAACAAAAAAGCCCAACCAAAAAAGACAGCTAGCCAGTTTATGGCAGGCCGCGGACGGCTGGCCAAGAAACTAGCAGCCCGTTTTTTTGGACTGCTGAAAGCTTTTATACCCAATTTCTCTCTTTCTTTTCTTTTTTCTTCCTTCTTCCTCCCAACCTATGGCCAAACTCACACCCACCATCACCATTTCGACATTTTTGCACCAAATCGCATCATTCGAAGGCCTAAACTTGTTCTCTTCATCCCTCTAAACTCATTTCTTCGATCGATTTCATCAAAAAAGGTATAAATCTTGCTAAAATTCAAAATTGTACCTAGGGTTTAATTTTTAAATTTCTATGATTTCATGATTTTATGCTTGTTTATATGCTTAGGAACTCTTAGGATGATAATGTGATTTTGAAATGCTAGTTTTTAGGACAAATTGATGCTTTAGGTTTACGAATTGATTGACTAGTGTTGACTTGGACAAAATGGGTTGTTGTTTTTCAAATTTTGGAACAATGTAGTATGATTGTTGCCAATAGATACAACCTATTGATCTTTTGAAACAATAAAATCACGCTTAAACTAGGTTTAAACGGCTTTTGTCAAATTTTGGAAAATTTGTCAAAATTGTACGAAACAAGCTTTTTGGTCAAACCTAATGTTAAAACATTTTTAAAACTTAGGATATCCGGAAAAGTGTTACTCTTGACAAAATCATTGAGTCCAAAACAAACTTGGAACCGGAATCATTGAATTTTCAAAAACGTACATTTCCTTAAAAAAAAATATTTTTCTATAAAATAAAAATGCATAAAACGCAAATATGATTAAAGTTTGGTGATAAGGTAATTTTTAACAATTATATTTGATTGTTGCAAGCTTAAAAACTAAAACTTTTACGAAAATTCCTTATTACGACTAAAATGGCTATAAGAATTATTTTTAACTAATATTTCTACAATCACGGGTATGTATCAAATATTGGTTAATATTTTCATTATAGGTTTATTATATTGTGATGGGATATTTTTTCTAATTATATTGCGTTTAGGTATATGGAAAAGTCCATTTTTAAAACCCTTATTTCGAAATTTTTTTCGGAAAATGGGTTTATATCGCTTTTTCTATATAACTAATTATGTGTGTTATTAAATTTTTGGAATACCATTTACATCTTAATCGAATTTTTCAGGATGCCTCAGTTTACTTTACGGGATAACGAGGACTTACCGGAAAGATTTCGCCACCTAAATAGTGCGGCTACATTAGAGCCGTTTTTCTAGAAATGGATAAACAAGAAAAGAGGCCACTTTAATATTATCGATTGGGAGGTGATGGAAATTTGTGGATGGGAGGACGATTTAAGAGAAGTGTTAGAATTCACCATGGGTAATCAGCTTTATGATCCGTGGACTCGTCTATTCAGTATAGACGAGAAGGTGTTAGTCGAGGTTTATGCCAAGTTTATGGCCACTTGGCAATTCGATGATGATATCGACTCAGATCAGTATTCGCTACAGCAATGAGTATCATGATCTAACTTTGGGTCAATTCGCTACATATCTCGAGCTTTACAGTCTAGCACATATCGGAGGCCATATTTTCACCCATGGTAGTACTGATGAGGGTCCACGGGTTCATAATCAGAATGCATGGAATGAGTTATCTTCTGTCCGACCTTGGAATTCTACAACCAAAGCATCAAAGATCGACAACCAAACACACCGAGTCATGCACCATCTACTTTCACACTCTATACTACCTAAGGGAAAACACGATAGTAACATTCAGGCCAAGGACATCCGATGATTCATCATATTTGCAACTAGCATAACTATCAAGTCATATATTTGGTAGCTAAGGCAATCTCGACCGAATAAACTTCGCCCAGCACATCTTAGTCATTTTTGGGACTGGTCATCACAAGATTCATTAAGAGGATGGGTTTGATTAATGAGGGTGAAGAGTTTATAGTTGAGAAGGGTTCAGTTCAAATGAGTTACTATTTTCTTGTTGCTGCTTAGGAGGCGATCAGTATTATGGATGGTGTGTTGACAATGAGGAGGATTGAACATCTTCCTAATACAGAGGATAGGGTAGTTCAGGGTGTCCATATTCCTTCCCAGAAATTTCATCCAGACCTTAGGACGGTTACCAGGGTACGTAGGAGATAGCAGGGAGGGGATGCACCAGTTGGAGGTGGACCACCACCTTTAGAGGAGCCGGTCCATGAGGAGCATGGTCACGATTATGAGGAGCCTCTTCATACTAATCCTGAGCCTGACGCGGGACCTTTAGTACCTAGGTATCCTCTTTTCCACTTCTACTATGGTGATCCACTCAGTGATGATTGGAACATGAAGTTGGCACATGGACAAGCCAACCGGCATCATCACCAGTTCCAGCAGCAGCTGATGCACGGATACCTACCTCTTCCGTTTCCAGACCCGATAGTTATTCCACATTATGAGCGCCGACCAAGCATGACTAGCACCAGCCCTCAGCCCAGCCAGCACTTTACTCAGCGCACAGTCTTTCCATCACCGACGCATGTGTCACCAGGATATGGTGGTGATACTACTATGGCGGACGTACCGATCATACCCATAGTAACCACCAGTGACCACGCAGACACACTTGATCAGGCACTTGCCGGTGGATGAGATCAGGCAGTAAGGATAGGAGTTGTGACTTCAAGTATGGGTAATATCATTCAGATGGTCACAGTTGGTAGAACTGACCATACACACTCGGGAGTCGCTCAGGGAATTTCAGTTATCATGACCCATCATCTTCCCGAATTCCTACTAGAGATATTGTAGACCGGTTCACCACTGACAGCCATAAGACTGAGCAGCATTTTCGCACCAGTGAGGCTCAGTCATCCCAGACTATTCTCAGACAATCACGCACTGCCGTCAGATATAACACTCCCCGTACAAGTGATGATGCACCCTCATGATGAGTGAGCTTTTACTCTCTCTCTCTCTCTCTCTCTCTCTCTATTATCATGATACATTATTATCTATCTTATCATACATTTTTATTTTGGTTTGTATGCCCGGTGTGGGCCTATTACACAGTTGCACTTTATTTACTATTTATTTATATTTATGCATGTTTAATATATTATGTCGTGTTACAATAAGTTGAATAAAAACCGTACAACTAACGATTACGTCAAGACAAATGACTTAGAAGCTTGGAAGCAAGGACAATCTTCACATAGAGATGATGCCGAGCACTTGATTAGAAGATATCTTTAAGCAGCACATCCACATACGCACCTTGCGACCTAAAGGGGAGTACTACATTTTTCGCTACGCACTAGATTTTTAATAACAAACTGCACCACTTTAAATTTTAAGTGTAGGATCAACATCTCACCAACATTAAAACTTAAAATTTAAACAAAAATTAATAAAACACCAAAGTGTGGGATACTCCGTATCCTTAACATTGAGGACAATGTTACTTTTAAGTGTGGGATATCATTATTGTACATACGATTCTTGTTAGTCCTCAAGTGCCGTGAAACGCTAAATTTTTTTTTTCAAAAATTTATATCTTTTAAACTAAAAAAACTTAGGGTTATTACTCCCGAAAATCAATGTTTTTGCTAAATTAGACAAAAGGTTTAAACAAAATCAAACATTTTTACAAAAATAAAACTTATTCTAAAAATGCATTGCATGACTTAGCACATTTGACGCATTATAATTGTGTGAGGCACCCAAATAAGACCACTGATATGGCCGAAACGGACGGTTTTATTTAAGCGGTGTCGTTAGGTCGCAATACGTCAGAATCAACCACCAAGAGGAGGGTACTGTTTTAAATTTATATTTAGAGTGGCCTAAATCGTACTACTCCTTAGTATGAGTAAGGGAAGTATGACCTAGAGTCGTATTTTTAAGATATCAGTAGAATCGAACCTATGTTAAAGCCTAAGATAGATATGAAGGAGTAGTGGTTACTTAATTTTGGGATTTTCTAATTTATAAGACAGATAAAGTAAATGCGATAAAATTTGTAATTCAGATAAGTTTAAAGCAAGTGCATACTATGATTTCGTCAGTTATTCTGCCAAGATTATGGAATGCTGGCTCATGAATATGCAGAGGCCTTGTATTCATTACACTGGTCCTAAACGCCCCGGTCGTTAGACATGTCACTGGGTAATGCGATAGGCTTGAAGATTCTGAATAGACAACAACGTCCCTTACCCCCGACGCCCGTGCAGTCTGACTACAGGCATACACGTTCAGACAGCTCATCCAATTGATCGACTCAGTTGGGTGACGTATTATGTGACGACCCGGAAATTTTTGACCAAATTTGAACTTAAATCTTATTATGATTCTGACACGATAAGCAAAGTCTATAAATCAAGTCTCGGAATTTTTGAACTGTTACATGAACTCAATTGACCATTGACTACTTCCGACGATTCACGAACATTTGTGTGTAAATAAATATGTAAATATATTTATATAAATATAAATGTAAGTATATATAATAACTTAAGATTATAAAATATAAATTAAGCATTTGAAATTAGATATATAAAATAAGATACAAAATAATTTAGTTGTAATAAATTTATAATCATATATGGTTACATTACATAATTAATATTGCATATAATTTATAATATATGTAAAATGTATAAATATTAAATACTTAGGATATGTTATTATATATATATATATATATATATATATATATATATATATATATATATATATATATATATATATATATATATATATATATATATATATATATTAAAAATGACATATGTAAAACTAATATAATAAATATAAATACAAGTTTAATTATAATTTTATATCAATATTATTATTATTACTCTCATTATCATAATAATATTATTTGTAATATTAATATTATTATAATATATAATAAATTTATATAAAAAAAACAAGATATGTAACTTGCATTATCTTAATTGTAATTTGTAATATCATTAGATATTATTATTACCTTTATCATTAAAAATCATTAGTTTTATCATCAATAATATTATTATCATTTTTATTCTTAATATTTGTATCATTATTATTAATATAATAATAATAATAATTATTAGTATTATTATTAATATTGATATAATTAGTATTAATATCTATTAAAATCATAATGTTAAGTATTGTTATTTATATTAAGACACAACTGGTTATTATCATTAATGTTATTATTATTACTAATAAACTAATAAATATTGTTATCTATATTATCATTATTACTACTATTATTATTTATAAGTGTTATTATTATTAATATTTATAAAATAATTAATAATATTAATTGTATATATATATAAAACAAGGAAAAAGGTATGATTCTCTATTCCATCAACTGTAAACAATTTTTGTATCTGTCTTCAATCTGTTACACATCACATTCAGTCGTACCAAATTGGATTATCAAAAATCTGCTTTCAGTTTGTTTATATTTTTCTCCTACTGAGTGAATATTGCTTGTCGACACAATCTTAACTACAAAACAAATATGATTGAATCATATACTGTGGTAATTGTTCAATATCACATTACATACACACATTATACTGAAAATGAGGAAAGAAAATAAAAACTATGAAATAAAGCTTACACACATCCATCAACCAAACTTCCACCATGAAGCATTCCTCACTTCTCAATAATCAACACTCTCAAAAATTCAATACAAATAAATAAATAAAGACTCTCAAAATTCAAACCTTCATGATGGTTTCGGATACCATGATCTTCACTTCCTTGTTTTTGTTATTCGAACAACCCTTTTTTATTTTGGAACTCATTTAGTCACCTTCAATTTATTCTTTAGCTCGATCACCAACACGAAACCCACGATCACAAACTCATCATCGGGGATCACTCGAAAGCCACTATCAAATGCTATGATCGAATCACCTTTATCAGATATCATCGAAACCCATATCCTTAAACCACCACATACCATTGTGTTAACCACTCATTAACTTAAACTACTATAAATGTAGTCATATTTTTTAATCCAAACTGCTGTTAACCTCTTGATGCTATCGTTGAAGAACAACTCACCATAATTCACCTTATTCGACCACCTCGTTACATGCTATTCACGTTCACTGCAACTGCAGTCATTGTTTCTGCTATTTAACTGTCATGCTATCGAACTCTACCCATATCCGTCACCCTTGTTGCACCCAAAAGCTACCATAAATATCGCCATTTATTTTCCTATTGTTACTACATACAATTAAAGAAAATTATGAAGGAAACGATCATACTTTAAGAACAAAAGGGACGTGATTATTTATATTTTAAAGAGAGGTATCAAAAGAAAGGTAAGTAATTGGGTTCTAGCTGTGATCATGTTAAAAAGAAGAACCCTCATTCAAAAGTGAAATTCAATACACTTTAAGAATTCAGTGTGTTAATGGACCCACTAGCTTTATGAGATCGATATATATATAAAATTCGAGTGCTTACTGTTCGGTGGTGGTTTGAGATATCCAGCTCAAGAAGTTTCGGCCCAAGTCGTAATGGAGCCCAAGAAGTAAGGAGATTGGGCTGATGTTGTAAAGGAAAAGGATAAAGAAACAGGTGAATACGGGATGCATATATTTAAAGATAGGATAGAACGATGGGTTAAATCGAATTAAAGGGCCATCTAAATCAGAAATGAAAGGGTCAGAGGAATGGTTGGGTGTTTGGATGCCAACCGAGAGGTCACAAGTTTGAAGCCAGGCCAAGACATATTATTTTTTAATTAGCAATAAAAGCTGTTGGGCTCCTAGTTTGCAAGTTGGGCCGTAACCCTTGAAATCCAATAAACCTACTGTTGGGTCAGATTATTGATGTAGATGACGGGTTAAAGATAATTGGGTTAGGAAGTATAACAGAAATATAGATATAGAAGAACGGTTTGGATGTTGGTTGGGTTAGCGAGAGGTTGGGGGTTCAAGCCTGGTTCAGGACATTTTTTATTTTTTGAAAAGCTTTTGAGGTAGATTTCTATTTATTATTATTAATTTTATTAATATAGTTATTATTAATTATTGTTATTAGTACTAAGTATTATAATAATTATTATTATCATTGTTATCGTTATTAGTAGAATTACAACTATTATAACTATTATTATTATTATACAAGTATTAAGTATCATTTATTATTAATATTATGATTAGAGTTATATTTCGATTAGGGTTACAATTATTATTATTATTATTATTATTATTAAGTATTATGTATTATGTATTATTATCAAAATTAATATTTTCATTAACATTATTAGTAAACTTTTCATTAAGAACTACTGTTATTATCATAAGATTTATCATTTAAAACTATCATTAATATTATTATTATTAAAATTATTAATATTATTATCATTATTATTAACACTAGTATTATCATTATTATTATTTTAATCACTACTAATATTGTTTTGGTATTATTATAATTACTATTTTGACAAATAAATGAAAAGTATATATATATATATATATATATATATATATATATATATATATATATATATATATAATATTTAATACATATAACATAATAAAACTAACATTTTATTTTATAGAATAAAAATATAAAACATATATACATATACATATATATTCAATATAAAAATAATATAACTAATAAAGCTATAAATATATATAAATAAATTTGATCGATTACGATTACGTACATTAATAAATATACAAATGATATAGGTTCGTGAATCCGAGGCCAACTCTGTATTGTTCAATATAGTCATATGTATTTTTACTACAAAATGCATTTGGTGAGTTCATTTGCTCCCTTTTACTCATTACATTTTTGGGCTGAGAATACATGCAAATGCTTTATTAACTATTTTACAATATTTATATGTGTGAGTTTCATCTGATTCCCTTTTACTCTTTACATTTTTGGGACTGAGAATACATGCGCTACTTTTACAACTGCTTTATTAAATGCTTTTGAAATACATTTTGAACTGCGAATACATTAAATGCTTTTATAAATGTTTGACGAGATAGACACAAGCAAAACATTCCTCGAATGAATTATTATGCAGACAGAAGTTCTGCAGATTATTATTGAATTATGTGGACATGATAATTGTCACCATTGAATTATGTGGACATGATAATTGCCACTATTGAATTATATGAACATGATAATTGCCACCAGTTGATGTGAATGTTATATATCGAGAGAATGATTTTATACACAGGTTATGTGTATGTTATTTTTGTTCACAAGATATGTGTACGGTTACTATGATTTATGAAAATGGTTTCGTACACGAGAAATATGTACTGTATTTAAAAGATATAGCATGTACATTACACGTGGGTATAGGATTCGGGCCCATTTGTACCATGCATCATTTAAATTTTGTGGTCTATCAAAATGATGAATTTTATTGTTTTATGATAAACTTATGAACTCACCAACCTTTTGGTTGACACTTTAAAGCATGTTTATTCTCAGGTATGAAAGAAAGCTTCCGCTGTGCATTTGCTCATTTTTTATGGAGTCGTTCATGACATATAGAGGTCAGAACATCGCAATGGGACCAACTGTTGAAGACTTCGTCCAGATGGATTAGGACGTGTCACTACAGGTGGTATCAGAGGGGTGGTCTTAGCGAATCAGGTCTTGCATTAGTGTGTCTAACTGATAGCAGTTTAGATGCATTAGTAAGTCTGGACTTCGACCGTGTCTGCATGTCAAAAGTTTTTCTTATCATTTTGTGTCGAAAATTACCTGCTTATCATTCTTAGAGAATCACTTGCTTATCATCCTTAGTCTATACACATCTTATTGCATTGATTGCATGAATAGTGTATAGACAAAACTCATATCTTAGCATATCTGCTAATTCATATCTTAGCGTATCTGTTACTGTTACCTTTGCCTGACAGCTTCCATAGATTCCTCCGTAACTTATGGGATTTTAGTATTATATATGCATATGTAAAGTATGTATTGCAGGGTACTAATCTATATCCTATAATCTATTTCTTATCAATAATCCTTCATCTGATCGTACGAGATGAATCCCTCAACCAGTTCGAGTCCCTAAGATTTCGATAGCTATTCCAATTCCGATAGCTATTCCGATATGGATTTCCACTCGAACTCCGAAAGCAGTATAGCCAGAATGAATCAACCAATCAGTCATCTCCAATTCATCCGATGGGTTCGTAGTCGACTTAATCAATGGAGACGCGAAGAAGGCGATCCCTTCCACCAACCAAAGTCACCTTTTGGTGAAGAACTCGAAACACTTACCGGCGAACCTATCCGAAACACCATTTTTAGCCTCATTTCCCGGGTATCTCGACACGATTATATTCTATCCACAATTCAAAACCTTATTCATCCGCTCGTTCCGACCGACAATCATCCCAGAATAATAGAAGAAGTTAGCGAACTTCGCGCTCGAGTAATCAATTTGAAGAATATGGTGCAAAATTTACCAGTTTCAGCAACATCACCGGCACCAACAGTACCATCAATAAAAGCACCAGTTTCATCAACAATCCATGCCTCAATATCACCATCTGTACTTCGAGTATAATCATCGTTCTACGTATAGTTGTACATCTATTATCTTCGTTCTTCACGGCGATTATGTAATCTCTAAAGTTTTGGAGATTATTCATTCAAGTTCCAACCGAAAATCAGATGAGATTAATATTATATTAACTCATTAAATCCATGATTACATCTGAAGAAAATATATATGTATATATATTTTCATAAGGATTATAATTAAAAATTCTTTTGTACAAAGTGTTAATTGTGAAAATATTTTAACGGGTAGGTAATACCCGAGGAATATTCAGATTTCACATTAATAAGTTACACTGTACATTCTTCGAAGCTGATCCAACAGTCGTTTACTATCCTACTTACATCCACCGATATACAAATCCGTTCACCACAGAATAACCATATTCATCCAATTTCATATTGGGATTTTGATTTATCAGAATCCAACAAGTGGCATAATGAAGAAAACATTTGACAAAATAAAATTTATTAGAAACAAACAAATTAAGTATGAGAAATTTTGTTAAGAATTCACGCTAACTGTTCCTAGCTAATTGTTCCTAGCTAACTGATTACATTTTATTTATCGCAATTTAATTATCACAATTTACATTCTCGCAATTTTATTTATCGTCATTTAATTTCTGTTATTTACTTTACGCACTTTATTTATCGTCATTTAATTTCGGTTATTTATTTTTACGCACTTTAAATATCGGGTCACGATACGTATTAATTAATTCGAATATTATATATTAAACTATATATGAATTGTTGGACTGTCAACTGTGGACTATCGACTGTGGACTAATAACATTGGACAATTAAAATGAATTAAAATATTGATTATAATATATGAAACTAAACAATTCTTCAAGTTTGCCACTTGATTTCATCTTAAACCTCATTTGTATCTTGACGATTACAATCTGCGTTCAAACCTTTCATGATTCTTGAAAACATCTCAAATGAGAGGATGAACCAACCGCACTTCATCTATGGAAGAAAAGATTGATGCATTTAGTTATGCATCTGAAAAACTCTCGGAAACTGAGTAAATGTTTAACACGTAGTTGTGCTAATTCCTTTAGTGTTATTATTACCCAAAATAACTTGGTAATTCCTTTCAAAGTAGCAAATTTTGTCACAGCTCCAGCAAATCAACTTTGACTTTTCGTTCGAAACAACCTTATTATCACATTGATTTATATGTATGCTCTTTTATTGTTACCGGGGAACCTTTTATATTCCACCATATTACCATCAGCGTTTAATCATCTAAAAACACAATTCTCCTGAAATCACCTCGGATTGATAACTGATGATTTAGATATGGCTGCATTAAATGCAGAGGAAACAGTAAAATTGTAGATGGCCTAAATGGCCACGAGTTGATGATAAAGAATGGAGTGTTGGGAACGCTCGATAGAGAAATTGGTACTTAAAAACGGATTGAGCTAACCATGAAGGAGACCAAGGACAAATACAAGGACCAAACCCAATATTCGAAGAATACAGGTAATTCTGGATCCGATGAAATCTTTATAGAATATCTTGCTCTGAAGTCATGTTAAAATCTTGCGGAAAATTTTTCTTCGTCAACCTTCGAACTTAAAAATTCCAAAATATCATCATAAATATCTTCGATATTTCTGAGGATATTTTCATAAATATTCTTGTCCGAAATTATCTACCTCTTCATGTTTGCTGTATTCCATTATATTGGAAACTTCTGAAAAATCTAAGTATAAATTATTAATGAATTGTGGAGAAGTGTTGGGAATTGAAGCATGAGTTAGTATAATATAATGGCGCTTGGCCAACATGATTATATTACAGTAAGTCATGCTAAGTTTCTAATGGGACGTGATGATTCACAGATCATAACGTCATCATGAGCCATGTTACATAACTCTTTCATTCTACTTAACCTCTAAACATATCAAGAAAATGTATTCTTGATGGTTCTATCTTCCGTGATGTGGATAAATTTGAAAATCAAATCGTGCTATCACGTTCATTCCTGCATAGAACATTATAATTATTCGAAACTCTATATCTACAAATTATGGACCATTATTCGCTTGACTTGAAGTTAGGAAGAGAAAACAAAAGCTTAGAGCTTCGAAATATAAGGGAGAATATAAAGCCCAATAACAACATTGAGGTCACAAACCGTGGATATTAATACGAATAGCAATGTAAAGACACAGGAGTATGAAAAACACAATAACCCTAGAGCATAGTAGAAGTAGATAGATTCCTCTGGTGGTAGATGGAAAAGAAGAATAACAGATACGATAGTCAGAATAAGAACAAGGATCAGAAATGGATTAAGCATTTTCACAATCTTTTGGATGTATGGACTAAGGAAGACGATATAGGAATGGCGGGGATAATGGAACGGAAGAGCTTAACTTATAATAGAGATATCAGACAGAGTAATCGAGGCAGATCCCCGTATTTAATTATAGAAATCTTAATTTCTTTATTCGCCGAAGAATCAAATCTTTTAGATTTCGAAAATTTTCTTTAAATCCCTTGAATTCCGGAATTCAACAAAGACAACGTCAAAAGTTAAGACGCATCTTATTTTCTAAAATCAATAGTGACTAGGGACGAATCTGCATTTATTCATTTCACTCTTTTATGATAGCTTCATTCGTACTCTTCGAATAATCGGATTGTTCTATCCATATTACTCAATGATGATAAAGCTCTAATTATCAACTCATATTCATCATGAAAACATTTTTATGGTTAACCATGACGACCTTACTCAAATTTTGGGACAAAATTTCTTTAACGGGTAGGTACTGTGACGACCCGGAAATTTTTGACCAAATTTAAACTTAAATCTTATTATGATTCTGACACGATAAGCAAAGTCTATAAATCAAGTCTCAAAATTTTTGAACTGTTACATGAACTCAATTGACCATTGACTACTTCCGACGATTCACGAACATTTGTGTGTAAATAAATATGTAAATATATTTATATAAATATAAATGTAAGTATATATAATAACTTGAGATTATAAAATATAAATTAAGCATTTGAAATTAGATATATAAAATAAGATACAAAATAATTTAGTTGTAATAAATTTATAATCATATATGGTTACATTACATAATTAATATTGCATATAATTTATAATATATGTAAAATGTATAAATATTAAATACTTTGGATATGTTATTATTATATATATATATATATATATATATATATATATATATATATATATATATTAAAAATGACATATGTAAAACTAATATAATAAATATAAATACAAGTTTAATTATAATATTATATCAATATTATTATTATTACTCTCATTATCATAATATTATTATTTGTAATATTAATATTATTATAATATATAATAAATTTATATAAAAAAAACAAGATATGTAACTTGCATTATCTTAATTGTAATTTGTAATATCATTAGATATTATTATTACCTTTATCATTAAAAATCATTAGTTTTATCATCAATAATATTATTATCATTTTTATTCTTAATATTTGTATCATTATTATTAATATAATTATTATTATTATTATTATTATTATTATTATTATTATTATTATTATTATTATTATTATTATTATTAATATTGATATAATTAGTATTAATATCTATTAAAATCATAATGTTAAGTATTGTTATTTATATTAAGACACAACTGATTATTATCATTAATGTAATTATTATTACTAACAAATATTGTTATCTATATTATCATTATTACTACTATTATTATTTATAAGTGTTATTATTATTAATATTTATAAAATAATTAATAATATTAATTGTATATATATATATATAAAACAAGGAAAAAGGTATGATTCTCTATTCCATCAACTGTAAAAAAAATTTATATCTGTCTTCAATCTGTTACACATCACATTCAGTCGTACCAAATTGGATTATCAAAAATCTGCTTTTAGTTTGTTTATATTTTTCTCTTTCTGAGTGAATATTGCTTGTCGACACAATCTTAACTACAAAACAAATATGATTGAATCATATACTGTGGTAATTGTTAAATATCACATTACATACACACATTATACTGAAAATGAGGAAGGAAAATTAAAACTATGAAATAAAGCTTACACACATCCATCAACCAAACTACCACCATGAAGCATTCCTCACTTCTCAATAATCAACACTCTCCAAAATTCAATACAAATAAATAAACAAAGACTCTCAAAATTCAAACCTTCATGACGGTTTCGGATACCATGATCTTCACTTCCTTTTTTTTGTTATTCGAACAACCCTTTTTTATTTTGGAACTCATTTAGTCACCTTCAATTTATTCTTTATCTCGATCACCAACACGAAACCCACGATCACAAACTCATCATCGGGGATCACTCGAAAGCCACTATCAAATGCTATGATCGAATCACCTTTATCAGATATCATTGAAACCCATATCCTTAAACCACCACCCACCATTGTGTTAACCACTCATTAACTTAAACTACTATAACTGTAGTCATATTTTTTAATCCAAACTGCTGTTAACCTCTTGATGCTATCGTTGAAGAACAACTCACCATAAGTCACCTTATTCGACCACCTCATTACATGCTATTCACGTTCACTGCAACTGCAGTCATTGTTGCTGCTATTTAACTGTCATGCTATCGAACTCCACCCATATCCGTCACCCTTGTTGCACCCAAAAGCTACCATAAATATCGCCATTTATTTTCCTATTGTTACTACATACAATTAAAGAAAATTATGAAGGAAACGATCATACTTTAAGAACAAAAGGGACGTGATTATTTACATTGTAAAGAGAGGTATCAAAAGAAAGGTAAGTAATTGGGTTCTAGCTGTGATCATGTTAAAAAGAGGAACCCTCATTCAAAAGTGAAATTCAATACACTTTAAGAATTCAGTGTGTTAATGGACCCACTAGCTTTATGAGATTGATATATATATAAAATTCGAGTGCTTGTTATTCGGTGGTGGTTTGAGATATCCAGCTCAAGAAGTTTCGGCCCAAGTCGTAATGGAGCCCAAGAAGTAAGGAGATTGGGCCGATGTTGTAAAGGAAAAGGATAAAGAAACAGATGAATACGGGATGCATATATTTAAAGATAGGATAGAACGACGGGTTAAATCGAATTAAAGGGCCATCTAAATCAGAAATGAAAGGGTCAGAGGAATGGTTGGGTGTTTGGGTGCTAACCGAGAGGTCACAAGTTCGAAGCCAGGCCAAGACATATTATTTTTTTATTTGCAATAAAAGCTGTTGGGCTCCTAGTTTGCAAGTTAGGCCGTAACCCTTGAAATCGAATAAACCTACTGTTGGGTCAGATTATTGATGTAGATGACGGGTTAAAGATAATTAGGTTAGGAAGTATACAAGAAATATAGATATAGAAGAACGGTTTGGATGTTGGTTGGGTTAGCGAGAGGTTGGGGGTTCAAGCCTGGTTCAGGACATTTTTTATTTTTTGAAAAGCTTTTGAGGTAGATTTCTATTTATTATTATTAATTTTATTAATATAGTTATTATTAATTATTGTTATTAGTACTAAGTATTATAATAATTATTATTATTATCATTGTTATCGTTATTAGTAGAATTATAACTATTATAACTATTATTATTATTATACAAGTATTAAGTATCATTTATTATTAATATTATGATTAGGGTTATATTTCGATTAGGGTTACAATTATTATTATTATTATTATTATTATTATTATTATTATTATTATTATTATTATTATTATTATTATTATTATTATTATTATTATTATTATTATTATTATTATTATTAAGTATTATGTATTATGTATTATTATCAAAATTAATATTTTCATTAACATTATTAGTAAACTTTTCATTAAGAACTACTGTTATTATCATAAGATTTATCATTTAAAACTATCATTAATATTATTATTAATAAAATTATTAATATTATCATCATTATTATTAACACTGGTATTATCATTATTATTATTTTAATCACTACTAATATTGTTTTGGTATTATTATAATTACTATTTTAACAAACAAATGAAAAGTATTTATATATATATATATATATATATATATATATATATATATATATATATATATATATGTATAATATTTAATACATATAACATAATAAAACTAACATTTTATTTTATAGAATAAAAATATAAAACATATATATATATATATATATATATATATATATATATATTCAATATAAAAATAATATAACTAATAAAGCTATAAATATGTATAAATAAATTTGATTGATTACGATTACGTACATTAATTAATATACAAATGATATAGGTTCGTGAATCCGAGGCCAACTCTGCATTGTTCAATATAGTCATATGTATTTTTACTACAAAATACATTTGGTGAGTTCATTTGCTCCCTTTTACTCATTACATTTTTGGGCTGAGAATACATGCAAATGCTTTATTAACTGTTTTACAATATTTATATGCGTGAGTTTGATCTGATTCCCTTTTACTCTTTACATTTTTGGGACTGAGAATACATGCGCTACTTTTACAACTGCTTTATTAAATGCTTTTGAAATACATTTTGAACTGTGAATACATTAAATGCTTTTATAAATGTTTGACTAGATAGACACAAGCAAAACATTCCTCGAATGAATTATTATGCAGACAGAAGTTCTACGGATTATTATTGAATTATGGGGACATGATAATTGCCACCATTGAATTATGTGGACATGATAATTGCCACTATTGAATTATGTGGACATGATAATTGCCACCAGTTGATGTGAATGTTATATATCGAGAGAATGATTTTATACACAGGTTATGTGTATGTTATTTTTGTGCACAAGATATGTGTACGGTTACTATGATTTATGAAAATGGTTTCGTACACGAAAAAGATGTACTGTATTTAAAAGATATAGCATGTACATTACAGGTGGGTATAGGATTCGGGCCCATTTGTACCACGCAGCATTTAAATTTTGTGGTCTATCAAAATGATGAATTTTATTGTTTTATGATAAACTTATGAACTCGCTAACCTTTTGGTTGACACTTTAAAGCATGTTTATTCTCAGGTATGAAAGAAAGCTTCCACTGTGCATTTGCTCATTTTTCATGGAGTCGTTCATGGCATATAGAGGTCAGAACCTCGCAATGGGACCAACTGTTGAAGACTTCGTCCAGATGGATTAGGACGGGTCACTACATATTAACATAACACAAAGGTCTAAACTTTCTTAAACATAATAGAATACATGGTTTACCATATTCGAGAGACGTGATGTGTTTCAATGCTTTCGTTAATGATTAGTTTTAAAAGATAGTTAGGCCCTTTAAAAGAGTTCAACCATAAAGAGCACCATTGCCAAGTTAAGTTGACTTCCATGAACGCGTTCGGTCATCCTAACGGTCCAATCCTTTATGTGTCTAAACAAACAGTTCCTTAATTAACTAAGAATCCCTCAAGCGGGGTGCAATGCTTGAGACCGCGTTATGGTGCAGTGTACTAATCAACACTGACCGAGTTCCATGGCCTTACTTAGCAGAGGTACATCTTACAACAACCGTTGTGCTTCAGCATACACGTACGAAGTTTATATGCTTGGTGACTACACTAGCATGGTCTGGGACCGACAATGTACTAATGGTCTATTCTGATGTTTCACTATGAAAGAGTCCTCAGTCGGAATTCAAAGCTCGATAGACTTACTACAACCGGTGTGCCTCAGTCGATCTTACGTTGTATCCGAAAGACTTCTCTTACCAAGGGATGACACAGATAGTGTACTCTGAATCGGGGTTCGCGACTTCCCAATAACAGAGCCAATAACTACGTTCTATTAGTTAGAAAAGCGACTGAGTTTAAAGCATAATCGAAAAACATTTCGACAACATACACAAACTATAACATTATTTCGGCATTATAACTGCTTACATCATAGCGTACACTAAAGATAACTACTCGCTAATCATGGCAACAATATCACAGAACATAATGATAGAAGACATTATATAAAGATAAAGGATATAAGTACCAGTAGATTAAACGAGTTCCAAATAGAAAAGTGACAACTTCAAACTCCAGACCGCTCCTAATACAATCTTCGGCGTTCTTCTCCGGGTACTACGTTTCCTGCACGGAGTCGAAGACCTTGAAAGTATGACTAATATTGTACAAGAGAGAGAAAAAAGTGAATTGAAGTGTGTGTTGTAATGAATGACAAAGACACTTTAAATAAGCTAGGATTTTGCCTGCAAATGGCTGGCAGGCCTTTTGGCAGGCCGTTTAGTAGACCGTTTACATGGGCCGTTTGCCATGGCAATCCGTTTGCAGGGGCTGTTTTTCTGGGCCATTTGGCAGGCCGTTTTGAGCCAGGTAGGCCGTTTGGCAGGCCGTTTTTGAGCCAGGCAGGCCGTTTGGCAGGCCGTTTGGCTTGCCTGGTTCCCTGGATCGTAACTTGATTTCTTGTCTTTCATCGTTTTCGCTCTAGAATCTTTGTTTTAGCTCCGATTCTCTTGATTATTTTTTAACCGTCTTCGTAATTACCTGTTCTTCAATTATAACCGACGAAGTGGGTATTTTGCCGACAAAGTTCGAATCTTTCTTGTTTTTGGACTTTAATACCTGGGTGAAAACATGACTTTTTAGCCGATATCAAATACCCCATACTTAGAATTTGCTCGTCCTTAAGCAAACTCTCATTTTACCTTAAGAAATATTTTCGAAGTTTCTTTTCTAATAGCCTAAGCGGTTTGCTTTTTATTATAAGAGCGAAAGATAAGGTGAGTCATCTATGTTATAATTGAAGCTATCTCTGCAAGCATGCGAGGAGGTTACATGACATAGGCTAGCTTTCACGGGTCTCTAAAATCACACAAGTGTTTAGGGTTCCCTATAGATCTAAAAAATGAATTCACTCATAGCCAGTCATGCTGCACCTATCGTCATAGGCTTGATAAAGACTCAAATTGTAGTGACCCGAACTTTTCCATGTTTATATATATTAATTGAGATTGATATTTACATGACTAAATGTTTCCAACATGTTAAGCAATCAAACTTGTTAAGACTTGATTAAATGAAATAAGTTTCATATAGACAATTGATCACCCAAGTTGACTGGCGATTCACGAAAGTTACAAATTTGTAAAAACTACATGTTGTGGTATATATAGACATATATATATGGTTGACATGAGATTATGATGAGTAAGTATCTCACTAAGTATATTAACAATGTGTGATATACATAATAAATGAGATTACTAAGTTAAGAAACTTGAAATGATATATATAACGATTATCGTTATGATAACGTCTACTAAATACATATGTATCATATTAAGATATTGATACACTATATATAAAATGATAAAATGATATTTAAATATATCATTAAGTGTGTTAACAATGAACTACATATGTAAAAACAAGACTACTAACTAAGGAATTACGAAACGAGACATATATGTAACAATTATCGTTGTAACGACATTTAATTGTATATATATCATATTAAGATATATTAATATATCATAATATCATGATAATGTAATAATTTAACATCTCATTTGATATAATAAATAATGGGTTAACAACACTTAACAGAATCGTTAACCTAAAGGCTTCAAAACAACATTTACATGTAACAACTAACGATGACTTAACGACTCAGTTAAAATGTATATACATGTAGTGTTTTAATATGTCTTTATAAACTTTTTAAATACTTCAAGAAACTTATTAAAATACTTCTACTTAACAAAAATGTTTACAATTACATCCTCGTTCAGTTTCATCAACAATTCTACTCGTATGCACACGTATTCATACTCGTACAATACACAGCTTTTAGATGTATGTACTATTGGTATATACACTTCAATGATCAGCTCTTAGTAGCCCATTTGAGTCACCTAACACATGTGGGAACCATCATTTGACAACTAGCATGAAATATCTCATAAAATTACAAAAATATTAGTAATCATTCATGACTTATTTACATGAAAACAAAATTACATATCCTTTATATTTAATCCATATACCAATGACCAAAAACACCTATAAACACTTTCATTCTTCAATTGTCTTCATCTAATTGATCTCTCTCAAGTTCTATCTTCAAGTTCTAAGTGTTCTTCATAAATTCCATAAGTATAGTTTCATAAAAATCAAGAATACTTCCAAGTTTGCAAGTCTACTTCCAAGCTTTTTAATCCATTCCAAGTAATCATCTAAGATCAAGGAACCTTTGTTATTTATAGTAGGTTATCTTTTTAATTCAAGGTAATATTCATATTCAAACTTTGATTCAATTTCTACAACTATAACAATCTTATTTCGAGTGAAAATCTTACTTGAACTGTTTTCGTGTCATGATTCTGCTTCAAGAACTTTCAAGCCATTCAAGGATCCTTTGAAGCTAGATCCATTTTTCTCATTTCTAGTAGTTTTATCCAGAAAACTTGAGGTAGTAATGATGTTCATAACATCATTCGATTCATACATATAAAGCTATCTTATTCGAAGGTTAAAACTTGTAATCACTAGAACATAGTTTAGTTAATTCTAAACTTGTTCGCAAACAAAAGTTAATCCTTCTAACTTGACTTTTAAAATCAACTAAACACATGTTCTATATCTATATGATATGCTAACTTAATGATTTAAAACCTGGAAACACGATGAACACCATAAAATCGGATATACGCCGTCGTAGTGAAACTGGGGGCTGTTTTGGTTTGGATAATTAAAAACTATGATAAACTTTGATTTAAAAGTTGTTCTTCTGGGAAAATGATTTTTCATATGAACATGAAACTATATCCAAAAATCTTGGTTAAACTCAAAGTGAAAGTATGTTTTTCAAAATGGTCATCAAGATGTCTTTCTTTCGACGGAAATGACTACCTCTTTAGTAATTGACATGTAACTTAAATTTACAACTATAAACCTATACTTTTTCTGTTTGGATTCTTAAATAAGAGTTCAATATGAAACCATAGCAATTGTATTCACTCAAAACGGATTTAAAACGAAGAAGTTATGGGTAAAACAAGATTGGATATTTTTACTTGTTGTAGCTACGTGAAAATTGGTAACAAATCTATACAAATCATATCCTAGCTAACTTATATTGTATTATACATGCATTCTAATATATTATGTAATCTTGGGATACCATAGACACGTATGCAAATGTTTTAATATATCATATCGACCCATGTATATATATTATTTGGAACAACCATAGACACTCTATATGCAGTAATGTTAGAGTTAGCTATACAGGGTTGAGGTTGATTCCAAAAATATATATACTTTAAGCTGTGATCTAGCCTGAGACGTGTATACACTGGGTCGTGGATTGGGTCAAGATAATATATATCTATTTATTTCTGTACATCTAATTGTGGACAACTAGTTGTAGGTTACTAACGAGGACAGCTGACTTAATACACTCAAATCTTTAAAACATAATAAAAATGGTTGTAATTATATTTTGATCATACTTTGATATATATGTACATATTTATATAGGTTCGTTGAAATGTCCCGTTTTTATTGATTAAAAACGTTCCATATTAATTGATTTCGTTGCGAGGTTTTGACCTCTATATGAGACGTTTTTCAAAGACTGCATTCATTTTTAAAACAAACCATAACCTTTATTTCATAAATAAAGGTTTAAAAAGCTTTACGTAGATTATCAAATAATGATAATCTAAAATATCCTGTTTACACACGACCATTACATAATGGTTTACAATACAAATATGTTACAACAAAATAAGTTTCTTGAATGCAGTTTTTACACAATATCATACAAGCATGGACTCCAAATCTCATCCTTATTTAAGTATGCGACAGCGGAAGCTCTTAATAATCACCTGAGAATAAACATGCTTAAAACGTCAACAAAAATGTTGGTGAGTTATAGGTTTAACCTATATATATCAAATCATAATAATAGACCACAAGATTTCATATTTCAATACACATCCCATACATAGAGATAAAAATCATTCATATGGTGAACACCTGGTAACCGACATTAACAAGATGCATATATATAAGAATATCCCCATCATTCCGGGACACCCTTCAGATATGATATAAATTTTGAAGTACTAAAGCATCCGGTACTTTGGATGGGGTTTGTTAGGCCCAATAGATCTATCTTTAGGATTCGCGTCAATTAGGGTGTCTGTTCCCTAATTCTTAGATTACCAGACTTAATAAAAAGGGGCATATTCGATTTCGATGATTCAACCATAGAATGTAGTTTCACGTACTTGTGTCTATTTTGTAAATCATTTATAAAACCTGCATGTATTCTCATCCCAAAAATATTAGATTTTAAAAGTGGGACTATAACTCACTTTCACAGATTTTTACTTCGTCGAGAAGTAAGACTTGGCCACTGTTGATTCACGAACCTATAACAATATATACATGTATATTAAAGTATGTTCAAAATATATTTACAACACTTTTAATATATTTTGATGTTTTAAGTTTATTAAGTCAGCTGTCCTCGTTAGTAACCTACAACTAGTTGTCCACAGTTAGATGTACAGAAATAAATCGATAAATATTATCTTGAATCAATCCACGACCCAGTGTATACGTATCTCAGTATTGATCACAACTCAAACTATATATATTTTGGAATCAACCTCAACCCTGTATAGCTAACTCCAACATTCACACATAGAGTGTCTATGGTTGTTCCGAAATATATATAGATGTGTCGACATGATAGGTCGAAACATTGTATACGTGTCTATGGTATCTAAAGATTACATAATATACAATACAAGTTGATTAAGTTATGGTTGGAATAGATTTGTTACCAATTTTCACGTAGCTAAAATGAGAAAAATTATCCAATCTTGTTTTACCCATAACTTCTTCATTTTAAATCCGTTTTGAGTGAATCAAATTGCTATGGTTTCATATTGAACTCTATTTTATGAATCTAAACAGAAAAAGTATAGGTTTATAGTCGGAAAAATAAGTTACAAGTCGTTTTTGTAAAGGTAGTCATTTCAGTCAAAAGAACGACGTCTAGATGACCATTTTAGAAAACATACTTCCACTTTGAGTTTAACCATAATTTTTGGATATAGTTTCATGTTCATAATAAAAATTATTTTCTCATAATAACAACTTTTAAATCAAAGTTTATCATAGTTTTTAATTAACTAACCCAAAACAGCTCGCGGTGTTACTACGACGGCGTAAATCCGGTTTTACGGTGTTTTTCGTGTTTCCAGGTTTTAAATCATTAAGTTAGCATATCATATAGATATAGAACATGTGTTTAGTTAATTTTAAAAGTCAAGTTAGAAGGATTAACTTTTGTTTGTGAACAAGTTTAGAATTAACTAAACTATGTTCTAGTGATTACGAGTTTAAACCTTCGAATAAGATAGTTTTATATATATGAATCGAATGATGTTATGAACATCATTACTACCTCAAGTTTAGTAGGTAAACCTACTGGAAGTGATAAGAAATGATCTAGCTTCAAAGGATCTTGGATGGCTTGAAAGTTCTTGAAGTAGGATCATGACACAAAAACAAGTTCAAGTAAGATTTTTACTCGAATTAAGATAGTTTGTAGTTATAGAAATTGAATCAAAGTTTGAATATGAATATTACCTTGAATAAGAAAGATAACCTACTGTATATAACAAAGGTTTCTTGATCTTAGATGATTACTTGGAATGGATTAGAAAGCTTGGAAGTAAATTAGTAAACTTGAAGGGATTTTTGAAGTGTTCTTGAAGTGTTCTTCCTATGATGATTATAGCTTGATTCTTGAAGTGATTTTTGATGAAGATGATGATTAACTACTGGAAAAATACATTCATAATAGTGTGTGTGTGTGTGTGTTGAGAGAGAATTAGAAAGAGAATTGGAAGTGAAATGGAGTGAATGATGAGTGGTAATTGGTGAGTGGTGAGTGGGGTTAAAAGGAGTTCTAGTTAGTTGACTAGCTCATGGTAGAAGTTAAAATTGATTAGCCATACATGACATAATCAATAGTGGAATCCCATGCTAGTTCCTATTGGTATATACCCATAGTAAGTACGTTTTGAAGCTGTGTATAATACGGGTAAGAATACGACTAGAATTTTTGATGAAAGAAAAGAATGGGAAAGTAACTGTAACCATTTTCGTTAAGTATGAGTGTTTTGATATATGTCTTGAAGTCTTCCAAAAGTATTTTAATACATCTAAATACACTACATGTATATACATTTTAACTGAGTCGTTAAGTCATCGTTAGTCGTTACATGTAAGTGTTGTTTTGAAACCTTTAAGTTAACGATCTCAATTAATGTTGTTAACCCATTGTTTATTATATCTAATGAGATGTTAAATTATTATATTATCATGATATTATGATATATTAATATATCTTAATATGATATATATACATTTAAATGTCGTTACAACGATAATTGTTACATATATGTCTCGTTTCGAAATCCTTAAGTTAGTAGTCTTGTTTATATGTATATAACTCATTGTTAATATACTTATGGAGATACTTACTTATCATAATCTCATTTTAACCATATGTATATCCATATATATATCGTCATATCGTTTTTACAAGTTTTAACGTTCATGAATCGCCGGTCAACTTGGGTGGTCAATTGTCTATATGAAACATATTTCAATTAATCAAGTATTAAAAAGTTTGATTGCTTAACATGTTGAAAACATTTAATCATGTAAATATCAATCTCAATTAATATATATAAACATTGAAAAGTTCGGGTCACTACAGTACCTACCCGTTAAATAAATTTCGTCCCGAAATTTTAAGCTGTTGAAGGTGTTGACGAATCTTATGGAAATAGATGCGGGTATTTCTTCTTCATCTGATCTTCACGCCCCCAGGTGAACTCGGGTCCTCTACGAGCATTCCATCGAACCTTAACAATTGGTATCTTGTTTTGCTTAAGTCTTTTAACCTCACGATCCATTATTTCGACGGGTTCTTCGATGAATTGAAGTTTTTCGTTGATTTGGATTTCATCTAATGGAATAGTGAGATCTTCTTTAGCAAAACATTTCTTCAAATTCGAGACGTGGAAAGTGTTATGTACAGCCACGAGTTGTTGAGGTAACTCAAGTCGGTAAGCTACTGGTCCGACACGATCAATAATCTTGAATGGTCCAATATACCTTGGATTTAATTTCCCTCGTTTACCAAATCGAACAATGCCTTTCCAAGGTGCAACTTTAAGCATGACCATCTCTCCAATTTCAAATTCTATATCTTTTCTTTTAATGTCAGCGTAGCTCTTTTGTCGACTTTGGGCGGTTTTCAACCGTTGTTGAATTTGGATGATCTTCTCGGTAGTTTCTTGTATAATCTCCGGACCCGTAATTTGTCTATCCCCCACTTCACTCCAACAAATTGGAGACCTGCACTTTCTACCATAAAGTGCTTCAAACGGCGCCATCTCAATGCTTGAATGGTAGCAGTTGTTGTAGGAAAATTCTGCTAACGGTAGATGTCGATCCCAACTGTTTTCGAAATCAATAACACATGCTCGTAGCATGTCTTCAAGCGTTTGTATCGTCCTTTCACTCTGCCCATTAGTTTGTGGATGATAGGCAGTACTCATGTCTAGATGAGTTCCTAATGCTTGCTGTAATGTCTGCCAGAATCTTGAAATAAATCTACCATCCCTATCAGAGATAATTGAGATTGGTATTCCATGTCTGGAGATGACTTCCTTCAAATACAGTCGTGCTAACTTCTCCATCTTGTCATCTTCTCTTATTGGCAGGAAGTGTGCTGATTTGGTGAGACGATCAACTATTACCCAAATAGTATCAAAACCACTTGCAGTCCTTGGCAATTTAGTGATGAAATCCATGGTAATGTTTTCCCATTTCCATTCCGGGATTTCGAGTTGTTGAAGTAGACCTGATGGTTTCTGATGCTCAGCTTTGACCTTAGAACACGTCAAACATTCTCCTACATATTTAGCAACATCGGCTTTCATACCCGGCCACCAAAAATGTTTCTTGAGATCCTTGTACATCTTCCCCGTTCCAGGATGTATTGAGTATCTGGTTTTATGAGCTTCTCTAAGTACCATTTCTCTCATATCTCCAAATTTTGGTACCCAAATCCTTTCAGCCCTATACCGGGTTCTGTCTTCCCGAATATTAAGATGCTGCTCCGATCCTTTGGGTATTTCATCCTTTAAATTTCCTTCTTTTAAAACTCCTTGTTGCGCCTCCTTTATTTGAGTAGTAAGGTTATTATGAATCATTATATTCATAGATTTTACTCGAATGGGTTCTCTGTACTTCCTGCTCAAGGCATCGACTACCACATTTGCCTTCCCCGGGTGGTAACGAATATCAAAGTCGTAATCATTCAACAATTCAATCCACCTACGCTGCCTCATATTCAGTTGTTTCTGATTAAATATGTGTTGAAGACTTTTGTGGTCGGTATATATAATACTTTTGACCCCATATAAGTAGCGCCTCCAAGTCTTTAATGCAAAAACAACCGCGCCTAATTCCAAATCATGCGTCGTATAATTTTGCTCGTGAATCTTCAATTGTCTAGACGCATAAGCAATCACCTTCGTTCGTTGCATTAATACACAACCGAGACCTTGCTTTGATGCGTCACAATAAATCACAAAATCATCATTCCCTTCAGGCAATGACAATATAGGTGCCGTAGTTAGCTTTTTCTTCAATAACTGAAACGCTTTCTCTTGTTCATCATTCCATTCAAATTTCTTCCCTTTATGCGTTAATGCAGTCAAGGGTTTTGCTATTCTGGAAAAGTCTTGGATGAACCTTCTGTAGTAACCAGCTAGTCCTAAAAACTGGCGTATGTGTTTCGGAGTTTTCGGGGTTTCCCACTTTTCAACAGTTTCTATCTTTGCCGGATCCACCTTAATACCTTCTTTGTTCACTATGTGACCGAGGAATTGAACTTCTTCCAACCAAAA
Organism: Rutidosis leptorrhynchoides; assembly: GCF_046630445.1. Lineage (NCBI taxonomy): Eukaryota > Viridiplantae > Streptophyta > Magnoliopsida > Asterales > Asteraceae > Rutidosis > Rutidosis leptorrhynchoides. Next base: position 217,154,590 of record NC_092338.1, on the reverse strand, counting down.
TGCACACTTTGAAAACTTAGCGTACAATTCTTCCTTCCTCAATACTTCTAACACCTTTCTCAAATGTTCACCGTGTTCTTGGTCATTCTTTGAGTAAATAAGTATGTCATCAATGAAAACAATGACAAGCTTGTCAAGGTATGGTCCACACACTCGGTTCATAAGGTCCATGAACACAGCTGGTGCATTAGTTAAACCAAATGGCATGACCATAAACTCGTAATGACCGTAACGTGTTCTGAAAGCAGTCTTTGGAATATCATCTTCTTTCACCCGCATTTGATGATACCCGGAACGTAAGTCAATCTTTGAATAAACAGACGAGCCTTGTAGTTGATGAAATAAGTCATCGATTCTCGGTAGTGGGTAGCGGTTCTTGATGGTAAGTTTGTTCAACTCTCGGTAGTCGATACACAACCTGAATGTACCATCTTTCTTCTTGACAAACAAAATAGGAGCTCCCCACGGTGATGTGCTTGGTCGAATGAAACCACGCTCTAAAAGTTCTTGTAATTGGCTTTGCAGTTCTTTCATCTCGCTGGGTGCGAGTCTGTAAGGAGCATGAGCTATTGGTGCAGCTCCTGGTACAAGATCTATTTGAAATTCAACGGATCGATGTGGGGGTAATCCCGGTAATTCTTTCAGAAATACATCGGGAAATTCTTTTGCAATGGGAACATCATTGATGCTCTTTTCTTCAGTTTGTACTTTCTCGACGTGTGCTAGAACAGCATAGCAACCTTTTCTTATTAGTTTTTGTGCCTTCAAATTGCTAATAAGATGTAGCTTCGTGTTGCCCTTTTCTCCGTACACCATTAAGGGTTTTCCTTTTTCTCGTATAATGCGAATTGCATTTTTGTAACAAACGATCTCTGCTTTCACTTCTTTCAACCAGTCCATACCGATTATCACATCAAAACTCTCTAACTCTACTGGAATCAAATCAATCTTAAATGTTTCGCTAACCAGTTTAATTTCTCGATTCCGACATATATTATCTGCTGAAATTAATTTACCATTTGCTAATTCGAGTAAAAATTTACTATCCAAAGGCATCAATGGACAACTTAATTTAGCACAAAAATCTCTACTCATATAGCTTTTATCCGCACCCGAATCAAATAAAACGTAAGCAGATTTATTGTCAATAAGAAACGTACCCGTAACAAGCTCCGGGTCTTCCTGTGCCTCTGCCGCATTAATATTGAAAACTCTTCCGTGGCCTTGTCCATTCGTGTTCTCCTGGTTCGGGCAATTTCTAATAATGTGGCCCGGTTTTCCACATTTATAACAAACTACATTGGCATAACTTGCTCCGACACTACTTGCTCCTCCATTACTCGTTCCGACACCATTTGTTCCTTTCGTTCTATTAACCCCTGGTCCGTAGACCTCACACTTCACCGTGCTATGACCATTTCTTTTACACTTATTGCAAAATTTAGTGCAGAACCCCGAGTGATACTTTTCACACCTCTGGCATAGCTGCTTCTGATTGTTGTTGTTGTTGCGGTTATTATTGTTATTGGGATGATTGTTGTAGTTGCTGTTGTTGTTGTTGTTGTTGTTGGGCCGTTTGTTGTAGTTGCGATTGATGTTGCGATTGTTGGGATAATTGTTGCGATTATTGTTGTAATTGCTGTTGTTGTTGTATTGGTGATTCTTATCACCGTTTTCCTCCCACTTTCTTTTGACTTGCTTCACATTGGCCTCTTTAGCAGTCTGTTCTTTAATTCTTTCTTCAATCTGGTTCACTAGTTTATGAGCCATTCTACATGCCTGTTGTATGGAGGCGGGCTCGTGTAAACTTATATCTTCTTGGATTCTTTCCGGTAATCCTTTAACAAACGCGTCGATCTTCTCTTCCTCATCTTCGAATGCTCCCGGACACAATAGGCACAATTCTGTGAATCGTCTTTCGTACGTGGTAATATCAAATCCTTGGGTTCGTAACCCTCTAAGTTCTGTCTTGAGCTTATTGACCTCGGTTCTGGGATGGTACTTCTCGTTCATCAAGTGCTTGAATGTTGACCACGGTAGTGCGTACGCATCATCTTGTCCCACTTGCTCTAGATAGGTATTCCACCATGTTAACGCAGAACCTGTGAAGGTATGCGTAGCGTACTTTACTTTGTCCTCTTCAGTACACTTACTTATGGCAAACACCGATTCGACCTTCTCGGTCCACCGTTTCAATCCGATCGGTCCTTCGGTTCCATCAAATTCCAAAGGTTTGCAGGCAGTGAATTCTTTGTAGGTGCATCCTACACGATTTCCTGTACTTCCAGATCCAAGGTTATTGTTGGTATGTAGCGCAGCCTGTACTGCGGCTATGTTTGAAGCTAGAAAAGTACGGAATTCCTCTTCATTCATATTCACGGTGTGTCGAGTAGTCGGTGCCATTTCCTTCAAAATAGTCAAATGGAACAAGTTAATCATACAGAATATTAAGAGTAGTTAATAGTATTTCGTAGCATAATTTGAACTCATTTATAAAAGCTTTTTCTTCATATTAGCGTTTTATAAGTTTAAATTCGGGTAGTACCTACCCGTTAAGTTCATACTTAGTAGCTAATATACAATTCAACTACTACAATTCTATATAAAAAACTGATTGTAATAATATTTCGCGTTCAAACTTTTATACAATATTTTACAAACTTACAATACCGCTTATTTTACATAAAGCATGAAATATAGCACACAATAACTTTGATACAAGATAGTTGTGAAGATAATTCTAGCTAGTACACAAGTCATTCAGCAAAGGCAATAAAGACACGTAATTCATACGTCCAGAAACAAGTCATGCATTCTGGTTTTACTAGGACTACTTCCCATCCTTGGTCTTGTGGAACATAACCGTTATGGCCGTTGATAAGACAGCGTGTTGTAACGTCGTCAAAGGGACGAGGGTTACGTAATGTCCAACAGTCCCGTAACAATCTAAAAACCTCATTTCTTACCCCAATTACCGACTCCGTCACTTGTGGGAACGTTTTGTTTAATAGTTGTAGGCCGATGTTTTTGTTCTCACTTTGGTGAGAAGCGAACATTACTAATCCGTAAGCATAACATGCTTCTTTATGTTGCATGTTAGCCGCTTTTTCTAAATCACGAAGTCCAATATTCGGATATATTGAGTCAAAATAATTTCTTAACCCATTGCGTAAAATAGCATTTGGGTTCCCTGCAATATATGCGTCAAAGTAAACACATCATAACTTATGGATTTCCCAATGTGATATCCCCCATCTTTCGAACGAAAGTCTTCTATAAATCAAGGCATTCTTGGAACGTTCTTCGAATGTCTTACAAACTGATCTCGCCTTAAATAGTTGTGCCGAAGAATTCTGACCGACTCTAGACAAGATTTCATCAATCATGTCTCCGGGTAGGTCTCTTAAAATATTGGGTTGTCTATCCATTTTGTGTTTTTATACTGTAAAATAGAACAAGAGTTAGTTTCATAAAAAAAATACTTATTAATACAAGCAATTTTTACATATATCATAAAGCATAAGCACACTATATTACATATATTACACCACACGAATACAACTATCTTATTCCGACTCGCTTGTTTCTTCTTCTTCGGTTTTGGTTCGTTTTGCCAAGTTTCTAGGGATATATGATGTTCCCCTAATACGAGCCGTCGTTTTCCACATTGGTTTAGAAAAACCTGGTGGTTTAGAGGTTCCCGGGTCATTATTACAACTTAAGGACTTCGGGGGTTGACGATACATATAAAGTTCATCGGGGTTGAAATTAGATTTCTCTATTTTTATGCCCTTTCCCTTATTATTTTCTTTTGCCTTTTTAAATTCAGTTGGGGTAATTTCTATAACATCATCGGAATTCTCGTTGGAATCCGATTCATCGGAGAATTGGTAATCCTCCCAATATTTTGCTTCCTTGGCGGAAACACCATTGACCATAATTAACCTTGGTCGGTTGGTTGAGAATTTTCTTTTACTTAACCGTTTTATTATTTCCCCCACCGGTTCTATTTCTTCATCCGGTTCCGATTCTTCTTCCGGTTCCGATTCTTCTTCCGGTTCCGACTCTTCTTCCGGTTCCTCTTCGGGAACTTGTGAATCAGTCCACGAATCATTCCAATTTACATTTGACTCTTCATTATTATTAGGTGAGTCAATGGGACTTGTTCTAGAGGTAGACATCTATCACATAATATCAAACGCATTAAGACATTAATATATCACATAATATTCACATGTTAAAAATATATAGTTTCCAACAAAATTTGTTAAGCAATCATTTTTCAAGTAAACACGGTCGAAGTCCAGACTCACTAATGCATCCTAACAAACTCGATAAGACACACTAATGCAAAATTCTGGTTCTCTAAGACCAACGCTCGGATACCAACTATAATGTCCCGTTCTTATTGATTAAAAACGTTCCATATTAATTGATTTCGTTGCGAGGTTTTGACCTCTATATGAGACGTTTTTCAAAGACTGCATTCATTTTTAAAACAAACCATAACCTTTATTACATAAATAAAGGTTTAAAAAGCTTTACGTAGATTATCAAATAATGATAATCTAAAATATCCTGTTTACACACGACCATTACATAATGGTTTACAATACAAATATGTTACAACAAAATAAGTTTCTTGAATGCAGTTTTTACACAATATCATACAAGCATGGACTCCAAATCTCATCCTTATTTAAGTATGCGACAGCGGAAGCTCTTAATAATCACCTGAGAATAAACATGCTTAAAACGTCAACAAAAATGTTGGTGAGTTATAGGTTTAACCTATATATATCAAATCATAATAATAGACCACAAGATTTCATATTTCAATACACTTCCCATACATAGAGATAAAAATCATTCATATGGTGAACACCTGGTAACCGACATTAACAAGATGCATATATATAAGAATATCCCCATCATTCCGGGACACCCTTCGGATATGATATAAATTTCAAAGTACTAAAGCATCCGGTACTTTGGATGGGGTTTGTTAGGCCCAATAGATCTATCTTTAGGATTCGCGTCAATTAGGGTGTCTGTTCCCTAATTCTTAGATTACCAGAATTAATAAAAAGGGGCATATTCGATTTCGATGATTCAACCATAGAATGTAGTTTCACGTACTTGTGTCTATTTTGTAAATCATTTATAAAACCTGCATGTATTCTCATCCCAAAAATATTAGATTTTAAAAGTGGGACTATAACTCACTTTCACAGATTTTTACTTCGTCAAGAAGTACGACTTGGCCACTGTTGATTCACGAACCTATAACAATATATACATGTATATTAAAGTATGTTCAAAAATTATCCAATCTTGTTTTACCCATAACTTCTTCATTTTAAATCCATTTTGAGTGAATCAAATTGCTATGGTTTCATATTGAACTCTATTTTATGAATCTAAACAGAAAAAGTATAGGTTTATAGTCGGAAAAATAAGTTACAAGTCATTTTTGTAAAGGTAGTCATTTCAGTCGAAAGAACGACGTCTAGATGACCATTTTAGAAAACATACTTCCACTTTGAGTTTAACCATAATTTTTGGATATAGTTTCATGTTCATAATAAAAATAATTTTCTCATAATAACAACTTTTAAATCAAAGTTTATCATAGTTTTTAATTAACTAACCCAAAACAGCCCGCGGTGTTACTACGACGGCGTAAATCCGGTTTTACGGTGTTTTTCGTGTTTCCAGGTTTTAAATCATTAAGTTAGCATATCATATAGATATAGAAAATGTGTTTAGTTAATTTTAAAAGTCAAGTTAGAAGGATTAACTTTTGTTTGTGAACAAGTTTAGAATTAACTAAACTATGTTCTAGTGATTACGAGTTTAAACCTTCGAATAAGATAGTTTTATATATATGAATCGAATGATGTTATGAACATCATTACTACCTCAAGTTTAGTAGGTAAACCTACTGGAAGTGACAAGAAATGATCTAGCTTTAAAGGATCTTGGATGGCTTGAAAGTTCTTGAAGTAGGATCGTGACACAAAAACAAGTTCAAGTAAGATTTTTACTCGAATTAAGATAGTTTATAGTTATAGAAATTGAATCAAAGTTTGAATATGAATATTACCTTGAATAAGAAAGATAACCTACTGTATATAACAAAGGTTTCTTGATCTTAGATGATTACTTGGAATGGATTAGAAAGCTTGGAAGTAAATTAGTAAACTTGTAGGGATTTTTGAAGTGTTCTTGAAGTGTTCTTCCTATGATGATTATAGCTTGATTCTTGAAGTGATTTTTGATGAAGATGATGATTAACTACTGGAAAAATACGTTCATAATTGTGTGTGTGTGTTGAGAGAGAATTAGAAAGAGAATTGGAAGTGAAATGGAGTGAATGATGAGTGGTAATTGGTGAGTGGTGAGTGGGGTTAAAAGGAGTTCTAGTTAGTTGACTAGCTCATGGTAGAAGTTAAAATTGATTAGTCATACATGACATAATCAAGAGTGGAATCCCATGCTAGTTCCTATTGGTATATACCCATAGTAAGTACGTTTTGAAGCTGTGTATAATACGGGTAAGAATACGACTAGAATTCTTGATGAAAGAAAAGAATGGGAAAGTAACTGTAACCATTTTCGTTAAGTATGAGTGTTTTGATATATGTCTTGAAGTCTTCCAAAAGTATTTTAATACATCTAAATACACTACATGTATATACATTTTAACTGAGTCGTTAAGTCATCGTTAGTCGTTACATGTAAGTGTTGTTTTGAAACCTTTAAGTTAACGATCTCAATTAATGTTGTTAACCCATTGTTTATTATATCTAATGAGATGTTAAATTATTATATTATCATGATATTATGATATATTAATATATCTTAATATGATATATATACATTTAAATGTCGTTACAACGATAATCGTTACATATATGTCTCGTTTCAAAATCCTTAAGTTAGTAGTCTTGTTTATATGTATATAACTCATTGTTAATATACTTATGGAGATACTTACTTATCATAATCTCATTTTAACCATATGTATATCCATATATATATCGTCATGTAGTTTTTACAAGTTTTAACGTTCATGAATCGCCGGTCAACTTGGGTGGTCAATTGTCTATATGAAACATATTTCAATTAATCAAGTCATAAAAAGTTTGATTGCTTAACATATTGGAAACATTTAATCATGTAAATATCAATCTCAATTAATATATATAAACATGGAAAAGTTCAGGTCACTACATTCGTGAATCGATCCGTGGCCAAGTCTTATTTCCAAGGAAGAAAATATCCGTGAAAGTGAGTTATAGTCCCACTTTTAAAATCTAATATTTTTGGGATGAGAATACATGCAGGTTTTATAAATGATTTACAAAATAGACACAAGTACGTGAAACTACATTCTATAGTTGAATTATCGAAATCGAATATGCCCCTTTTTATTAAGTTTGGTAATCTAAGAATTAGGGAATAGACACCCTAATTGACGCGAATCCTAAAGATAGATCTATTGGGCCTAACAAACCCCATCTAAAGTACCGGATGCTTTAGTACTTCGAAATTTATATCATATCCGAAGGGTGACCCGGAATGATGGGGATATTCTTATATATGCATCTTGTTAATGTCGGTTACCAGGTGTTCACCATATGAATGATTTTTATCTCTATGTATGGGATGTGTATTGAAATATGAAATCTTATAGTCTATTGTTACGATTTGATATATATAGGTTAAACCTATAACTCACCAACATTTTTGTTGACGTTTAAAGCATGTTTATTCTCAGGTGAATACTAAGAGCTTCCGCTATTGCATACTAAAATAAGGACAAGATTTGGAGTCCATATTTGTATGATATTGTGTAAAAACTGCATTCAAGAAACATATGTCGATGTAATATATTTCTATTGTAAACCATTATGTAATGGTCATGTGTAAACAGTATATTTTAGATTATCATTATTTGATAATCTACGTAATGCTTTTAAAACCTTTATTGATAAAATAAAGGTTATGGTTGTTTTAAAAATGAATGCAGTCTTTGAAAAACGTCCCATATAGAGGTCAAAACCTCGCAACGAAATCAATTAATATGGAAGGTTTATAATCAATATGAATGGGACATTTCACAAATCCTTACTACTAATGTGAGAACGGTAGTAATCTTAGCTTCTAGGTCATTTGTCAATGATGGAAAGGAATTTTGGAGTGGTAGTGAAGTTGTTTTTGAGGGGGTGAGAAAAAGGGAAATGTAGTCTTTATGCAGACTTTTATTCGAATAGATAGGATTGCTGAAATGTTTGAGAAGCACTTTTGAACTTTTGATAATCATTTTCGATCAAGTTCTTCTTCAGCGTTTCTCTTTATAAGTTCTGCTCCCTTTTTCAGAACTTTGAATTTTTTTTTTTGGAGATTTACTCTCGAGAAACTTTTTGCCAGTAAACTTTTTCAAGACCTTTGCCGTGATAATTGAGAGGTTTATAATATCGGGTTTACGAAAGGAATCTCATTTTCTGGGTTTTCAAGTGATAGTAAAGATGACGTGGATGAGGTGGTGTGGTAGAAGTAGCGGAAGTGCGAGAGGGTTGTTTTGACAAATGGCTAGCACTTCTGATTATAACCGAATCACATTTCATTACTTAGAAATGCAGATCTAAAGAAAGTTCTGATTCCGAGCACAGACATCGGCACTCTCAATGGAAAATAGTGGAGCATTAAAGATGAATGATGGTCTTATTTAGGTGCCTAATCATAATCAATTTAGGTCGATAGTGCCTAGTCATGCAATGCTCTTTTAGAGATTCGGTTCATCCTACCAAAATTTCCACCTTATTTAAGCCTTATTTTTATTTACAAACGTTTCAGGTTTTCAAAAGTAATTTTTCGAAAAGGCTTTCTTTTGTTAAAAATTTGAAATTTGGCTTAAAAACTTGGAATATTTGTAATGGGTTATTTTGATACAGCATAAAAAGGATTATACCAAAATTCCTGACTTAAACGAACATTGTCCTCAATGTTCCTAGTTTATCCCACACTTAGGAGTTGTAGTTGAAGATTTGGGATTATTCGTTTAGTGTTTATTTGGGTAAGAATCCCACACTTAGTGATAAGCTTAGGATGCGGCATAATTTAAAAATTTGAGCTAGTAGCGGGAAGAAAGGGTAACCCCAGCAGATGTTGCTTGTGATGATACTGGCTGGCTTTCAATCCTTGCGTCTTTTATCGATCGTTTGTCATCCTTTATTCTTCTACTCAACTTTATTACACGGGTTGCCTCCCGAGAAGCACTTTTGTTTAAGGTCCTTGGCTCGACCGTAGTGATGCCATAGAAAGCAAACATTCCTCGCTGATGGTTGTAATCTTTGTCTTCTCGAGGGAATGTGAGTCTTGGTGGGTAAATCCTGAGAAAGTGTCGGACCAATAGTGGTAGAAGATCCGGTACTTCTGTGATGACCCGAAAAATTTTGACCAATTTTAAACCAATCTCTCGATACGATTTAATATTTTGACACGATAAGCAAAGTCTGTAAGGTTAAGTCTCAAAAATTTTGAACTATTTTCATATATGCAATTACCCTTCGACCGCTTCCGACGATTCACGAACAATTAATTGTAAATCGATATGTGTGTATATATATATATAAATAATAATTTGAAATATAATTTGAAGTATTGTATGTCGTTGTTGTTAAAATTAATTATTTAAAATAAAATAAAAATATGATATTATGATAATTATTATTTAAAACACATTTATATAAATAAAGTATATTAAATATATATTTTATGATTTCGAATCTATTTAGTAAACGACAGTAACACTCAATTGTCATTTGATCGATACTAAACGAGTTAAAAAGGAACTTATGTGATTTTAAAATAAATGGTGATCCAGAAATGAGTTATATAAATAATAGACTTATTAAAACTGTATTTAGGAGCTATTTGTTAAATTTTAGAACTTTTTATATTTTTACCCAGGATCGAGCGCGGATAGTGATTTAATTTTATTTAATAATTTTAAAGAATTAATGACCGGTTTTTATACCATAATGACTTTAATAAATAAATATAATTACTGTAAAAAATTTGGGATTTTTCCGAAGACTTTTTATCCGCCACTGAATTAACAACGGAGCGCGATATAGCAATCCGTTAAAACTGTCGGTAGATTAAAAACAAAACTTCAGATTTAACTATTCTTGGTGCGCTTTTATGAACCACATATTAATTACATTTATATTTAATATTATATTGTTAATATTATTATATATATTACTGTTCTAAATTGCCGTGATTGAATTGTGTTTGTTGACTTGGGTTACTGAATCACATATACATATCATATATTCTATATTACTTCACTATTGATGATTGATCATTGAAGACACACACAGTTATTTAATCTCGTGAGTTAAATTATTATCAGGACTTGGGTGTCTTTCTTATGTTTCTTTCCACAAGTTATATATTATATAGAATACATGATATCACCTAAAACACACACAAGTATTAGACACAATCTACTACAACTTCTAGCAGTTATGTTTCTGTTTCACGTCACCACTTCAGCCCCATCACCTTCAATTCGTTAACACCCACGAAACCAACCCACAACCTATCATTGTTCTTGTTTACTGGACGATTACAACCCAACCTCTACTCGTTTGAACCTGTTTTTGTTGCTGCCTTACGAAGCCCCAAACCACAACAACAAACCTTCATCCGCTAAATATTTTCGTTGGTTTCCATCTTCAAACACCCACCACCACTACGGTTACCATCCACCACCCTCATCACCATCCTTCTCAACTTAACCACACTGAATGCTGCTGCACTTGTTTATTCCATCTTTCTATTCGAGGTAAAACCCAATACCACCGTCGTGAGCTGTTGTATTCTTTCTCTACTTGAATTAAACAGCTGCTACAGTATCTGTTTTCATCAAGGACAGGCCTGTTGTTTCCTCTTGTAACCTCAACAACCACCTGCAAACAACCACCAGTGAGCTGCTATACCTTTACTTCATTGTTTTCTTTTCTTTTTACAACCGTCAATAAACCACTCAAAACCATCGTGAACCACCATTGAACCCATTTAAAACAAACTATTACCAGCTTGTTTTGCTACTGCTTGTTAACAACTTACTATTTCTGTTTTGGTTCAAAGCAACACACACCACCATGTCCATCACCTGCTCCACCTTCCCAACTATCTCCAATCGATCATAGGCTACCATAATCATCTCATACCCATGATCAACTGTAAGCTGCCGCTGTACTTCTTCTGTTTTTCAGCTAAACAATACCAAACACTCCATCTGTTTTTCCGTTAAATAATACGAGAGATCATTGAAAAGAATGTAAAAAGGTTATGTGGGTCACGGGTCATATATGCTCACAATTAAAGTTGAATTGGAAGGAATTAAAGTTTCTTTATCAAATGTTTTATAATATTCGAGACTTGTAGGACAAACTCGAGACTTATGGCCGACACAAATGGAACATTTTATTGTAGTTATATTTTTTTATTTGAGATTAATAATGATGGTGATGTTAAGTGATCATGATGATTATATTAATGATGATAAGCAGAATTGATAATGATGATAATGAACCGAAGATCACATAAATCATTTTTGTGATTTTCATGCGTTTCTATACTCACTGTTTTCTTTTTTTCCTGTTGATTGAACACCCTAGCAGCTGCTATAACCCACGTACACTCCTTCCTTTTATTTTCTTCTGACTTCTTAATTTGCTTCTTGGATCATGATAAGTTGGGCTGCCTTGTTGGGCTATTTATCACTTAAAATTGGGCCCTTGAACTAGCTCTTGTTGGACTGGATCACTTGGGCTACTATCTATGACGAACCAAACTAAAGCACTTCCAATCAGTTAAAGCTTTCATTGTTTGATCATTTCTATCATTTCTATTGCTGAGCTTCAAACCCATCGAACACTCGTCTTTCTCATTCGTTTTACCAAAGGTATAATTTACTCTTTAAACTTTTTGATTTCAATTATTTATAATATATAATTATATATATAAACATGTTAAGTATTACAATTCAGTTAAAACGTATTTAAATTTGGTTAGAATAAGTAACTTATCGATCTCATGCATGTATGCGTACGTGTACATGTGTATGTTTATACGAAGCTTATAAATTATAAAGATATGTATATATATATATATATATATAACTCTATTATAATAATTATTATTACTATTAAAAGTATCATTATTATTATTATTTTTATCATTATTATTATTAATATCATTAAACATGATTTTATTATTATTATTAATATTATTATTATTATCATTATTTTTATTACTAGTATTATCATTATTATAAGTATCATTATTTTTAATGTATTATTATTATAATTATTACTACTACTATAAATAAAATGACTAATATTATTATCGAAATTATTATTATCAATATCATTATTTAAATCTAATTATTAGTATTATTATCCTTATTTTGGTATTATTATAATTATTATTTTGACAAACAAAAGATATTTATATAAAGTCATAATTATTACATATATCATAAGAATACTTAATTCACTATTTAATATAAAAATAATATATATATATATATATATATATATATATATATATATATATATATATATATATATATATATATATATATTGATCAATCCATAATTAATGATGTTACTTAATCACGGATTGAGTGCAATAAGATTATAATGGAGGATGGGATGTTTGATGATTATTTTGGGCCCCGATGATCGTCTTTCACTTTAACTATCAAGTGATCAACCACCCCGACCCGATCTTGATTGTTAATTAGCTTAATTCACCTTTTTGCAATGTAAAAATCCCTTGGGCAAGATCACAAGTGGAAATTACAAAGGCTTAAGCAAAATGGCAGAAAATCAACAACCCATAAATGAGAGGCCATGCTCTCTATTTATAGGATTCGAAATATCCGCAGTCTGCGAGTTACATAAATATCCACGGAAACTCAGCGGATTAAACCGCGGTCTTGTATTAATGCGAAAACATAATCGCGGTACTCATTTTCAGCGAATATTGCACAGCTTTGCCTCATAATTCGCGTAGTTCTGCCTTTGGCTTTTAGCAAATAAAATATACATATACAATGCTATGTATATGATCAAGTCCCCCCAGTTTATTATGATACATTTTCGCGAAGCAAATGTATCATGATAAACTCTTAAAATAAAGAAGTGCATATCTAAAATATCTCACAAGCAATATTTTATAATTTTTACCGTCCATTTATTACCGTTGCTTTTATTAAGCCAAACGCGTAATTACAACGGTAACTTTTTGCCACTCTGTCAAATCAATACGCTGTGACTGCTACAAAATTACCGTTTACACGTTGCAATAATTTTAGCCGTTTAAATGCAATGATTATCCTTTCAACTTGCTCGCCCTAATCCCGATTATAAATAACACAATAATCCGCATAAAAACTTTACTCTTTCTCTTTCAATTTCATCTGCAATCAAATTCGTCGAATCACAATCGTACCGTGCAGTTAACAATTCCAACCTTTAATTTTTTCAATTTTATCATCCAATTTATCTTCCTTTTTACAAATGGCGTCATCTTCTTCGATGCATACTCCCGGAGGCTATGTTTCTTATATGACGGAGGCAAAACTTCAAACCCTGCAAGAATGGTATCCACCACTTGCCCAATATGTTCCTACCGCGCCTGCGGCAAAACAGCGAGCAGATACTCCCCCTAAAGGGATGATTTCTGTTTACGAGGCTGCCATTTCTCAAGGCATGAAAGGACCCATTCATATACATTATAAACGATTCACAATAGTTGATTAAATCGCGAGGTATTTGACCTCTATATGATACATTTTACAAACATTGCATTCGTTTTTAAAAGACAAACTTTCTTTACAACGAAAGTTGACGGCATGCACACCATTTCATAATACATCCAACTATAATTGGTTTAATAATAATCTTGATGAACTCAATGACTCGAATGAAACGTCTTTCAAAATATGCCATGAATGACTCCAAGTAATATCCTTAAAATGAGCTAATGCACAGCGGAAGATTTCTTTAATACCTGAGAATAAACATGCTTTAAAGTGTCAACCAAAAGGTTGGTGAGTTCATAGGTTTATCATAACAATCATTTCAATATATTAATAGACCACAAGATTTCCGTTTATAAATATATGTACACTCGCAAGTGTATAAAAGTATTCTATAAGTTGTAGGCACCCGGTAACAAGCCTTAACATTCATATTTTACCCTCTGAAGTACACCAGATCAGGTGTGTTTAAAATAACCTCGAAGTACTAAAGCATCCCATAGTCAGGATGGGGTTTGTCAGGCCCAATAGATCTATCTTTAGGATTCGCGCCTACCGTACATAGACAAGTAGTTTAATGTTACCAAGCTAAGGGTATATTTCTGGTTTAAACCCACGTAGAATTAGTTTTAGTACTTGTGTCTATTTCGTAAAACATTTATAAAACAGCGCATGTATTCTCAGCCCAAAAATATATATTGCAAAAGCAATTAAAAAGGGAGTAAATGAAACTCACAATACTGTATTTCGTAGTAAAAATACATATAACGTCATTTAACAAGTGCAAGGTTGGCCTCGGATTCATGAACGTATCAATATTGAGATTCAATAGCAGGAAAGTACGTAGATGCAACGGAGATGATAAACACTAGATTGACATCACGAGCATACCCATGAACCATACCCATCACCTCCATAGCTATAACTCATAATTTCCTTAGCTTCGACTCATTCAAAAAAACTATTTTGAAAACACTCGGACAGCACTCCGTCGTAATATTTTATGTATACTAATAATATCTTGAAATAATACAGAGCAAATATATATATATATATATAATTCGATTGAGAGAGTTTAGAGAAATATATTTTCAAGTTTCTATGAAATAATGAAACTTATTGAATTCTATTTATAATAGATTTTTGAATTATTAAAGTGAATTATTAAAGTATGAATTATTAAAGTGAATTATTAAAGTATGAATTATTAAAGTGAATTATTAAAGTATGAATTATTAAAGTGAATTATTAAAGTTAAAGTAAAGTAAAAGTAAAGTAAAGGTAAAGTTAAAGTATAGTAAAAGTATAAAAACTATGTATGTATAATACGCGTATAAATATATATAATATTAATTTAAATCGTTATATATATTTAATGAAATAAAATATAAATATCGTTATATTTATTATACTGGTTAAGTAATGAGTTGTCAAAAGTGATTCTAGATATTTATAAAAGTTATATACGTTTTAATAATAAAGTTCTTTTTAAACTAAAAACGTCTTTGTACGTTTGAAAATAGATTAATAGAATATTATGGAAACCAATTCTCCACTAACTTTTGTCTAACTTTTGTAAATGACACTTTTTGTTTTTATTTATAAATAGCTTTACAAATTATTCTGAATATCGTTAAGAGGAATAGATTTTCTCAAATCATAGTGGACCTCTCAACAGAGACTTGTAATCATAATTCAATGTTTCTGATAATTCAATCATTTAATATATTTTTTTTATTTCGTCAAAAATCATATTGAAACAAATACGTTCGTGTAAAGTATTATACGTTTAATACTTTATTAATATTCTCAAGTTATAATATATATATATATATATATACATATACATATCTATTTATATATAACGGTTCGTGAATCGTCGGAATTTGGTCGAGGTTATAATGAATGTATGAACACAGTTTAAAATTCTTGAGATTTAACTTAACAAACTTTGCTTATCGTGTCGGAATAATATAAAGATTTAAGTTTAAATTTGGTCAGAAATTTCCGGGTCGTCACAGTACCTACCCGTTAAAGAAATTTTGTCCCCGAAATTTGATAGAGGTCGTCATGACTAACAATGAGAATGGTATTATAACGATTATAGAGTTTTATCATGTTCAAGAAGAATGGATAAAATAATTCGATTACTCAAAGCGTGTGAGTGAAGTTATCGTAAATGAATGAAATAAGATAATAGTGATTCGTCGTATCTTTTGACGTCATCACGATTGATCTCTGAAAAGAAAATTTTTGTAATCTATATTGGATTTGATTATTCGGCGATTAAGGAAATTATGATCCTCTTCGAATTAATTCGATAATCCATTTTGATTTCTCTATCGGATATTTCACTATAAATCCACATCATTTGTTTTCTTACAACTCACACCTTCTCAACTCATATTTTAAAGTATTTGTCAATTTGCTTCATCCAGTGCTGATTCTTGATATACTCCTCACTTTCATATATGTCGCTCTTCTTTTTCATCTGCCTCCGGAAGAATCTATTTACTTCTACTATACTCTTGGTTTTATATTGTTTTTAGTTCTCCCATGTCTTTATATTGCTATATGCATTGATATATACAGTTTGTGATTTCTGGGTTGTTGTTGGGTTTTATATCTTCCCTTATATTTCAAAGTCCTTGCTTCTTCTATAATCATTGTCATCCACAGTTAATGCTCTCTTCTATTTGCTATGATTTATACTCCCATTTCTAGTTCGGAGCTTTGTCCTTTCATTTCTTCTTCTTGCGATTAAGCACCGCTTGTAATGGTCCAGAATTCGCAGATATAAATTTCAGAATGAACATTGTTAATGTTCGAGGAAGGAAATTGTAATGGCACGATCTTGACTTGTCAAATTACCAGAATACCTCGGAAAATGCCGAATCATCAAGAAATATTTTCTTGATATTTAGAGATCAAAGAGAATACAAGAGTCGTGTAACATAGCACATGATGACGTTATGATCTGTGAATCATCATGTTCCATTTAGAAACTCAGCATGAATTACTGTAATATAATTACGTTGATCAAGTGTCATTATATTATACTAACTCATGCTTCAGCTCCCAACACTTCTTCAAGAATAATCCTATTTTAAATTCGAATGTTTCAGAATTTAGAAACTAAAATAGTTTCTTTTATGATATAATACAGATAGCGTGAAGAGGTAAATGATTTCAGATAAGAATAATTATAAAAATATCTTCAGAAGTATGGATGATATTTATAATGGAAGATACGTTGATATCTTAGAATGGCTAATATCATAGGATGATGAAGGATATTGTTCGCAGGGGTTTAGAGTCAGGAGCAAGGTATTCGTTAATGATTTCAGCAAGTACTGAATCATTTGGATTCTTTGAAGGCAGGTTCAGCCTTTGTGATTTATCCACAACCTCCTTCATACTTTGCTCAATCCGTTTTCCATTTCCAAAGCTTCTCTTTTTCTGAGCTTTGCCAATATACTATCCTTTAACATCCAACTTTTTAATGTTAAGGTCGTTTACAGTTTTTGCTGCTTCATCAGCATTTTTCAAAATTTCGAGAACTGGTTCGCAGTTTAGGGTGTTTTTCAGAAATTTCTCATTCAAAGAATGTAAGTCTTGGAGGTAGACGTTGTGTGTATATGTAATTGTTGATGTAGACATGCTGCGAGGTTTCAAAATACTGATTGCTGATTCTCAATAATTGGTATGACAATTCTTATTATAAGGTACGAATGAGTATATGATAGGGTTTCGATAATTATAATGACTTTTTTTTTTTTAAAGTCAAAGATCAGTGAAGTTGTTGGTAAGTTTATTGCTAATGTGGTGAATATAAACGATTCCCCGGTAACATTGGCGAAAGGGCAACGTATCTATCGAGGTTATAATAAGACTGTTTTGATTGAGAAGTCGAAGTTGACTTGCTGGAGCTGTGACAAAACTGTCTATTTTGAAACGGAATTGAAAAGTTATTTTAGCTAGTAAATGTCAAAGGGTCTAACACGGATACGTGTCGAACTATGACTTAGGTTTTGAGAGTTTTTCAGGTGTATAACTGTGGGTAATATGTGGTTGGATCATTATCTCGATTGTTCCTTAGTTGAAGTGTCTTCAGGAATTTCGAAGGGTTTGAGCACATATTGTAATCGTTAATACATATGATGTTCTAACACAGTTTTGAAGTCAAAGTATAGCTTTGAAAGATATAGGAATCTAAGAGTGATGATACTGGTTATATTTCGAATTGAATTATGCGATTTCAAAATCAGAATATGTAATTGAATTTGAATGAGTATGATTGTTTTGATTTATATGAAAGAATGGATATTGTTGTGAAAGTAGGGAGTATAGTTGATGATTGCTGAATCAGTTTCGAAAAATGTAATATATTAATTGTGAATTTGTATATCTCTCGGGTATTACCTACCCGTTAAAAATTTTCACAATTAATATTTTGTACAAAATAAGTTTATTACAGTCTTTATGAAAATATATGTGTATATTTTCTTTAGATGTAATATAGATTTAATGAGTTAATATTAAATTAAACTCATTTGTTTTATGGTTGGAACTAGAATTGAGTAATCCCTAAAACTTTATAAATTGCATAAGTATTTCTTCAATAATATTGAAATTATGAATCATTACTTTGTTATTTGTTGGTTTTCATGAAATTCTTGTGAACTTCGCAAGGTACGAATGATGTTATTTGAAAAGTTTCGAGTACATCGATGATGAAAGTGTAAAATCAAACATATATTCGAATAATACACTTGATTTATTATGAATTGGATTTTTATTGAATTGAGACAGAGATTGTAATTAACGATGGTTAAGTTGCGGACGAAGGACGTACATCATTGCATATTTGTAATATGAATTAACTGAGGAGTTAAGATTCACACATAATAGCTTAGTACGGGAAGTTTTTTTATGGTTTAAAAATTTATAAATATAAAATATACATATAAATCTTTCGATTGGAAATGAGTTAATACTTCATAACTCGTTGATAGAATATATTTGTTGGTGATTCGTAATGATGTCCACAATGATTCTTGAACTGACAGAGTTTATGATGTTACAGGTGCTGTTAATTCTGACGATACTGACGGCACTGACTGTGTTGATGATGCTATGGTCCTGTTGATGCTGTTGGTAAAATAATTCTAGCTTGTAAATCGTACACCATTTTTGATCAAAGTTTCTACTCTACCATCTCCGTTCACTCATCCAATTTACGGTATGAATTAAATAATCTCTAAGATTTTGGAGATTACATAACTGCCGCAGAGATATCTCTTCAATGAAGTTTATGAATTAATACTTCATCGTTTATTGTTGTTGATATTCCTGGATATTTACAGGGCGTATGACGTTGATGTTTGAGATACAGATTGTGATGTTGTGGTGTGGGATGTGGATGTTGTTGTTGGTGGTGGTGATGGTACCGTTGGTGTTGCTGATGGTGGTACTGTTTATACTGCTGGTGCTGCTGCTGGTGTTTGTAACCTTTGCACCATATTCTCCAAAGCCACTACCCGAGCGCGAAGCTCGTTGACTTCTTCTATTACACCGGGGTGATTGTCGGTTCGGACGAGTGGATAAATAAGATCTAAAATTTGGTGTAGTATGTAATCGTGACGAGATACTCTAGAAATAAGCGAGAAAATGGTGTTTCGGATAGGTTCGCCGGTAAGTGCTTCAGGTTCTTCGCCAAGAGTGCAATGTGGTGGATGGAAGGGATCACCTTCTTCTTGTCTCCAATGATTAAGGAGGCTACGAACCCATCCCCAATTCATCCAGAATAGATGATGACTAATTGGTTGATCCATTCCGGTCACACTGCTTTCGGAACTTGAGTGGGATTCCATTTCGGAATCCGAGGCACTTGAACTAATGACGAATTCCATTTCTTACGATTTGATAAAGGATTTTTCGATACGAAATGATTTTCCAGCTATCGGGTGGTATTCTAACTACATAGAATATCTATATATATAGATCAAAAGATTTCATAGATTACGGAGGAATTTACGGAATATGTCACGTAAAGTTTACGGTAATAGATACGATAAGATATGATTTAGCAGATACGCTAAGATATGAATTTTGTCTATACACTATTCATGCAATCAATTCAGCAAGACGTGTCTAGACTAAGAATGATAAGCAGGTAATTTTCTAAGGATGGTAAGTAGATGATTTTCGACTAAAAATGATAAACAAAACTTTTGACATGCAGACACGGTCGAAGTCCAGACTCACTAATGCATCTTAACAACTATCAGTTAGACACACTAATGCAAGACCTGGTTTGCTAAGACCACCGCTCTGATACCAACTGAAAGGACCCGTTCATATACATTATAAATGATTCATAATAGTTGATTACATCGCGAGGTATTTGACCTCTATATGATACATTTTACAAACATTGCATTCGTTTTTAAAAGACAAACTTTCTTTACAACGAAAGTTGACGGTATGCATACCATTTCATAATACATCCAACTATAATTGGCTTAATAATAATCTTGATGAACTCAATGACTCGAATGCAACGTCTTTCAAAATATGCCATGAATGACTCCAAGTAATATCCTTAAAATGAGCTAATGCACAGCGGAAGATTTCTTTAATACCTGAGAATAAACATTCTTTAAAGTGTCAACCAAAAGGTTGGTGAGTTCATAGGTTTATCATAACAATCATTTCAATATATTAATAGACCACAAGATTTCCGTTTATAAATATATGTACACTCGCAAGTGTATAAAAGTATTCTATAAGTTGTAGGCACCCGGTAACAAGCCTTAACGTTCATATTTTACCCTATGAAGTACACCAGATCAGGTGTGTTTAAAATAACCTCGAAGTACTAAAGCATCCCATAGTCAGGATGGAGTTTGTCAGGCCCAATAGATCTATCTTTAGGATTCGCGCCTACCGTACATAGACAAGTAGTTTAATGTTACCAAGCTAAGGGTATATTTCTGGTTTAAACCCACGTAGAATTAGTTTTAGTACTTGTGCCTATTTCGTAAAACATTTATAAAACAGCGCATGTATTCTTAGCCCAAAAATATATATTGCAAAAGCAATTAAAAAGGGAGCAAATGAAACTCACAATACTGTATTTCGTAGTAAAAATACATATAACGTCATTTAACAAGTGCAAGGTTGGCCTCGGATTCACGAACGTATCAATATTAAGATTCAATAGCAGGAAAGTACGTAGACGTAACGGAGATGATAAACACTAGATTGACCTCACGAGCATACCCATGAACCATACCCATCACCTCCATAGCTATAACCCATAATTTCCTTAGCTTCGACTCATTCAAAAAAACTATTTTGAAAACACTCGGACAGCACTCCGTCGTAATATTTCATGTATACTAATAATATCTTGAAATAATACAGAGCAAAAATATATATATATATATATATATATATATATATATATATATATATATATATATATATATATATATATATATATATATATATAAATATATTGAGAGAGTTTAGAGAAATATATTTTCAAGTTTCTATGAAATAATGAAACTTTTTGAATTCTATTTATAATAGATTTTTGAATTATTAAAGTGAATTATTAAAGTATGAATTATTAAAGTGAATTATTAAAGTGTGAATTATTAAAGTGAATTATTAAAGTATGAATTATTAAAGTGAATTATTAAAGTATGAATTATTAAAGTGAATTATTAAAGTTAAAGTAAAGTAAAAGTAAAGTAAAGGTAAAGTTAAAGTATAGTAAAAGTATAAAAACTATGTATGTATAATACGCGTATAAATATATATAATATTAATTTAAATCGTTATATATATTTAATGAAATAAAATATAAATATCGTTATATTTATTATACTGGTTAAGTAATGAGTTATCAAAAGTGATTCTAGATATTTATAAAAGTTATATACATTTTAATAATAAAGTTCTTTTTAAACTAAAGACGTCTTTGTACATTTGAAAATAGATTAATAGAATATTATGGAAACCAATTCTCCACTAACTTTTGTCTAACTTTCGTAAATGACACTTTTTGTTTTTATTTATAAATAGCTTTACAAATTATTCTGAATATCGTTAAGAGGAATAGATTTTCTCAAATCATAGTGGACCTCTCAACAGAGACTGGTAATCATAATTCAATGTTTCTGATAATTCAATCATTTAATATATTTTTTTTTATTTCGTCGAAAATCATATTGAAACAAATACGTTCGTGTAAAGTATTATACGTTTAATACTTTATTAATATTCTCAAGTTATAATATATATATATATACATATACATATCTATTTATATATAACGGTTCGTGAATCGTCGGAATTTGGTCGAGGTTATAATGAATGTATGAACAAAGTTTAAAATTCTTGAGATTTAACTTAACAAACTTTGCTTATCGTGTCGGAATAATATAAAGATTAAAGTTTAAATTTGGTCGGAAATTTCTGGGTCGTCACAAGGCAACCTTCGATTTCCACTTACCTGCTTTTTTCGCAGCGTTTGCGAATACTATAATATCGCTATGGCACAGTTGCATCCCAATGCGATTAACAAGATTGTGCTGTTCGAGATGTTCTGCAATGCCACCAACCAACCACTACTGCTGAACGTTTTTCGTATGTGCAATAGCCTGGTGCTGTATGATGTGGGGTGGTTTTCTTTCCGCAGTAAACTTGGCGTAATGACTTCACCAAAAGATTCAATTGGGAATTGGCGCAGTTCCTTCTTTTATATTAACGATAACGCGTATGTGAACAGCAACATACAAAAAATGTGGTGTACAGAGCTTAATCCCGACCTCAATAAGAGGCATGTACTCGATGATCTTGAGAATGATACTCTCAAGACACTAAAGAACGCGGGCATATTTCTGCGACCTTACTCGAATGTACCACTGTACATTGGCAGAGTGTCGATTCAATGGCCATGGAGCAACCATGATGCGCTTTTGGTTGATCAATCAAAAAATGGTATGCCGCTTAAATTTATCGCAGTGTAGTAACGTACTTACATTTTTAGCAATATTTTTGCTTTGCATAACACTATGCGCTTTTATTTTTTCAGTGGTTGCACTTGACGTTGTCATGAGGTCCGCTGATATAAGCAGGATTAGCCCTGCCCGTCATCTAAAGAATGGCGACGGCGACATTATTCTTATTGATGAACCGATCATCAATACATGCTACATCGCTGGAGGCGAGGACCGCTGTAAGCGTAAGGTTACGGAAACTACCCCTACTCCACGCAAGAAATGTCTGTGCACTCATTCTGAACAAGAAACAAGTAAGCAAATGCTATTTTGTAGTATTTATTTGATTACGCATTGTTTGCTTTAGCATAAAAATGCTATATTTGCTTATCTGTTTATAGCTATTCTTCCAGGGTCATCCGCTGAAGCTACACCACTTTACAACATCAGAGGGAGAATCCCTACAGATGTTCTTAATGAACCTGGGAATGAAGATCTATCACTTCCATCTGACACAGAAGCGTCCAACCAGGAAGAGGAAGGAGAAGCCAATGCGGAAGAAACTGCCGCAGCAGATCAGGCCTTTAAACTATACCAAAGGCTTTATAAATTTGTTCCTGCAG
The DNA here is from genome assembly GCF_046630445.1 of Rutidosis leptorrhynchoides. Classification (NCBI taxonomy): domain Eukaryota; kingdom Viridiplantae; phylum Streptophyta; class Magnoliopsida; order Asterales; family Asteraceae; genus Rutidosis; species Rutidosis leptorrhynchoides. The sequence continues at coordinate 217,131,107 of NC_092338.1, read as the reverse complement.
AAACAAGAGAGCAATATCGCAAAATGTCTTATCCCGAGGCTGCCAGAGAACGACTGCATAATTGCTACAATGCAATTTATCTGATAGTCGACAACATGGAGCGTTTCACGGAGATGTCAGACGAGTATGAGAAAGCAGTGAAGGCTGCCAACGCACAAGAGAGAAGGGCGCGAAAGGCTGAATCGCGTCTTGAAAAGGTGTTGGAAGAGAACGCCAGACTTAAAAGAAGGGCAGAGGTTGCAGAACACGAGTTCGCACAGCTAGTCAAATTTCTCCCGACATTTGCAGATAAAGTGATGGACTCCGAGCCAGTCACAGAAAAATTTCAAACATATGCTCAAGCAGCAAAGCTCGCCACTCGCTGCGAGTGGCATGATTTATTATGCAAACTTGGCGATCTTTCGCAACCTCTTCCTTCTGATATGGCGAAAGAAATATGCACCACCGATGATGCTCGCGAAATATTGGAGAGAGCGAAGAAGGAGATTGAGAAGATTAGCATACCTGCTCTTGAAGAGCTCAGTCAGCGAGAAGGCATTTCATTTGCAGATATTAAATCATTAGAACTTTAGTTTTGCCTTAACTAACTTGCTTTTGAATATATTCTCGCAAATACAAATTGCGTTTTTTGTAAGAATTCGCGTTGCGTACGCGCTTAATATTAATCACTTTTTTCGCAGTTTACAGTTACAACTTCTTTTATTTATATAGCGCTTTATTATAAATATTCATAACACGGACTTGTCCTTTGCAATTTCCAAATTTATTATTGTGCACATAATAAATGTGTACTTTTGCGAAACAATATGTATGCGTATATACTTATACGTTATGAATCTTCTAAGTCCGCCATAACGATCCTTAGGCAAATTTAGCATTGCGAAGCATCTAAGTATTGGCAAGATCAAATACTTAGGAAGTATTATCCTTTCACAATTATTTTCAAATTAACATAAATGGGCTTATTTCATCACTTGATTTTTAGCAAACTATTCCGCAATGCAGCTTTGCATTTTCATAGCATTTAAGCAGGCTATGCTTTACAAAAATTATTCCGTCTTATTTAAAATATCCGCAGAACAATCATTAACTTAGTGTTGTAAAAGACAAGTAATTGCATTCTGCGAAATAAGCACTACGCGTGGCCACACGCAGTGTTTTCGCTTTGTAAAGAAACAATCACTTAACACTGAAATTAACTCTGATTTATTCATTACTATTTCGCATTCAAAACATAAACACGACTATCAAATTCGCATATTAATATCATGCATATATGAATTTTGCCTTAGCATCTTATTACAACTTTTTAAATTTTCGCACTACTCAGGATTAACTGAACGTCCTTCAATACTCAAATTTGTATTTGCCATAATCGTCCCGCGAAATGGCTAAACTTCCGCAGAAATCAGCGTGCCAATGCCCTTGTTGGCAGAAAATTTTAGCATACCATGTATGGTAGATGGTATAGCACCAAACATGCGCAAAGCGACTCATCGCTGTCATTAACTAACTCCATTTGTAACTCCAACAGTCCAACAGGCCAGGATGACTCTCCTGAGAACCCGGCAAGTGAAACCGCAGTGGGTTTCATCAAAGCTTGAATGCTCGCAGGCAACTTGTTAAAGCATTGTTCATACATGACGTCGACACTGCTACCAGTGTCCACATGAACCTTCATTATTATTATTCCAGTATTTGCAACGCGACATGAAACCACTACAGGTTTATCAACATCAGCGGTCAAACTAGCAGGAGGAAACGCGATAGAAGGACATTTCCAACTAACAATCTGTTCTGAAATTTTCATTACTGACGTTTCACCCTGCAATTCTACCACGTTGATCACCTGAATTCCGCGCTGATTTTCTTTTTTGCTCACAATTTTTACTCCCAGATTTTTTACTACGGGAGCCTTTCGCTCAACCGCGCCTGACGCATTCGAGGTATTGGCTATCGTAGGCATTATAACCACATTCGTAGTGTGTTGTGTGATTAAATGGTCCAGCTTGCCTTGCTCGTACGCTTCTGCAATAAATTCCGCCAAATCTCTGCAACGATTGGTATCATGACCGTAATTATCATGGAAAACACAAAATTTTGATCTATCGCGCCTGCTATTTTCTCCCAAAGGCTGCGGATCAGGAAAAGACTTAGCAACTCTTTCTTGCAACAAAATTTCCTTGGGCGTTTTTGTTAGCATCTGAATGATGTTGAATGATTCATTGCTCCACTTTCGCGTAGAATAGCGATCACGGCGGCCATATCCATGGTTGTCATTTTGGCCTTGAAACCTGTCATTGCGCGGGTATCCACCACCGCCATTTCTTCGCGGAAAACCTGATCTGCGGTAATTATCATTGTTACCATCGCGAAAAGAGTCATTGTCATCTCGCCAACTTTTATCTCTACCCCATCCACACGCGGGGGTTATACTGCTATCCTCTCCACCGTGGAGAAAATCATATGTTTCCTGTTGTACTTTTGCAAAAGTCAGCGGGACATCTCTTCGCAATCTCCGCACAAGAGTAGGATGTCGCTGTGGGTTAATAGCATGCAAAAATCCAGAGATTTTTTGATCTTCATGCAGGCTTGGAATCGTTTGACATTCATAGATGTACCGCGTAAGTAATGCGTTCAAAGTCTCTTTGCTGCCTTGCTTAATATCGTGACATTCTATGTGCGTCTTTTTCTGTGGTAACAGATTTTGAAACTGTAGCAAAAAAATTTCGCGCAAGTCTACAAAGCCAACGATACTGCGAGATTGCAAACTATGAAACCATTCCCTTGCTGACCCTTGCAAGGCCATGGGGAATACTCTACAGGCGACTGGTTCATCCAGTTATAAGTACTTACTACACCTTCAAAGCGTTGTAGAAAATCCAAAGGATCAGTTAGACCCGAATAGACTCCCAGAGTTGCCAGGACGATCGGCGGAGAAACAATTGGATAGTCAGAAATATGCTGGGTAAACTTGTCTGCCGCAGTAGTGATTTATGTTGCCTTTTTTGTGCGAGTATCTGCATTCTCCGCACAAAACTTGGTAAGCATGTCTTGTAAAAAGTTTGGCTGATGAAACTTATGTTGCATTGACTTTGGCGCAATGCTTCTGAAAGCATCCGCCAAAAAGTTCTGGGCATTTTCTCTGCGAGCAGCGTCAGATATGTCACCCTCTTCCCCATAGCGAGGGAAAGGTGTTGGTGGTCGCTTTCGATTAATTTGTGTATTTTTAACAAACTCTTCTACGCTGTCCGAATCATCAGAAAATTCGCACTCTTCTCTTGGCGTTTTTTCCTTTTTTGATTTATACGCAGAGCTTAAATGAATGCGATCTTCTGCGTTATCACTATCGCTATCATTATGCTCGATAACGAGACGTTCAACTTGTGATCCTGAATCATTCAATGTCCATAAGTAAGTGCGCGGTATGCGAGATTCGCAATTACGCTTAGCATCTCGCTTAGCTTAATCGATTCCAGTGCTGACAATTTTGTCAGCTCGCAAACTAGATTTTCCAGCCAAAGCTTTTGGTCGTTTCCCATCAGTGGTTATTTCACTGCGATTTTGCAGCAAATTTCTTCACGCAGTCATTTTCTCAGCAGCAACTTCTGGCTGCGAGTCGTTAACATTGTTTTCAGCAGATGTTTTAACGATCGGCTCTTGAACCAATTTTCCCGCGGTTATATTAGCATTTGTTTGTAATGGAAATATTATAACGTTCTGCGAATCACCAGGCAGTGCATCAGCATTCGCAGAAATGCCAGTTTGCTTTGCATTTGTCATCGTGATTGACTAGCAGATTAACTGATTGCTTATTCCAAAAGCACCTGCAAATCATCACAACAAAAACACGATTGAAATTAAACCGTCGAATTAATTGTTTAACGGCGTAAAACAAAAAATTTTCAGTTTAATTTGTAAAACGTGTCCCATGGATGGTGCCAATTGATCAATCCATAATTAATGATGCTACTTAATCACGGATTGAGTGCAATAAGACTATAATGGAGGATGGGATGTTTGATGATTATTTTGGGCCCCGATGATCGTCTTTCACTTTAACTATCAAGTGATCAACCACTCCGACCCGGTCTTGATTGTTAATTACCTTAATTCACCTTTTCGCAATGTAAAAATCTCTTGGACAAGATCACAAGTGGAAATTACAAAGGCTTAGGCAAAATGGCAGAAAATCAACAACCCATAAATGAGAGGCCAAGCTCTCTATTTATATGATTCGAAATATCCGCGGTCTGCGAGTTACATAAATATCCGCGGAAACTCAGCGGATTAAACTGCGGTCTTGTATTAATGCGAAAACATAACCGCGGTACTCATTTTCAGCGAATATTGCACAGCTTTGCCTCATAATTCACGTAGTTCTGCCTTCGGCTTTTAGGAAATAAAATATACATATACAATGCTATGTATATGATCATATATATATATATATATATATATATATATATATATATATATATATATATATATATATATAATGTTGGAAATAATAAATACATTGCTATTTTTAATAAGTAATATATTATATAATTAATATATAAACTGATTTGAATACCATTATATGTTCATTATGTGTTTTAATATATATATTACTGAAATAGGTTCGTGAATCCGAGGCCAACCCTGCATTGTTCAGTTCCGTCGTATGCATATTTTACTACAAGATATCGTATCATGAGTTTCATTTGCTCCCTTTTTAAATGCTTTTGCAATATATATTTTTGGGACTGAGAATACATGCGTTGCTTTTATAAATTTTTGACGAAATAGACACAAGTACTCAAAACTACATTCTATGGTTGGATTATTAGACCAAATATCGCCCTTTAGCTTGGGAACCTATGAATTAGGGAACAGACCCCCTAATTGACGCGAATCCTAAAGATAGATCTATGGGCCTAACAAACCTCATCCGAGTTACGGATGCTTTAGTACTTCAAATTTATACAGACGAGATGATTCTGTTATACAGACGAGAGGATTCTGTTTTGGGAATATTCTATATGCATTATGTTAATGTCGGTTACCAGGTGTTCACCATATGAATGATTTTATCTCTATGCAGACGAGAGGATTCTATTTATATATATGAAAATCTTGTGGTCTATTAAAATTATGGAAATGATTGATTATGATAAACCAATGAACTCACCAACCTTTTGGTTGACACTTTTAAGCATGTTTATTCTCAGGTTTAAAAGAAATCTTCCGCTGTGCATTTGCTCATTTTAAAGATATTACATGGAGTCATTCATAACATATTTCAAAAGACGTTGCATTAGAGTCATTGAGTTCAACAAGAGTAGATGACAGATTAAGTCATTTATAGTTTGGATATATTATGAATTGGTATGCATACCTGTCAACTTTCGTTGTAATGAAAGTTTGTCTTTTAAAAACGAATGCAATGTTTGTAAAATGTATCATATAGAGGTCAGTACCTCGCAATGGGACCAAATGTTGAAGACTTCGTCCAGATGGATTAGGATGGGCCTTCACAATTGGTATCAGAGTGGTGGTCTTAGCGAACCAGGTCTTGCATTAGTGTGTCTAACTGATAGTCGTTAGGATGCATTAGCAATTCTGGACTTTGACCTTAGCTGCATATTATAATTTTTATCATTCCTAGTGGAAAATTACCTGCTCATTATTCCTAAGTCTTGACACGTGTTTTTCCATTTATTGCATACACTGTGCATAGATGAATCATATACTATCATATCTATTTCCGTGGATCTTATTTGGCACTTTTTGAAATTTCCTACGTAAATTACGTAATCTTTTTGCTATATATATGTATTCGAGAAGACGAAAATATCATTCAATATTCAGCCCTCAATTCATATCACGAATCATTTCATAACTTTCTGTGATCGCGTAAGATGGCCTCTTTGAATATACCAAGTTCTTCCAGCTCCGAAGACAGCGTGACGGGAGCGCACCAACCGATCAACTACCATGATTTCTTTAGAAAGTGGGGATGGGTTCGCGAAATACTTACCCTATGGAGAAATGAAGAAGGTACTCCATATCACGAGCCAAACTTTCCAACTAACGTCGGAGTACTCGATCCGCTCACCGGCGAACCTGTTCGCAACACCGTTTTCACTCTTTTCGCAAGGATTTTTCACCTCAAAGGTTGACTCGACGTAGTTAAAGACAGGATTCCTCCTCTACTCCCGAATTCTAATCAGATAGGATTATTAGAAGAAGTTAGAAGACTTTGAACTAAATATCTAGAATTGACAAACCTTGCGGAAGAATGGGTAGAACTAATTCATAGACTCGAGCGTAAAGTAGAAACCCTGGAGGTGACGATGTTCGATTTGGAAGCTAGGCTCGCACCTACTACACAGGTACCACCATCAATACCAATAGCACCAGCACCAGCATCATTCCCATCAACACAAGCTCCGTAAGCACCACAGACACCAAAGAGTACCGAGAATGATGAATTATGAAATGTTAGTTCATTACTTTCAGTTCATGATTAAAAGATATATATATATATATATATATATATATATATATATATATATATATATATCGAAATCGTAATAAAAATTCTTTTCATATCAGCTATGATGTGTGAAATGTTTTTAACGGGTAGGTAATACCCGATAAAGATAAGCTTTAAAACGCTTTTATCATAATTAAATTCACATATGCTAATCATGTACATTCTTCAATTTCGATTCAAAAATCATTAACTATCCTATTTGCATCCGCAAATATATGTATCCGTTCAACGAAGAACAATCATTTTTATTCAATTACATATTCTAATTTTGACCGATCAGAATCCAAGTCAAGATTTGACAAGTGGCATAATAAAGAAAATAATGGACAAAATAAAATTGATTAGTAACCAATTAATTAACTACGTAAAATTTTAAATCTATACTAACCAAATCCTAGCTAACTGTTCCTATACCCGTTATGACTATTTTCTTATTACATTTTATTTATTGTCATTTTAATTATAACAATTAATTATCGCAATTTTAATACTCCCAATTTTATTTATCGTCATTTAAATACTGTTATTTATTTTACGCACTTTATTTATCGTCATTTAAATACTGTCATAATATACTAGTCTTGGTTAATCCCGAGGCAATATAACATAACCTTGATTAACTAGATTATATATTGAACTATTGGACTACTAACATTGGACTACTAACCTTGGACAATTAAAAAGTATTAAACGAGTAGGAAATATTAATTATAACACATTTTGATTTAAAATATCGTTAATAAGTTACATCTTCTACAGTTAAACATTTCTTCAAGTTTTCCATTTGATTCCATCTTAAACATCATTTGTATCTTGACAATTACATTCTTCATTCAAACCCTTCAACCTCTTGAAAACTCCTCGGATTGATAACCAATGTTTCAGATATGAGAGTGCTAATGAAGCAGCAAAAGCTATAGATGGTCTTAACGACCAGAAGCTTAATAATAAACAATGGTGTGTTGAAAAGGCTCAGTTTTGGAACTAAAAAATGGATTGAGTAGACTATGAAGGCAGCTGTGGATAAATCATAAAATCTGTACTTACAGAATCCATATGATTCAGTATCTGCTAAAATCTTTAGCAAATACTTTGCTCCTTACTTATTCTAAATCCTTGCGAAAAAAAAATTTCATCATCTTCTTATCTTAAATATTTTAAATTCTAAGATATCATGGTATCTTTCATTATAAATATCTTCAATATTTCTTAAGATATCTTCATAACCATTCTTGTCCGAAATTATATATCTCTTTGTGCTATCAGTGTTATATCATAAAGGAAACTATTTTAGTTTCTAAATTCTATAACATTCGAGTTTAAATTATGAATAATTTCTGGAGAAGTGTTGGGAGTTGAAACATGAGTTGGTATAATATAATGACGCCCGGCCAACGTGGTTATATTATAGTAAGTCAATCTGAATTTCTAATGGAACGTGATAATGGTTCACAGATCATACCCTCATCATGTGCCACATTACATAACTCTTTCATTCTACTTAATCTCTAAGCATATCACGGAAATATTTTCCTTGATATTTATGTTCTTCCGTAATTCCGATAGTTTGCTAATAAATAGTGCGATTACATTTTCTTTCTGATTAGAAGATTTTCATTAAACTCCTTAAATTATGGAAATCAACCGTGACTACGTCAAAAGTTAAGACGAATATTTATTTCTCATTTCACTCTTTTGTGATAACTTCATCATACTACTTCGCATGATCGAATCGTTTTATCTATATTATTCAATAATGATAAAACTCTATTTATCAACTCATACTCGTCATGAAAACATTTTTATTGTTAGCCATGACGACCACACTCAAATTTCAGGACAAAATTTCTTTAACGGGTAGGTACTGTGACGACCCAAAAATTTTGACCAATTTTAAACCAAACTCTCGATACGATTTAATATTTTGACACGATAAGCAAAGTCTGTAAGGTTAAGTCTAAAAAATTTTGAACTATTTTCATATATGCAATTACCCTTCGACCGCTTCCGACGATTGACGAACAATTAATTATAAATCGATATGTGTGTAGATATATATAAATAATAATTTGAAATATAATTTGAAGTATTGTATGTCGTTGTTGTTAAAATTAATTATGTAAAATAAAATAAAAATATGATATTATGATAATTATTATTTAAAACACATCTATATAAATAAAGTATATTAAATATATATTTTGTGATTTCAAATCTATTTAGTAAACGACAGTAACACTCAATTGTCATTCGATCGATACTAAACGAGTTAAAAAGGAACTTATGTGATTTTAAAATAAACGGTGATCCAAAAATGAGTTATATAAATAATAGACTTATTAAAACTGCATTTAGGAGCTATTTGTTAAATTTTAGAACTTTTTATATTTTTACCTAGGATCGAGCGCGGATAGTGATTTAATTTTATTTAATAATTTTAAAGAATTAATGACCGGTTTTTATACCATAATGACTTAAATAAATAAATATAATTACTGTAAAAAAATTCGGGATTTTTCCGAAGACTTTTTATCCGCCACTGAATTAACAACGGAGAGCGATATAGCACTTCGTTAAAACTGTCGGTAGACTAAAAACAAAACTTTGGATTTAACTATTCTTGGTGCGCGTTTATGAACCACATATTAATTACATTTATATTTAATATTATATTATTAATATTATTATATATATTACTGTTCTAAATTGCCGTGATTGAATTGTTTTTGTTGACTTGGGTTACTGAATCTCATATACATATCATATATTCTATATTACTTCATTATTGATGATTGATCATTGAAGACACACACAGTTATTTAATCTCGTGAGTTAAATTATTATCAGGACTTGGGTGTCTTTCTTATGTTTCTTTCCACAAGTTATATATTATATACAATACATGATATCACCTAAAACACACACAAGTTTTAGACACAATCTACTACAACTTCTGCAGTTATGTTTCTGTTTCAAGTCACCACTTCAGCCCTATCACCTTCAATTCGTTAACACCCACGAAACCAACCCACAACCTATCATTGTTCTTGTTTACTTGACGATTACAACCCAACCTCCACTCGTTTGAACCTGTTTTTGTTGCTGCCTTACGAAGCCCCAAACCACCACAACACACCTTCATCCACTAAAGGTTTTCGTGGGTTTCCATCTTCAAACACCCACCACCACTACGGTTACCATCCACCACCCTCATCACCATCCTTCTTAACTTAACCACACTAAACGCTGCTGGACTTGTTTATTCCATCTTTCTATTCGAGGTAAAACCCAACACCACCGTCGTGAGCTATTGTATTCTTTCTCTACTCGAATTAAACAGCTGCTACAGTATCTGTTTCCGTCAAGGGCAGGCATGTTGTTTCCTCTCGTGACCTCAACAAACACCTGCAAACAACCACCGGTGAGCTGCTATACTTTTACTTCACAGTTTTCTTTTCTTTTTACAACCGTCAATAAACCGCTCAAAACCATCGTGAACCACCATTGAACCCATTTAAAACAAACTGTTACCAGCTTGTTTTGCTACTGCTCGTTAACATCTTACTATTTGTGTTTTGGTTCGAAGCAACACACACCACCATGTCCATCACCTGCACCACCTCCCCAACCATCTCCAATCGATCACCGACCACCATAATCATCTCACATCCATGATCAACAGCAAGCTGCCGCTGTACTTCTTCTGTTTTTTAGCTAAACAAAACCAAACACTTCATCTGTTTTTCTGTTACATAAATTAAACTAAAAATAGTACGAGAGATCATTGATGTAGTGACCCGAACTTTTCCATGTTTATATATATTAATTGAGATTGATATTTACATGACTAAATGTTTCCAACGTGTTAAGAAATCAAACTTGTTAAGACTTGATTAATTGAAATGGGTTTTATATAGACAATTGACCACCCAAGTTGACCGGTGATTCACGAACGTTAAAACTTGTAAAAACTATACGATGACATATATATGGTTATATATATAGTTAACATGATTTTATTATAAGTAAGTATCTCATTAGGTATTTTAACAATGAGTTATATACATAAAAATGAGACTATTAAATTAAGAAACTCGAAAACGATATATATAACGATTATCGTTATAACAACGTCTTACTAGGTACATATGAATCATATTAAGATATTGATACACTTGGTTAATTATGTTAAATGATAAGTAATTATATCATTAAGTGTATTAACAATGAACTACATATGTAAAAATAAGACTACTAACTTAATGATTTCGAAACGAGACATATATGTAACGATTATCGTTGTAACGACATTTAACTCTATATATATCATACTAAGATATATTATATATCATAATATCATGATAATGTAAAAATTTAACATCTTATTTGATATAATAAACAATGGGTTAACAACATTTAACAAGATCGTTAACCTAAAGGTTTCAAAACAACATTTACTTGTAACGACTAACGATGACTTAACGACTCAGTTAAAATGTATATACATGTAGTGCTTTAATATGTATTCATACACTTTTGAAAGATTTCAAGACACTTATCAAAATACTTCTACTTAACAACAATGCTTACAATTACATCCTCGTTCAGTTTCATCAACAATTCTACTCGTATGCACCCGTATTCGTACTCGTACAATACACAGCTTTTAGATGTATGTACTATTGGTATATACACTCCAATGATCAGCTCTTAGCAGCCCATATGAGTCACCTAACACATGTGGGAACCATCATTTGGCAACTAGCATGAAATATCTCATAAAATTACAAAAATATGAGTAATCATTCATGACTTATTTACATGAAAACAAAATTACATATCCTTTATATCTAATCCATATACCAATGATCAAAAACACCTACAAACACTTTCATTCTTCAATTTTCTTCATCTAATTGATCTCTCTCAAGTTCCATCTTCAAGTTCTAAGTGTTCTTCATAAATTCTATAAGTATAGTTTCATAAAAATCAAGAATACTTTCAAGTTTGCAAGTCTACTTCCAAGCTTTCTAATCCATTCCAAGTAATCATCTAAGATCAAGGAACCTTTGTTATTTACAGTAAGTTATCTTTCTAATTCAAGGTAATATTCATATTCAAACTTTGATTCAATTTCTACAACTATAACAATCTTATTTCGAGTGAAAATCTTACTTGAACTGTTTTCGTGTCATGATTCTGCTTCAAGAAATTTCAAGCCATCCAAGGATCCTTTGAAGCTAGATCCATTTTTCTCATTTCTAGTAGTTTTATCCAGATAACTTGAGGTAGTAATGATGTTCATAACATCATTCGATTCATACATATAAAGCTATCTTATTCGAAGGTTTAAACTTGTAATCACTAGAACATAGTTTAGTTAATTCTAAACTTGTTCACAAACAAAAGTTAATCCTTATAACTTGACTTTTAAAATAAACTAAACACATGTTCTATATCTATATTATATGCTAACTTAATGATTTAAAACCTGAAAACACGATGAACACCATAAAATTGGATATACGCCGTCGTAGTGAAACCGGGGGCTGTTTTGGTTTGGATAATTAAAAACTATGATAAACTTTGATTTAAAAGTTGTTCTTCTGGGAAATGATTTTTCATATGAACATGAAACTATATCCAAAAATCTTGGTTAAACTCAAAGTGAAAGTATGTTTTTCAAAATGGTCATCAAGATGTCGTTCTTTCGACGGAAATGACTACCTCTTTAGTAATTGACATGTAACTTAAATTTTCGACTATAAACCTATACTTTTTCTGTTTGGATTCTTAAATTAGAGTTCAATATGAAACCATAGAAATTTTATTCACTCAAAATGGATTTAAAATGAAGAAGTTATGGGTAAAACAAGATTGGATATTTTTGATCTTTTTAGCTACGGGAAATGTTTAACAAATCTATACAAATCATATCCTGGCGAACTTATATTGTATTATACATGTATTATAATATATTATGTAATCTTAGGATACCATAGACACGTATGCAAATGTTTTGACATATCATATCGACCCATGTATATATATTATTTGGAACAACCATAGACAATCTATATTCAGTAATATTGGAGTTAGCTATACAGGGTTGAGGTGGATTCCAAAAATATATATACTTTGAGTTGTGATCTAGCCTGAGACATGTATACACTGGGTAGTGGATTGATTCAAGATAATATATTATCGATTTATTTCTTTACATCTAACTGTGGACAACTAGTTGTAGGTTACTAACGAGGACAGCTAACTTAATACACTCAAATCTTTAAAACATAATAAAAATGGTTGTAATTATATTTTGATCATACTTTGATATATATGTACATATTTGTATAGGTTCGTGAATCGATCCGTGGCCAAGTCTTATTTCCGAGGAAGGAAATATCTGTGAAAGTGAGTTATAGTCTCACTTTTAAAATCTAATATTTTTGGGATGAGAATACATGCAGGTTTTATAAAAGATTTACAAAATAGACACAAGTACGTGAAACTACATTCTATGGTTGAATTATCGAAATCGAATATGCCCCTTTTTATTTAGTCTGGTAATCTAAGAATTAGGGAACAGACACCCTAATTGACGCGAATCCTAAAGATAGATCTATTGGGCCGAACAAACCCCATCCAAAGTACCGGATGCTTTAGTACTTTGAAATTTATATCATATCCGAAGGGTGTCCCGGAATGATGGGGATATTCTTATATATGCATCTTGTTAATGTCGGTTACCAGGTGTTCACCATATGAATGATTTTTATCTCTATGTATGGGATGTGTATTGAAATATGAAATCTTGTGGTCTATTGTTACGATTTGATATATATAGGTTAAACCTATAACTCACCAACATTTTTGTTGACGTTTAAAGCATGTTTATTCTCAGGAGAATACTAAGAGCTTCCGCTGTTGCATACTAAAATAAGGACAAGATTTGGAGTCCATGTTTGTATGATATTGTGTAAAAACTGCATTCAAGAAACATATGTCGATGTAATATATTTCTACTGTAAACCATTATGTAATGGTCGTGTGTAAACAGTATATTTTAGATTATCATTATTTGATAATCTACGTAATGTTTTTAAAACCTTTATTGATAAAATAAAGGTTATGGTTGTTTTAAAAATGAATGCAGTCTTTGAAAAATGTCTCATATAGAGGTCAAAACCTCGCAATGAAATCAATTAATATGAAACGTTTATAATCAATATGAATGGGACATTTCAATTGAAAAGAATGTAATAAGGTTATGTGGGTCACGGGTCATATATGCTCACAATTAAAGTTGAATTGGAAGGAAATAAAATTTCTTTATCAAACGTTTTATAATATTCGAGACTTGTGGGACAAACTCGAGACTTATGGCATACACAAATGGAACATTTTATTGTAGTTATATTTTTTTATTTGAGAGTAATAATGATGGTGATGTTAAGTGATCATGATGATTATATTAATGATGATAATCGGAATTGATAATGATGATAATGAACCGAAGACCACATAAATCATCGTGAGATTTTCATGTGTTTCTATACTCGCTGTTTTCTTTTTTTCCTGTTGATCGAACACCCTAGCAGCTGCTATAACCCACGTACACTCCTTCCTTTTATTTTATTCTAACTTCTTAATTTGCTTCTTGGATCATGATAAGTTGGGCTGCCTTGTTGGGCCATTTATCACTTAAAATTGGGCCCTTGAACTAGCTCTTGTTGGACTCGATCACTTGGGCTACTATCTATTGTAGTGATCTGAACTTTTCCATGATTATATATTTTATGAGATTAATATTTACATGAATAAATGTTTCCAACATGTTGAGCAATCAAACTTGTTAAGACTTAATTAATTGAAATGAGTTTATGTAGACAATTAACCACCCAGTTTGCCTGATGATTCACGAACGTCATAACTTGTGATAATTATATAATCGTTTTATTTATTTTTTTATGTAAGTTTTTATTTTATATATCTATATAAGAAGAAATATAATTAAATCAAAGATGTACAAGTAAAACACTATTTGCTACAGTAAAACACTATTTGCTATAGTAAATTTTCGCTTTGCTACAGTAAAATACTATTTGCTACAGTAAAAACTATTTGCTACAGTAACACACTATTTACTACAGTAAACACTATTTACTCGTATTCAATCTGTATTAGTACTCGTACAATACTCAGCTTCTATATGTATATACTATTGGTATATACACTTCAATGATCAGCTCTTAGCAGCCTTAAATGATTAACCAACATGTGGGAACCATTACTTGTCTTCAAGTATGAATTATTACACAAAATAACAAAATGAGGAGCCTTTGTTTCCATGATAAAATCATGCCACCACCACCATCATTTACTGCATCATTTCCATTCTATAATTTCACATACAAATCCTCTCTAATTACCTACTCCAAGAACACTTGAAAGATCAGGAACATCCAAATTATCTCAGTAATGTTTTTCTTTCTAATTAAAGGTAATATTCATATTCAAACTTTGATTCAATTTCTATAACTATAACAATCTTAATTCAAGTAGTAATCTTACTTGAACTTGTTTTCGTGTCATGATTCTACTTCAAGAACTTCCAAGCCATCAAAGATCCTTTAAAGCTCAAGTTAATTTCTCATCATTTCCAGTAGGTTTACCTACTATACTTGAGGTAGTGATGATGTTCATAACATCATTCGATTCATATATATATATATATAACTATCTTATTCAAAGATTTAAACTTGTAATCACTAGAACATAGTTTAGTTAATTCTAAACTTGTTCGCAAACCAAGTTAATCCTTCTAACATAAATTTTAAAATGAACTAAACACATTTTCTATATCTATATGATATGCTAACTTAATGATTTAAAACCTGGAAACACGAAGAACACCGTAAAATCGGACATACGCCGTCGTAGTGAAACCGGGGGCTGTTTTGGGTTAGATAATTAAAAACTATGATAAACTTTGATTTAAAATTTATTCTTCTGGGAAACTGATTTTTCTTATGAACATGAAAATATATCCAAAAATCATGGTTAAACTCAAAGTGGAAGTATGTTTTTCAAAATGGTCATTAAGATGTCGTTCTTTCGACGGAAATGACTACCTCTTACAAAAATGACTTGTAACCTATATTTCTGACTATAAACTTATACTTTTTCTGTTTATTTTCATAAATTTTAGTTCATTATGAAACCATAGCAACTTGATACACTCAAAACGGATTTAAAACGAAGAAGTTATGGGTAAAATAAAATTGGATATTTTTGCTTATTCTAGCTACATGAAACTTTGTAACAAACCTATACTAACCATAACTTAACTAACTTATATTGTATTATACATGTATTCTAACATATATTATGTAATCTTGATAGACCATAGACAAGTATACAATGTTTATACAATGTTTTGACATATCATATCGACGTCATCTATATATATTATTTGGAACAACCATATACACTCTATATGCGGTAATGTTCGAGTTAGCTATACAGGGTTGAGGTTGATTCCAAAATAATATATATACCTTGAGTTGTGATTGAGTCTGAGACTTGTATACACTGGGTCGTGGATTGATTCGAGATAATATATATCGATTTATTTCTGTACTATTAACTGTGAACTACTAATTGTGGACTACTAATATTGGTCTGCTAATTTAACAACTTAAAACATCAACACGTAATAAAAATGTTGTGAATATATTTTGATCATATATATATATATATATATATATATATATATATATATATATATATATATATATATATATATATATATATATATATATATATATATATATATATATATTTGTTATAGGTTCGTGAATCAACCCGTGACCAAGTTTAAATCTCGACGAATTGAAAATCTGTGAAAGTGAGTTATAGTTTTTACTATCTAATATTTTTGGGATGAGAATACATGCAGCTTTTTAAATGTTTTACAAAATAGACACAAGTACTTGAAACTACATTCTATGGTTGGATTATTAAACCGAATATCACCCCTTTTAGCTTGGTAACCTAAGAATTAGGTAGACGAGAGGTTCTGTTCCTAATTGACGCGAATCCTAAAGATAGATCTATTGGGCCTAACAACCCCCATTCAGGTTATGGATGGCTTTAGTACTTCAAGATTATTATTATACAGACGAGAGGTTCTGTTTGGGGATATTCTATGCATTAAAGTTAATGTCGGTTACCAGGTGTTCAAATCATATGAATGATTTTATCTTTATGCAGACGAGAGGTTCTGCTTATAAATATGAAAATCTTGTGGTCTATTATTACAATTTGATATATATATATATATATATATATATATATATATATATATATATATATATATATATATATATATATATATATATATATATATATATATATAGGCTAAACCTATAACTCACCAACATTTTTGTTGATATTTTAAGCATGTTTATTCTCAGGTGATTATTAAGTGCTTCCGCTGTTGTATGCTAATTAAAGACAAGATTTGGAGTCAGCATGCTTGTATAATGTTGTTTAAAAACTTCATTCGGAAAATAAATTGTTGTATAATATTATTGTAATCCATTATGTAGCGGACGTGTGAAAAAGTGTATTTTAGATTATCATCACTTGATAATCTTTGTTATGTCTAATAAACCTCTATCGATAAAATAAAGGTTATGGTTTGTTTTAAAAACGAATGCAGTTTTGAAAAACGTCTCATACAGAGGTCAAAACCTTGCAACGAAACCAATTAATATGAAACGTTTATAATTGATATGAACAGGACATTTCATCTGAAATGTCCCATTCATATTGATTATAAACGTTCTATATTAATTGATTTCGTCGCGAGGTTTTGACCTCTATATGAGACGTTTTTCAAAGACTGCATTCATTTTTAAAACAAGCATAACCTTTATTTTATCGATAAAGGTTTAAAAACCATTACGTAGATTATCAAATAATGATAATCTAAAATATACTGTTTACACACGACCATTACATAATTGTTTACAATAAGAATATATTACATCAAAAATAAGTTTCTTGAATGCAGTTTTTACACAATATCATACAAGCATTGACTCCAAATCTTGTCCTTATTTTAGTATGTAACAGCGGAAGCTCTTAATAATCACCTGAGAATAAACATGCTTAAAACGTCAACAAAAATGTTGGTGAGTTATAGGTTTAACCTATATATTTATCAAATCGTAATAATAGACCACAAGATTTCATATTTCAATATACATCCCATACATAGAGATAAAAATCATTCATATGGTGAACACTTGGTAACCGACATTAACAAGATGCATATAAAAATATCCCCTATCATTCCGGGAAATCCTTCGGACATGATAAAAACGAATTCGAAGTACTAAAGCATCCGGTACTTTGGATCAGGTTCGTTAGGCCCAATAGATCTATCTTTAGGATTCGCGTCAATTAGTAGATTGGTTTACTAATTCTTAGGCTACCAAGCAAAAGGGGCATATTCGGCTTCGATCATTCACCCATATAATGTAGTTTCATTTACTTGTGTCTATTTCGTAAAACATTTATAAAACTGCATGTATTCTCATCCCAAAATATTAGATTTTAAAAGTGGGACTATAACTCACTTTTACAGATTTTTACTTCGTCGGGAAGTAACACTTGGCCACTGGTCGATTCAAGAACCTATACAAATATGTACATATATATCAAAGTATGTTCAAAATATATTTACAACATTTTTTAATACGTTTTAATGTTTTAAGCTTATTAAGTCAGCTGTCCTTGTTAATAATCTACAACTAGTTGTCCATAGTTAGATGTACAGAAATAAATAAATATAAATTATCTTGGATCAATCCACGACCCAATGTATACAAGCCTCAGGCTAGATCACAACTCAAACTATATATATTATTTTAGAATCAACCTCAACCCTGTATAGCTAACTCCAACATTACTGCATATAGAGTGTCTATGGTTGTTCCAAAATATATTATATAGATGGGTCGATATGATATGTTAAAACATTGTATACGTGTCTATGGTATCCCAAGATTACATAATATATATTAGAATACATGAATAATACAATATAAGTTTGTTAAGTTATGATTCGTATAGAATTGTTACAATATTTCCAATAGCTACAACAATAAAAAAATATCCAATCTTATTTTACCCATAACTTCTTCGTTTTAAATCCGTTTTGAGTGAATCAAATTGCTATGGTTTCATATTGAACTCTATTTTATGAATCTATACAGAAAAATTATAGTTTTATAGTTGGAAATATAAGTTAAAAGTCATTTTTGTAAGAGGTAGTCATTTCAGTCGAAAGAACGACGTCTTGATGACCATTTTAAAAAACATACTTCCACTTTGAGTTTAACCATGATTTTTGGATATAGTTTCATGTTCATAATAAAAATCATTTTCCCAGAAGAACAACTTTTAAATCAAAGTTTATAATAGTTTTTAATTATCAAACCCAAAACAGCCCGCGGTGTTACTACGACGGCGTATGTCCGGTTTTACGGTGTTATTTTGTGTTTCCAGGTTTTAAATCATTAAGTTAGCATATCATATAGATATATAACATGCGTTTAGTTGATTTTAAAAGTCAAGTTAGACAGATTAACTTTATTTGCGAACAAGTTTAGAATTAACTAAACTATGTTCTAGTGATTACAAGTTTAAATCTTCGAATAAGATAGTTTTATATGTATGAATAGAATGATGTTATGAATATCATTACTATCTTAAGATTAGTAGGTAAACCTACTGGAAGTGACAAGAAATGATCTAGCTTCAAAGGATCTTGGAGGGCTTGAAAGTTCTTGAAGTAGGATCATGACACAAAACAAGTTCAAGTAAGATTTTTACTCGAATTAAGATAGTTTATAGTTATAGAAATTGAATTAAAGTTTGAATATGATTATTACCTTGAATAAGAAAGATAACCTACTGTAAATAACAAAGATTTCTTGATCTTAGATGATTACTTGGAATGGATTAGAAAGCTTGGATGTAAACTAGTAACCTTGAAAGGATTTTCGAAGTGTTCTTGAAGTGTTTTTCCTAAGATGATTATAGCTTGATTCTTGAAGTAATTTTTGATGAAGATGATGATTAGCTACTGGAAAAATTCATTCATAAGTGTGTGTGTGTGTGTGTTGAGAGAGAATTAGAAAGAGAATTGGAAGTGAAATGGAGTGAATGATGAGTGGTAAGTGGTGAGTGGTGAGTGGGGTTAAAAGGAGTTCTAGTTAGTTGACAAGTTTATGGTAGAAGTTAAAATTGATTAGTCATACATGACATAATCAAGAGTGGAATCCTATGCTAGTTCCTATTGGTATATACCCACAGTAAGTACGTCTAGAAGCTATGTATAATACGGGTATGAATACGACTAGAATTCTTGATGAAAAAAGAATGGGAATTTAACTGTACCCATTTTCGTTAAGTATTAGTGTTTTGATATATGTCTTGAAGTCTTCCAAAAGTATATTAATACATCTAAATACACTACATGTATATACATTTTAACTGAGTCGTTAAGTCATCGTTAGTCGTTACATGTAAGTGTTGTTTTGAAACCTTTAAGTTAACGATCTCATTTAATGTTGTAAACCCATTGTTTATTATATCTAATGAGATGTTAAATTATTATATTATCATGATATTATGATATATTAATATATCTTAATATGATATATATACATTTAAATGTCGTTACAACGATAATCGTTACATATATGTCTCGTTTCGAAATCCTTAAGTTAGTAGTCTTGTTTTTACATATGTAGTTCATTGTTAACATACTTAATGATATATATAATTATCATTTTATCATGTTAAATATAGTGTAACAATATCTTAATATGATACATATGTATTTAGTAAGACGTTGTAATAACGATAATCGTTATACATATCGTTTCGAGTTTCTTAACTTAGTAGTCTCATTTTTATGTATATAATACATTGTTAATATACTTATGGAGATGCTTACTTATCATAATCTCATGTTAACTATATGTATATCCATATATATATCGTCATGTTATTTTTACAAGTTTTAACGTTCGTGACTCGCTGGTCAACTTGGGTGGTCAATTGTCTACATGAAACTCATTTCAAATAATCAAGTCTTAACAAGTTTGATTGCTTAACATGTTGGAAACACTTAATCATGTAAAAATCAATTTCATTTAATATATATAAGAATGGAAAAGTTAGGGTCACTACAGTACCTACCCGTTAAATAAATTTTGTCACCGAAATTTTAAGCAGTTGGAGGTGTTGTCGTATCTCTGGAAATAAGTGCGGGTATTTCTTCTTCATCTGATCTTCTCGTTCCCAGGTGAACTCGGGTCCTCTACGAGCATTCCATCGAACCTTAATAATTGGTATCTTGTTTTGCTTAAGTCTTTTAACCTCATGATCCATTATTTTGACGGGTTCTTCGATGAATTGAAGTTTTTCGTTGATTTGAATTTTGTCTAACGGAATAGTGAGATCTTTTTTAGCAAAACATTTCTTCAAATTCGAGACGTGGAAAGTGTTATGTACAGTCGCGAGTTGTTAAGGTAACTCAAGTCGGTAAGCTACTGGTCCGACACGATCAATAATCTTGAATGGTCCAATATACCTTGGATTTAATTTCCCTCGTTTACCAAATCGAACAACGCATTTCCAAGGTGCAACTTTAAGCATGACCATCTCTCCAATTTCAAATTCTATATCTTTTCTTTTAATGTCGGCGTAGCTCTTTTGTCGACTTTGGACGGTTTTCAACCGTTGTTGAATTTGGATGATCTTCTCGGTAGTTTCTTGTATTATCTCCGGACCCGTAATCTGTCTATCCCCCACTTCACTCCAACAAATCGGATACATGCACTTTCTACCATAAAGTGCTTCAAACGGCGCCATCTCAATGCTTGAATGGTAGCTGTTGTTGTAGGAAAATTCTGCTAACGGTAGATGTCGATCCCAACTATTTCTGAAATCAATAACACATGCTCGTAGCATGTCTTCAAGCGTTTGTATCGTCCTTTCGCTCTGCCCATCAGTTTGTGGATGATAGGAAGTACTCATGTCTAGATGAGTTCCTAATGCTTGTTGTAATGTCTGCCAAAATCGTGAAATAAATCTTCCATCCCCATCAGAGATAATAGAGATTGGTATTCCATGTCTGGAGACGACTTCCTTCAAATACAGTCGTGCTAACTTCTCCATCTTGTCATCTTCTCTTATTGGCAGGAAGTGTGCTGACTTGGTGAGACGATCAACTATTACCCAAATAGTATCAAAACCACTTGCAGTCCTTGTCAATTTAGTGATGAAATTCATGGTAATGTTTTCCCATTTCCATTTCGGGATTTCGGGTTGTTGAAGTAGACCTGATAGTTTCTGATGCTCAGCTTTGATCTTAGAACACGTCAAACATTCTCCTACGTATTTAGCAACGTCGGCTTTCATACCCGACCACCAAAAATGTTTCTTGAGATCCTTGTACATCTTCCCCGTTCCAGGATGTATTGAGTATCTGGTTTTATGAGCTTCTCTAAGTACCATTTCTCTCATATTTCCAAATTTTGGTACCCAAATTTTTTCAGCCCTATACCGTGTTCCATCTTACCGAATATTAAGATGCTTCTCCGATCCTTTGGGAATTTCATCCTTTAAGTTTCCCTCTTTTAAAACTCCTTGTTGCGCCTCCTTTATTTGAGTAGTAAGGTTAGTGTGAATCATTATATTCATAGATTTTACACGAATGGGTTCTCTGTCCTTTCTGCTCAAGGCGTCAGCTACCACATTTGCCTTCCCTGGGTGGTAACGAATCTCAAAGTCGTAATCATTCAACAATTCAATCCATCTGCGCTGCCTCATGTTCAGTTGCTTCTGATTAAATACGTGTTGAAGATTTTTTTTGTGGTCGGTATATATAATACTTTTGACCCCATATAAGTAGTGCCTCCAAGTCTTTAATGCAAAAACAACCGCGCCTAATTCCAAATCATGCGTCGTATAATTCTGTTCGTGAATCTTCAATTGTCTAGACGCATAAGCAATTACTTTCGTTCGTTGCATTAATACACAACCGAGACCTTGCTTTGAGGCGTCACAATATATCACAAAATCATCATTCCTTTCAGGTAATGACAATATAGGTGCTGTAGTTAACTTTTTCTTCAATAATTGAAACGCTTTCTCTTGTTCATCCTTCCATTCAAATTTCTTCCCTTTATGCGTTAATGCAGTCAAGGGTTTTGCTATTTTGGAAAAATCTTGGATGAATCTTCTGTAATAACCAGCTAGCCCTAAAAATTGGCATATGTGTTTCGGAGTTTTCGGGGTTTCCCACTTTTCAACGGTTTCAATCTTTGCTGGATCCACCTGAATACATTCTTTGTTCACTATGTGACCGAGGAATTGAACTTCTTCCAACCAAAATGCACACTTTGAAAACTTAGCGTACAGTTTTTCCTTTCTTAACAACTCTAGCACTTTTCTCAAATGTTCTTCGTGCTCTTGGTCATTCTTTGAGTAAATAAGTATGTCATCGATGAAAACAATGACAAACTTGTCAAGGTATGGCCCACACACTCGGTTCATGAGGTCCATGAACACAGCTGGTGCGTTAGTTAAACCAAACGGCATAACCATAAACTCATAATGACCGTAACGCGTCCTAAAAGCAGTCTTTGGAATATCATCCTCCTTCACCCGCATTTGATGATACCCGGAACGTAAATCGATCTTCGAATAAACCGACGAGCCTTGTAGTTGATCAAATAAGTCGTTGATTCTCGGTAGTGGGTAGCGATTCTTAATGGTAAGTTTGTTCAACTCTCGGTAGTCGATACACAACCTAAATGTACCATCCTTCTTCTTGACAAACAAAACAGGAGCTCCCCACGGTGATGTGCTTGGTCGAATGAAACCACGCTCTAAAAGTTCTTGTAATTGGCTTTGGAGTTCCTTCATCTCACTGGGTGCAAGTCTGTATGGAGCACAAGCTATTGGTGCAGCTCCTGGTACAAGATCTATCTGAAATTCAACAGATCGGTGCGGAGGTAGTCCCGGTAATTCTTTCGAAAATACATCGGGAAATTCTTTTGCGATGGGAATATCATTGATGTCCTTTTCTTCAGATTTACCTTCCTCGATGTGTGCTAGAATGACGTAACAACCTTTTCTTATTAGTTTTTGCGCCTTCAAACTACTAATAAGATTTAACTTCGCGTTGCTCTTTTCTCCGTACACCATTAAAGGTTTTCCTTTTTCACGCATAATGCGAATCGCATTTTTGTAACAAATGATCTCTGCATATACTATCAAAACTCCCTAACTCGACTGGTATTAAATCAATTTTAAATGTTTCATCCCCCAGTTTAATTTCTCTCTCCCGACATATATTATCTGCTGAAATTAATTTACCGTTTGCTAATTCTAGTAAAAATTTACTATCCAAAGGCGTCAATGGGAAACTTAATTTAGCACAAAATTCTCTACTCATATAGCTTTTATCCGCACCCAAATCAAATAAAATATAACCAGATTTATCGTCAATAAGAAACGTACCCGTAACAAGCTCCGGGTCTTCCTATGCTTCTGCCGCATTAATATTGAAAACTCTTCCACGGCCCTGCCCATTAGTATTCCCCCGATTCGGGCAATTTCTATTAATGTAGCCCGGTTTTCCACATTTATAACAAACAGCGTTGGTATTACTTGCTCCGACACTATTCGTTTCGGCATTACTTGTTCTGACATTATTTGTTCCTTTAGTTCTGTTAAACTTTGGTCCGTAGACCTCACACTTTGTCGCGCTATGACCATTTCTTTTACACCTGTTGCAAAATGTCGTGCAAAACCCCTGATGATTTTCTTCACACCTATGACATGGCTGTTTTTGGTTTTTGTTGCCGTTGTTGTTATTGAGGTTGTTGTTGGGATTTTTATTGATGTTGAAACGGTTGTTGTAGTTGTTGTTGTTGTTGGGATGTTTGTTGTAGTTATTGTCAGGATTGCGGTTATTGTTGCGATTGTTGTTGCGGTTGTTAGGATAGTTGTTGCGATTGTTGTTGTAATTGTTGTTGTTGTTGTACTGGTGACTCTTGTCGCCGTTTTCCTCCCACTTCCTCTTGAGTTGTTTCGTGTTGGCTTCTTCGGCGCCTGCTCTTTAATTCTTCCCTCAATCTGATTTATGAGTTTATGAGCCATTCGACTTGCCTTCTGTATAGAAGCGGGCTCATGTGAACTCACATCTTCTTGAATCCTTACTGGTAACCCTTTTACAAACACGTCGATCTTCTCTTCTTCATCTTCAAATGCTCCCGGACATAATAGGCACAACTCTGTGAATCGTCGTTCATATGTGGTAACGTCAAACCCTTGTGTTCGTAACTCTCTAAGTTCTGCCTTGAGTTTATTGACTTGGTTTCTAGGACGGTACTGCTCGTTCATCAATTGCTTGAATGCCGACCACGGTAGTGCGTAAGCAGCATTTTATCCTACCTGTTCAAGATAGGTGTTCCACCACGTTAACGCAGTACCTGTGAAGGTATGCGTAGCGTACTTAAATTTTTCCTCTTCAGTACACTTACTTATGGCAAACACCGATTCGACCTTCTCGGTCCACCGTTTCAATCCAATTGGTCCTTCAGTTCCATCAAATTCTAAAGGTTTGCAGGCAGTGAATTCTTTGTAGGAGCATCCTACACGATTTCTTGCGCCGTTAGCTGCATTACTAGATTCAGAGTTATTGTTGGTATGTAGCGCAGCCTGTACTGCGGCTATGTTTGCAGCAAGAAAGGTACGAAATTCCTCTTCGCTCATATTCATGGTGTGTCGAGTAGTCGGTGCCATTTCCTTCAAAATAGCCAACTGAATCGAGTTAATCATACAAAATATTAAGAGTAGTCAATAGTATTTCGTAGCATAATATGAACTTATTTATAAAAGCTTTTTCTTCATATTAGCATTTTATATGTTTAAATTCGGGTACTACCTACCTGTTAAGTTCATACTTAGTAGCTAACATACAATTCAACTACTACAATTCCATATGAAAAACTGATTATAATAATATATCACATATAAATATTCTTCAAACTTACAACTTCGCTATATTACATATAACATGAAATATATTACACTTTGATACATGACAGTTTTGAAGATAAATCTAGTTAATACGCAAGTTGTTCAGCAAAGGAAATAAAGACACGTAATTCATAAGTCCAGAAACAAGTCATGCATTCTGGTTTTACTAAGACGACTTCCCATCTTGGTCTTATGGAAAATAACCGTTATGACCATTGACTAGGCAGGATGTTGTAATGTCGTCAAAAGGACGAGGGTTTCGTAATGTCCAACAGCCCCGTAATAATCTAAAAACCTTGTTTCTCATCCCAACTACTGAATCGGTCACTTGTGGAAAGGTTTTATTTAAAAGTTGTAACCCGATATTATTTTTCTCACTTTGGTAAGAATCGAACATCACTAACCCGTAAGTATAACATGCTTCTTTATGTTGCATGTTAGAAACTCTTTCTAACTCGCGAAATCCTCTGTTGGGATATGTTGAGTCAAAATAGGTTCTTAACCCGTAGCGTAAAATTGCATTTGGGTTCCCCGCATTTAATGCTTTAAAGAAAACACGGCGTAACTTACGGTCTCCCCAATGTGATATACCCCACCTATCAAAGGAAAGCCTTTTATGAACTAAGGCATTTCTGGATAGTCTTTCAAATGTTTGACAAGTTAATTTCGCCATAACTAAATGTGATAATGAACTCTGACCGACTCTAGACAAGATTTCCTCAATCATATCCTCTGGTAGGTCTTCTAAAATATTCTATTGTCTACCCTTAACATCCATTTTGTTTTTATATACTGTAAAATAGACAAGGATTAGATTCATAAAAGATAATTAACAAATAATACAAGCAATTTTTACATAGAACATAAAAGTATAAGCACACTATAATACATATAATATACAACATGATTATAACTCCCTAATCTGAATCACCGGTTTCTTCTTCTTCAGACTTGGTTCGCTTTCCTAATTTTCCAGGGATATATGGCGTTCCTCTAATACGAGCCGTCATTTTCCACAATGGTTTAGAAAAACCTGGTGGTTTAGAGGTTCCCGGGTTATTGTTACACTTTAGGAAATACTGATGTTGCCGATACATATAAAGCTCATCGGGGTTGGAATCGGGTTTCTCTATTTTTATACCTTTTCCCTTATTATTTTCTTTTGCTATATTAATTTGGGTCGAGGTGATTTCTATAACATCATCGGAATCCTCATCGGGATTCGATTCATCGGAAAATTCATAATCTTCCCAATATTTTGCTTCCTCGGCAGAAACACCATTGACCATTTTTAACTTTGGTCCGTTGGTTGAGAATTTTCTTTTATTTAAACGATTTACTGTAGTTATCAATATTTCTTCCTCCGGAACCTCTTCTTCTTCCGGTTCCTCCTCTTCCTATTCCTCCTCTTCTGGTTCCTCTTCTTCTGGTTCCTCTTCTTCTGGTTCTTCCTCTTCCGGTTCCTCTTCGGGAATTTGTGAATCTTCCCAAAGTATATTCGACTCTTCATTATTATCAGGTGAATCGATGGGATTTGTACTAGTGGTAGACATTTATCACACAATATCAAACACATTAAGAGGTTAATATATCACATAATAATTACATGATAATAATATATAGTTTTCAACAAAAAGTGTTAAGCAATCGTTTTTGAAGAAAACAAGGTGAAGTCCAGACTCACTAATGCATCCTAACAAACTAGGTAAGACACACTAATGCAATTTTCTGGTTCTCTAAGACCAACGCTCTGATACCAACTGAAATGTCCCGTTCATATTGATTATAAACGTTCCATATTAATTGATTTCGTCGCGAGGTTTTGACCTCTATATTAGATGTTTTTCAAAGACTGCATTCATTTTTAAAACAAGCATAACCTTTATTTTATCGATAAAGGTTTAAAAAGCATTACATAGATTATCAAATAATGATAATCTAAAATATACTATTTACACACGACCATTACATAATGGTTTACAATAAGAATATATTACATCAAAAATAAGTTTCTTGAATGCAGTTTTTACACAATATCATACAAGCATGGACTCCAAATCTTGTCCTTATTTTAGTATGCAACAGCGGAAGCTCTTAATAATCACCTGAGAATAAACATGCTTAAAATATCAACAAAAATGTTGGTGAGTTATAGGTTTAACCTATATATTTATCAAATCGTAATAATAGACCACAAGATTTCATATTTCAATATATACATCCCATACATAGAGATAAAAATTATTCAAAGTATGTTCAAAATATATTTACAACATTTTTAATACGTTTTAATGTTTTAAGCTTATTCAGTCAGTTGTCCTTGTTAATAATCTACAACTAGTTGTCCATAGTTAGATGTACAGAAATAAATAAATATAAATTATCTTGGATCAATCCATGACCCAGTGTATACAAGCCTCATGCTATATCACAACTCAAACTATATATATTATTTTGGAATCAACCTCAACCCTGTATAGCTAACTCCAACATTACTGCATATAGAGTGTCTATGGTGGTTCCAAAATATATTATATAGATGGGTCGACATTGAAATGTCCCGTTCTTATTGATTAAAAACGTTCCATATTAATTGATTTCGTTGCGAGGTTTTGACCTCTATATGAGACGTTTTTCAAAGACTGCATTCATTTTTAAAACAAACCATAACCTTTATTTCATAGATAAAGGTTTTAAAAAGCTTTACGTAGATTATCAAATAATGATAATCTAAAATATCCTGTTTACACACGACCATTACATAATGGTTTACAATACAAATATGTTACAACAAAATAAGTTTCTTGAATGCAGTTTTTACACAATATCATACAAGTATGGACTCCAAATCTCGTCCTTATTTAAGTATGCGACAGCGGAAGCTCTTAATAATCACCTGAGAATAAACATGCTTAAAACGTCAACAAAAATGTTGGTGAGTTATAGGTTTAACCTATATATATCAAATCATAATAATAGACCACAAGATTTCATATTTCAATACACATCCCATACATAGAGATAAAAATCATTCATATGGTGAACACCTGGTAACCGACATTAACAAGATGCATATATAAGAATATCCCCATCATTTCGGGACACCCTTCGGATATGATATAAATTTCGAAGTACCAAAGCATCCGGTTCTTTGGATGGGGTTTGTTAGGCCCAATAGATCTATCTTTAGGATTCGCGTCAATTAGGGTGTCTGTTCCCTAATTCTTAGATTACCAGACTTAATAAAAAGGGGCATATTCGATTTCGATAATTCAACCATAGAATGTAGTTTCACGTACTTGTGTCTATTTTGTAAATCATTTATAAAACCTGCATGTATTCTCATCCCAAAAATATTAGATTTTAAAAGTGGGACTATAACTCACTTTCACAGATTTTTACTTCGTCGGGAAGTAAGACTTGGCCACTGGTTAATTCACGAACCTATAATAATATATACATATATATCAAAGTATGTTCAAAATATATTTACAACACTTTTAATATATTTTGATGTTTTAAGTTTATTAAGTCAGCTGTCCTCGTTAGTAACCTACAACTAGTTGTCCACAGTTAGATGTACAGAAATAAATCGATAAATATTATCTTGAATCAATCCACGACCCAGTGTATAAGTATCTCAGTATTGATCACAACAAACTATATATATTTTGGAATCAACCTCAACCCTGTATAGCTAACTCCAACATTGACATATAGAGTGTCTATGGTTGTTCCGAAATATATATAGATGTGTCGACATGATAGGTCGAAACATTGTATACGTGTCTATGGTATCTCAAGATTACATAATATACAATACAAGTTGATTAAGTTATGGTTGGAATAGATTTGTTACCAATTTTCACGTAGCTAAAATGAGAAAAATTATCCAATCTTGTTTTACCCATAACTTCTTCATTTTAAATCCGTTTTGAGTGAATCAAATTGCTATGGTTTCATATTGAACTCTATTTTATGAATCTAAACAGAAAAGTATAGGTTTACAGTCAGAAAAATAAGTTACAAGTCGTTTTTGTAAAGGTAGTCATTTCAGTCGAAAGAACGACGTCTAGATGACCATTTTAGAAAACATACTTCCACTTTGAGTTTAATCATAATTTTTGGATATAGTTTCATGTTCATAATAAAAATCATTTTCTCAGAATAACAACTTTAAAATCAAATTTTATCATAGTTTTTAATTAACTAACCCAAAACAGCCCGCGGTGTTACTACGACGGCGTAAATCCGGTTTTACGGTGTTTTTCGTGTTTTCAGGTTTTAAATCATTAAGTTAGCATATCATATAGATATAGAACATGTGTGTAGTTAATTTTAAAAGTCAAGTTAGAAGGATTAACTTTTGTTTGCGAACAAGTTTAGAATTAACTAAACTATGTTCTAGTGATTACGAGTTTAAACCTTCGAATAAGATAGCTTTATATGTATGAATCGAATGATGTTATGAACATCATTACTACCTTAAGTTCCTTGGACAAACCTACTGTAAAATAGAAAAATGGATCTAGCTTCAATGGATCCTTGGATGGCTCGAAGTTCTTGAAGCAGAATCATGACACGAAAACAAGTTCAAGTAAGATCATCACTTGAAATAAGATTGTTATAGTTATAGAAATTGAACCAAAGTTTGAATATGATTATTACCTTGTATTAGAATGATAACCTACTGTAAGAAACAAAGATTTCTTGAGGTTGGATGATCACCTTACAAGATTGGAAGTGAGCTAGCAAACTTGAAAGTATTCTTGATTTTATGTAACTAGAACTTGTAAAATATATGAAGAACACTTAGAACTTGAAGATAGAACTTGAGAGAGATCAATTAGATGAAGAAAATTGAAGAATGAAAGTGTTTGTAGGTGTTTTTGGTCGTTGGTGTACGGATTAGATATAAAGGATATGTAATTTTGTTTTCATGTAAATAAGTCATGAATGATTACTCATATTTTTGTAATTTTATAAGATATTTCATGCTAGTTGCCAAATGATGGTTCCCACATGTGTTAGGTGACTCACATGGGCTGCTAAGAGCTGATCATTGGAGTGTATATACCAATAGTACATACATCTAAAAGCTGTGTATTGTACGAGTACGAATACGGGTGCATACGAGTAGAATTGTTGATGAAACTGAACGAGGATGTAATTGTAAGCATTTTTGTTAAGTAGAAGTATTTTGATAAGTGTCTTGAAGTCTTTCAAAAGTGTATGAATACATATTAAAACACTACATGTATATACATTTTAACTGAGTCGTTAAGTCATCGTTAGTCGTTACATGTAAATGTTGTTTTGAAACCTTTAGGTTAATGATCTTGTTGAATGTTGTTAACCCATTGTTTATTATAACAAATGAGATGTTAAATTGTTATATTATCATGATATTATGATATATAATATATCTCAGTATGATGTATATACAGTTAAATGTCGTTACAACGATAATCGTTACATATATGTCTCGTTTCGAAATCATTAAGTTAGTAGTCTTATTTTTACATATGTATTTCATTGTTAATACACTTAATAATATATTTACTTATCATTTAACATAATTAACCAAGTGTATCAATATCTTAATATGATTCATATGTACCTAGTAAGACGTTGTTATAACGATAATCGTTATATATATCGTTTTCGAGTTTCTTAAATTAATAGTCTCATTTTTATGTATATAACTCATTGTTAAAATACCTAATGAGATACATACTTATAATAAAAACATGTTAACTATATATATAACCATATATATGTCATCGTATAGTTTTTACAAGTTTTAACGTTCGTGAATCACCGGTCAACTTGGGTGGTCAATTGTCTATATGAAACATATTTCAATTAATCAAGTCTTAACAAGTTTGATTGCTTAACATGTTGGAAACATTTAATCATGTAAATATCAATCTCAATTAATATATATAAACATGGAAAAGTTCGGGTCACTACAGTACCTACCCGTTAAATAAATTTCGTCCCGAAATTTTAAGCTGTTGAAGGTGTTGACGAATCTTCTGGAAATAGATGCGGGTATTTCTTCTTCATCTGATCTTCACGCTCCCAGGTGAACTCGGGTCCTCTACGAGCATTCCATCGAACCTTAACAATTGGTATCTTGTTTTGCTTAAGTCTTTTAACCTCACGATCCATTATTTCGACGGGTTCTTCGATGAATTGAAGTTTTTCGTTGATTTGGATTTCATCTAACGGAATAGTGAGATCTTCTTTAGCAAAACATTTCTTCAAATTCGAGACGTGGAAAGTGTTATGTACAGCCGCGAGTTGTTGAGGTAACTCAAGTCGGTAAGCTACTGGTCCGACACGATCAATAATCTTGAATGGTCCAATATACCTTGGATTTAATTTCCCTCGTTTACCAAATCGAACAACGCCTTTCCAAGGTGCAACTTTAAGCATGACCATCTCTCCAATTTCAAATTCTATATCTTTTCTTTTAATGTCAGCGTAGCTCTTTTGTCGACTTTGGGCGGTTTTCAACCGTTGTTGAATTTGGATGATCTTCTAGGTAGTTTCTTGTATAATCTCCGGACCCGTAATCTGTCTATCCCCCACTTCACTCCAACAAATCGGAGACCTGCACTTTCTACCATAAAGTGCTTTAAACGGCGCCATCTCAATGCTTGAATGGTAGCTGTTGTTGTAGGAAAATTCTGCTAACGGTAGATGTCGATCCCAACTGTTTCCGAAATCAATAACACATGCTCGTAGCATGACTTCAAGCGTTTGTATCGTCCTTTCGCTCTGCCCATCAGTTTGTGGATGATAGGCAGTACTCATGTCTAGACGAGTTCCTAATGCTTGCTGTAATGTCTGCCAGAATCTTGAAATAAATCTGCCATCCCTATCAGAGATAATAGAGATTGGTATTCCATGTCTGGATACGACTTCCTTCAAATACAGTCGTGCTAACTTCTCCATCTTGTCATCTTCTCTTATTGGCAGGAAGTGTGCTGATTTGGTGAGACGATCAACTATTACCCAAATAGTATCAATACCACTTGCAGTCCTTGGCAATTTAGTGATGAAATCCATGGTAATGTTTTCCCATTTCCATTCTGGGATTTCGGGTTGTTGAAGTAGACCTGATGGTTTCTGATGCTCAGCTTTGACCTTAGAACACGTCAAACATTCTCCTACGTATTTAGCAACATCGGCTTTCATACCCGGCCACCAAAAATATTTCCTGAGATCCTTGTACATCTTCCCCGTTCCAGGATGTATTGAGTATCTGGTTTTATGAGCTTCTCTAAGTACCATTTCTCTCATATCTCCAAATTTTGGTACCCAAATCCTTTCAGCCCTATACCGGGTTCCGTCTTCCCGAATATTAAGATGCTTCTCCGATCCTTTGAGTATTTCATCCTTTAAATTTCCCCCTTTTAAAACTCCTTGTTGCGCCTCCTTTATTTGAGTAGTAAGGTTATTATGAATCATTATATTCATAGATTTTACGCGAATGGGTTCTCTGTCCTTCCTGCTCAAGGCATCGGCTACCACATTTGCCTTCCCCGGGTGGTAACGAATCTCAAAGTCGTAATCATTCAACAATTCAATCCACCTACGCTGCCTCATATTCAGTTGTTTCTGATTAAATATGTGTTGAAGACTTTTGTGGTCGGTATATATAATACTTTTGACCCCATATAAGTAGTGCCTCCAAGTCTTTAATGCAAAAACAACCTCGCCTAATTCCAAATCATGCGTCGTATAATTTTGTTCGTGAATCTTCAATTGTCTAGACGCATAAGCAATCACCTTCGTTCGTTGCATTAATACACAACCGAGACCTTGCTTTGATGCGTCACAATAAATCACAAAATCATCATTCCCTTCAGGCAATGACAATATAGGTGCCGTAGTTAGCTTTTTCTTCAATAACTGAAACGCTTTCTCTTGTTCATCATTCCATTCAAATTTCTTCCCTTTATGCGTTAATGCAGTCAAGGGTTTTGCTATTCTGGAAAAGTCTTGGATGAACCTTCTGTAGTAACCAGCTAGTCCTAAAAACTGGCGTATGTGTTTCGGAGTTTTCGGGGTTTCCCACTTTTCAACAGTTTCTATCTTTGCCGGATCCACCTTAATACCTTCTTTGTTCACTATGTGACCGAGGAATTGAACTTCTTCCAACCAAAATGCACACTTTGAAAACTTAGCGTACAATTCTTCTTTCCTCAATACTTCTAACACCTTTCTCAAATGTTCACCGTGTTCTTGGTCATTCTTTGAGTAAATAAGTATGTCATCAATGAAAACAATGACAAACTTCTCAAGGTATGGTCCACACACTCGGTTCATAAGGTCCATGAACACAGCTGGTGCATTAGTTAAACCAAACGGCATGACCATAAACTCGTAATGACCGTAACGTGTTCTGAAAGCAGTCTTTGGAATATCATCTTCTTTCACCCGCATTTGATGATACCTAGAACGTAAGTCAATCTTTGAATAAACAGACGAGCCTTGTAGTTGATCAAATAAGTCGTCGATTCTCTGTAGTGGGTAGCGGTTCTTGATGGTAAGTTTGTTCAACTCTCGGTAGTCGATACATAACCTGAATGTACCATATTTCTTCTTGACAAACAAAACAGGAGCTCCCCACGGTGATGTGCTTGGTCGAATGAAACCACGCTCTAAAAGTTCTTGTAATTGGCTTTGCAGTTCTTTCATCTCGCTGGGTGCGAGTCTGTAAGGAGCACGAGCTATTGGTGCAGCTCCTGGTACAAGATCTATTTGAAATTCAACGGATCGATGTGGGGGTAATCCCGGTAATTCTTTCGGAAATACATCGGGAAATTCTTTTGCAATGGGAACATCATTGATGCTCTTTTCTTCAGTTTGTACTTTCTCGACGTGTGCTAGAACAGCATAGCAACCTTTTCTTATTAGTTTTTGTGCCTTCAAATTACTAATAAGATGTAGCTCCGTGTTGCCCTTTTCTCCGTACACCATTAAGGGTTTTCCTTTTTCTCGTATAATGCGAATTGCATTTTTGTAACAGACGATCTCTGCTTTCACTTCTTTCAACCAGTCCATACCGATTATCACATCAAAACTCCCTAACTCTACTGGTATCAAATCAATCTTAAATGTTTCGCTAACCAGTTTAATTTATCGATTCCGACATATATTATCTGCTGAAATTAATTTACCATTTGCTAATTCGAGTAAAAATTTACTATCCAAAGGCGTCAATGGACAACTTAATTTAGCACAAAAATCTCTACTCATATAGCTTCTATCCGCACCCGAATCAAATAAAACGTAAGCAGATTTATTGTCAAAAAGAAACGTACCCGTAACAAGCTCCGGGTCTTCCTGTGCCTCTGCCGCATTAATATTGAAAACTCTTCCGCGGCCTTGTCCATTCGTGTCCTCCTGGTTCGGGCAATTTCTAATAATGTGGCCCGGTTTTCCACATTTATAACAAACTACATTGGCATAACTTGCTCCGACACTACTTGCTCCGCCATTACTCGTTCCGACACCATTTGTTCCTTTCGTTCTATTAACCCCTGGTCTGTAGACCTCACACTTCGCCGCGCTATGACCATTTCTTTTACACTTGTTGCAAAATTTGGTGCAGAACCCCGAGTGATACTTTTCACACCTTTGGCATAGCTGCTTCTGATTGTTGTTGTTGTTGCGGTTATTATTGTTGTTGGGATGATTGTTGTAGTTGCTGTTGCTGTTGTTGTTGTTATTGTTGGGCCGTTTGTTGTAGTTGCGATTGATGTTGCGATTGTTGGGATAATTGTTGCGATTATTGTTGTAATTACTGCTGTTGTTGTATTGGTGATTCTTATCACCGTTTTCCTCCCACTTTCTTTTGACTTGCTTCACATTGGCCTCTTCAGCAGTCTGTTCTTTAATTCTTTCTTCAATCTGGTTCACTAGTTTGTGAGCCATTCTACATGCCTGTTGTATAGAGGCGGGCTCGTTTGAAC
This sequence comes from Rutidosis leptorrhynchoides, assembly GCF_046630445.1. Classification (NCBI taxonomy): domain Eukaryota; kingdom Viridiplantae; phylum Streptophyta; class Magnoliopsida; order Asterales; family Asteraceae; genus Rutidosis; species Rutidosis leptorrhynchoides. Next base: position 217,095,443 of record NC_092338.1, on the reverse strand, counting down.
TTATATCTTCTTGGATTCTTTCCGGTAATCCTTTCACAAATGCGTCGATCTTCTCTTCCTCATCTTCGAATGCTCCCGGACACAATAGGCATAATTCTGTGAATCGTCTTTCGTACGAGGTAATATCAAATCCTTGGGTTCGTAACCCTCTAAGTTCTGTCTTGAGCTTATTGACCTCGGTTCTGGGACGGTACTTCTCGTTCATCAAGTGCTTGAATGCTGACCACGGTAGTGCGTACGCATCGTCTTGTCCCACTTGCTCTAGATAGGTATTCCACCATGTTAACGCAGAACCTGTGAAGGTATGCGTAGCGTACTTCACTTTGTCCTCTTCAGTACACTTACTTATGGCAAACACCGATTCGACCTTCTCGGTCCACCGTTTCAATCCGATCGGTCCTTCGGTTCCATCAAATTCCAAAGGTTTGCAGGCAGTGAATTCTTTGTAGGTGCATCCTACACGATTTCCTGTACTGCTAGATCCAAGGTTATTGTTGGTATGTAGCGCAGCCTGTACTGCGGCTATGTTTGAAGCTAGAAAAGTACGGAATTCCTCTTCATTCATATTCACGGTGTGTCGAGTAGTCGGTGCCATTTCCTTCAAAATAGTCAAATGGAACAAGTTAATCATACAGAATATTAAGAGTAGTTAATAGTATTTCGTAACATAATATGAACTCATTTATAAAAGCTTTTTCTTCATATTAGCGTTTTATAAGTTTAAATTCGGGTAGTACCTACCCGTTAAGTTCATACTTAGTAGCTAATATACAATTCAACTACTACAATTCTATATGAAAAACTGATTATAATAATATTTCGCGTTCAAACTTTTATACAATATTTTACAAACTTACAATACCGCTTATTTTACATAAAGCTTGAAATATAGCACACAATAACTTTGATACAAGATAGTTGTGAAGATAATTCTAGCTAGTACACAAGTCGTTCAGCAAAGGCAATAAAGACACGTAATTCATACGTCCAGAAACAAGTCATGCATTCCGGTTTTACTAGGACTACTTCCCATCCTTGGTCTTGTGCAACATAACCGTTATGGCCATTTATAAGACAGCGTGTTGTAACGTCGTCAAAGGGATGAGGGTTACGTAATGTCCAACAGTCCCGTAATAATCTAAAAACCTCATTTCTTACCCCAATTACCGACTCCGTCACTTGTGGAAACGTTTTGTTTAATAGTTGTAGCCCGATGTTCTTGTTCTCACTTTGGTGAGAAGCGAACATTACTAATCCGTAAGCATAACATGCTTCTTTATGTTGCATGTTAGCCGCTTTTTCTAAATCACGAAGTCCAATATTCGGATATATTGAGTCAAAATAATTTCTTAACCCGTTGCGTAAAATAGCATTTGGGTTCCCCGCAATATATGCGTCAAAGTAAACACATCGTAACTTATGGGTTTCCCAATGTGATATCCCCCATCTTATGGGAACGTTCTTCGAATGTCTTACAAACTGATCTCGCCTTAAATAGTTGTGCCGAGGAATTCTGGCCGACTCTAGACAAGATTTCATCAATCATGTCTCCTGGTAGGTCTCTTAAAATATTTGGTTGTCTATCCATTTTGTGTTTTTAAACTGTAAAATAGACAAGAGTTAGATTCATAAAAAAAAATACTTATTAATACAAGCAATTTTTACATATATCATAAAGCATAAGAACACTATATTACATATATTACACCACACGAATACAACTATCTTATTCTGACTCGCTCATTTCTTCTTCTTCGGTTTTGGTTCGTTTTGTCAAGTTTCTAGGGATATATGATGTTCCCCTAATACGAGCCGTCGTTGTCCACATTGGTTTAGAAAAACCTGGTGGTTTAGAGGTTCCCGGGTCATTGTTACAACTTAAGAACTTCGGGGGTTGACGATACATATAAAGTTCATCGGGGTTGGAATTAGATTTCTCTATTTTTATGCCCTTTCCCTTATTATTTTCTTTTGCCTTTTTAAATTCAGTTGGGGTAATTTCTATAACATCATTGGAATTCTCGTCGGAATCCGATTCATCGGAGAATTGGTAATCCTCCCAATATTTTGCTTCCTTGGCGGAAACACCATTGACCATAATTAACCTTGGTCGGTTGGTTGAGGATTCTCTTTTACTTAACCGTTTTATTATTTCCCCCACCGGTTCCGATTCTTCTTCCGGTTCCGATTCTTCGTCCGGTTCCGATTCTTCTTCCGGTTCCGACTCTTTTTCCGGTTCCTCTTCGGGAACTTGTGAATCAGTCCACGAATCATTCCAATTTACATTTGACTCTTCATTATTATTAGGTGAGTCAATGGGACTTGTTCTAGAGGTAGACATCTATCACATAATATCAAACACGTTAAGAGATTAATATATCACATAATATTCATATGTTAAAAATATATAGTTTCCAACAAAAATGTTAAGCAATCATTTTTAAAGAAAACACGGTCGAAGTCCAGAATCACTAATGCATCCTAACAAACTCGATAAGACACACTAATGCAAATTTTCTGGTTCTCTAAGACCAACGCTCGGATACCAACTGAAATGTCCCGTTCTTATTGATTAAAAACGTTCCATATTAATTGATTTCGTTGCGAGGTTTTGACCTCTATATGAGACGTTTTTCAAAGACTGCATTCATTTTTAAAACAAACCATAACCTTTATTTCATAGATAAAGGTTTTAAAAAGCTTTACGTAGATTATTAAATAATGATAATCTAAAATATCCTGTTTACACACGACTATTACATAATGGTTTACAATACAAATATGTTACAACAAAATAAGTTTCTTGAATGCAGTTTTTACACAATATCATACAAGTATGGACTCCAAATCTCGTCCTTATTTAAGTATGCGACAGCGGAAGCTCTTAATAATCACCTGAGAATAAACATGCTTAAAACGTCAACAAAAATGTTGGTGAGTTATAGGTTTAACCTATATATATCAAATCATAATAATAGACCACAAGATTTCATATTTCAATACACATCCCATACATAGAGATAAAAATCATTCATATGGTGAACACCTGGTAACCAACATTAACAAGATGCATATATAAGAATATCCCCATCATGAAATGTCCCGTTCTTATTGATTAAAAACGTTCCATATTAATTGATTTCGTTGCGAGGTTTTGACCTCTATATGAGACGTTTTTCAAAGACTGCATTCATTTTTAAAACAAACCATAACCTTTATTTCATAAATAAAGGTTTAAAAAGCTTTACGTAGATTATCAAATAATGATAATCTAAAATATCCTGTTTACATACGACCATTACATAATGGTTTACAATACAAATATGTTACATCGAAATCAGTTTCTTGAATGCAGTTTTTACACAATATCATACAAACATGGACTCCAAATCTTGTCCTTATTTTAGTATGCAACAGCGGAAGCTCTTAATATTCACCTGAGAATAAACATGCTTTAAACGTCAACAAAAATGTTGGTGAGTTATAGGTTTAACCTATATATATCAAATCGTAACAATAGACCACAAGATTTCATATTTCAATACACATCCCATACATAGAGATAAAAATCATTCATATGGTGAACACCTGGTAACCGACAATAACAAGATGCATATATAAGAATATCCCCATCATTCCGGGACACCCTTCGGATATGATATAAATTTCGAAGTACTAAAGCATCCGGTACTTTGGATGGGGTTTGTTAGGCCCAATAGATCTATCTTTAGGATTCGCGTCAATTAGGGTGTCTGTTCCCTAATTCTTAGATTACCAGACTTAATAAAAAGGGGCATATTCGATTTCGATAATTCAACCATAGAATGTAGTTTCACGTACTTGTGTCTATTTTGTAAATCATTTATAAAACCTGCATGTACTCTCATCCCAAAAATATTAGATTTTAAAAGTGGGACTATAACTCACTTTCACAGATTTTTACTTCGTCGGGAAGTAAGACTTGGCCACTGTTGATTCACGAACCTATAACAATATATACATATATATTAAAGTATGTTCAAAATATATTTACAACACTTTTAATATATTTTGATGTTTTAAGTTTATTAAGTCAGCTGTCCTCGTTAGTAACCTATAACTAGTTGTCCACAGTTAGATGTACAGAAATAAATCGATAAATATTATCTTGAATCAATCCACGACCCAGTGTATACGTATCTCAGTATTGATCACAACTCAAACTATATATATTTTAGAATCAACCTCAACCCTGTATAGCTAACTCCAACATTCACATATAGAGTGTCTATGGTTGTTCCGAAATATATATAGATGTGTCGACATGATAGGTCGAAACATTGTATACGTGTCTATGGTATCTCAAGATTACATAATATACAATACAAGTTGATTAAGTTATGGTTGGAATAGATTTGTTACCAATTTTCACGTAGCTAAAATGAGAAAAATTATCCAATCTTGTTTTACCCATAACTTCTTCATTTTAAATCCGTTTTGAGTGAATCAAATTGCTATGGTTTCATATTGAACTCTATTTTATGAATCTAAACAGAAAAAGTATAGGTTTATAGTCGGAAAAATAAGTTACAAGTCGTTTTTGTAAAGGTAGTCATTTCAGTCGAAAGAACGACGTCTAGATGACCATTTTAGAAAACATACTTCCACTTTGAGTTTAACCATAATTTTTGGATATAGTTTCATGTTCATAATAAAAATCATTTTCTCAGAATAACAACTTTTAAATCAAAGTTTATCATAGTTTTTAATTAACTAACCCAAAACAGCCCGCGGTGTTACTACGACGGCGTAAATCCGGTTTTATGGTGTTTTTCGTGTTTCCAGGTTTTAAATCATTAAGTTAGCATATCATATAGATATAGAACATGTGTTTAGTTGATTTTAAAAGTCAAGTTAGAAGGATTAACTTTTGTTTGCGAACAAGTTTAGAATTAACTAAACTATGTTCTAGTGATTACAAGTTTAAACCTTCGAATAAGATAGCTTTATATGTATGAATCGAATGATGTTATGAACATCATTACTACCTTAATTTCCTTGGATAAATCTACTGGAAAAGAGAAAAATGGATCTAGCTTCAATGGATCCTTGGATGGCTCGAAGTTCTTGAAGCAGAATCATGACACGAAAACAAGTTCAAGTAAGATCATCACTTGAAATAAGATTGTTATAGTTATAGAAATTGAACCAAAGTTTGAATATGATTATTACCTTGTATTAGAATGATAACCTACTGTAAGAAACAAAGATTTCTTGAGGTTGGATGATCACCTTACAAGATTGGAAGTGAGCTAGCAAACTTGAAAGTATTCTTGATTTTATGAAACTAGAACTTTTGGAATTTATGAAGAACACTTAGAACTTGAAGATAGAACTTGAGAGAGATCAATTAGATGAAGAAAATTGAAGAATGAAAGTGTTTGTAGGTGTTTTTGGTCGTTGGTGTATGGATTAGATATAAAGGATATGTAATTTTGTTTTCATGTAAATAAGTCATGAATGATTACTCATATTTTTGTAATTTTATGAGATATTTCATGCTAGTTGCCAAATGATGGTTCCCACATGTGTTAGGTGACTCACATGGGCTGCTAAGAGCTGATCATTGGAGTGTATATACCAATAGTACATACATCTAAAAGCTGTGTATTGTACGAGTACGAATACGGGTGCATACGAGTAGAATTGTTGATGAAACTGAACGAGGATGTAATTGTAAGCATTTTTGTTAAGTAGAAGTATTTTGATAAGTGTATTGAAGTCTTTAAAAAGTGTATAAATACATATTAAAACACTACATGTATATACATTTTAACTGAGTCGTTAAGTCATCGTTAGTCGTTACATGTAAGTGTTGTTTTGAAACCTTTAGGTTAACGATCTTGTTAAATGTTGTTAACCCAATGTTTATAATATCAAATGAGATTTTAAATTATTATATTATCATGATATTATCATGTATGAATATCTCTTAATATGATATATATACATTAAATGTCTTTACAACGATAATCGTTACATATATGTCTCGTTTAAAAATCATTAAGTTAGTAGTCTTGTTTTTACATATGTAGTTCATTGTTAATATACTTTATGATATGTTTTCTTATCATAGTATCATGTTAACTATATATATATATATCCATATATATGTCATCATATAGTTTTTACAAGTTTTAACGTTCGTGAATCACCGATCAACTTGGGTGGTCAATTGTCTATATGAAACATATTTCAATTAATCAAGTCTTAACAAGTTTGATTGCTTAATATGTTGGAAACATTTAATCATGTAAATATCAATCTCAATTAATATATATAAACATGGAAAAGTTCGGGTCACTACAGTACCTACCCGTTAAATAAATTTCGTCCCGAAATTTTAAGCTGTTGAAGGTGTTGACGAATCTTCTGGAAATAGATGCGGGTATTTCTTCTTCATCTGATCTTCACGCTCCCAGGTGAACTCGGGTCCTCTACGAGCATTCCATCGAACCTTAACAATTGGTATCTTGTTTTGCTTAAGTCTTTTAACCTCACGATCCATTATTTCGACGGGTTCTTCAATGAATTGAAGTTTTTCGTTGATTTGGATTTCATCTAACGGAATAGTGAGATCTTCTTTAGCAAAACATTTCTTTAAATTCGAGACGTGGAAAGTGTTATTTACAGCCGCGAGTTGTTGAGGTAACTCTAGTCGGTAAGCTACTGGTCCGACACGATCAATAATCTTGAATGGTCCAATATACCTTGGATTTAATTTCCCTCGTTTACCAAATCGAACAACGCCTTTCCAAGGTGCAACTTTAAGCATGACCATCTCTCCAATTTCAAATTCTATATCTTTTCTTTTAATGTCAGCGTAGCTCTTTTGTCGACTTTGGGCGGTTTTCAACCGTTGTTGAATTTGGATGATCTTCTCGGTAGTTTCTTGTATAATCTCCGGACCCGTAATCTGTCTATCCCCCACTTCACTCCAACAAATCGGAGACCTGCACTTTCTACCATAAAGTGCTTCAAACGGCGCCATCTCAATGCTTGAATGGTAGCTGTTGTTGTAGGAAAATTCTGCTAACGGTAGATGTCGATCCCAACTGTTTCCGAAATCAATAACACATGCTCGTAGCATGTCTTCAAGCGTTTGTATCGTCCTTTCGCTCTGCCCATCAGTTTGTGGATGATAGGCAGTACTCACGTCTAGACGAGTTCCTAATGCTTGCTGTAATGTCTGCCAGAATCTTGAAATAAATCTGCCATCCCTATCAGAGATAATAGAGATTGGTATTCCATGTCTGGAGACGACTTCCTTCAAATACAGTCGTGCTAACTTCTCCATCTTGTCATCTTCTCTTATTGGTAGGAAGTGTGCTGATTTGGTGAGACGATCAACTATTACCCAAATAGTATCAAAACCACTTGCAGTCCTTGGCAATTTAGTGATGAAATCCATGGTAATGTTTTCCCATTTCCATTCCGGGATTTCGGGTTGTTGAATTAGACCTGATGGTTTCTGATGCTCAGCTTTGACCTTAGAACACGTCAAACATTCTCCTACGTATTTAGCAACATCGGCTTTCATACCCGGCCACCAAAAATGTTTCTTGAGATCCTTGTACATCTTCCCCGTTCCAGGATGTATTGAGTATCTGGTTTTATGAGCTTCTCTAAGTACCATTTCTCTCATATCTCCAAATTTTGGTACCCAAATCCTTTCAGCCCTATACCGGGTTCCGTCTTCCCGAATATTAAGATGCTTCTCCGATCCTTTGGGTATTTCATCCTTTAAATTTCCCTCTTTTAAAACTCCTTGTTGCGCCTCCTTTATTTGAGTAGTAATGTTATTATGAATCATTATATTCATAGATTTTACTCGAATGGGTTCTCTGTCCTTCCTGCTCAAGGCATCGGCTACCACATTTGCCTTCCCCGGGTGGTAACGAATCTCAAAGTCGTAATCATTCAATAATTCAATCCACCTACGCTGCCTCATATTCAGTTGTTTCTGATTAAATATGTGTTGAAGACTTTTGTGGTCGGTATATATAATACTTTTGACCCCATATAAGTAGTGCCTCCAAGTCTTTAATGCAAAAACAACCGCGCCTAATTCCAAATCATGCGTCGTATAATTTTGTTCGTGAATCTTCAATTGTCTAGACGCATAAGCAATCACCTTCGTTCGTTGCATTAATACACAACCGAGACCTTGCTTTGATGCATCACAATAAATCACAAAATCATCATTCCCTTCAGGCAATGACAATATAGGTGCCGTAGTTAGCTTTTTCTTCAATAACTGAAACGCTTTCTCTTGTTCATCATTCCATTCAAATTTCTTCCCTTTATGCGTTAATGCAGTCAAGGGTTTTGCTATTCTGGAAAAGTCTTGGATGAACCTTCTGTAGTAACCAGCTAGTCCTAAAAACTGGCGTATGTGTTTCGGAGTTTTCAGGGTTTCCCACTTTTCAACAGTTTCTATCTTTGCCGGATCCACCTTAATACCTTCTTTGTTCACTATGTGACCGAGGAATTGAACTTCTTCCAACCAAAATGCACACTTTGAAAACTTAGCGTACAATTCTTCCTTCCTCAATACTTCTAACACCTTTCTCAAATGTTCACCGTGTTCTTGGTCATTCTTTGAGTAAATAAGTATGTCATCAATGAAAACAATGACAAACTTGTCAAGGTATGGTCCACACACTCGGTTCATAAGGTCCATGAACACAGCTGGTGCATTAGTTAAACCAAACGGCATGACCATAAACTCGTAATGACCGTAACGTGTTCTGAAAGCAGTCTTTGGAATATCATCTTCTTTCACCCGCATTTGATGATACCCGGAACGTAAGTCAATCTTTGAATAAACAGACGAGCCTTGTAGTTGATCAAATAAGTCGTCGATTCTCGGTAGTGGGTAGCGGTTCTTGATGGTAAGTTTGTTCAACTCTCGGTAGTCGATACACAACCTGAATGTACCATCTTTCTTCTTGACAAACAAAACAGGAGCTCCCCACGGTGATGTGCTTGGTCGAATGAAACCACGCTCTAAAAGTTCTTGTAATTGGCTTTGCAGTTCTTTCATCTCGCTGGGTGCGAGTCTGTAAGGAGCACGAGCTATTGGTGCAGCTCCTGGTACAAGATCTATTTGAAATTCAACGGATCGATGTGGGGGTAATCCCGGTAATTCTTTCGGAAATACATCGGGAAATTCTTTTGCAATGGGAACATCATTGATGCTCTTTTCTTCAGTTTGTACTTTCTCGACGTGTGCTAGAACAGCATAGCAACCTTTTCTTATTAGTTTTTGTGCCTTCAAATTACTAATAAGATGTAGCTTCGTGTTGCCCTTTTCTCCGTACACCATTAAGGGTTTTCCTTTTTCTCGTATAATGCGAATTGCATTTTTGTAACAAACGATCTCCGCTTTCACTTCTTTCAACCAGTCCATACCGATTATCACATCAAAACTCCCTAACTCTACTGGTATCAAATCAATCTTAAATGTTTCGCTAACCAGTTTAATTTCTCGATTCCGACATATATTATCTGCTGAAATTAATTTACCATTTGCTAATTCGAGTAAAAATTTACTATCCAAAGGCGTCAATGGACAACTTAATTTAGCACAAAAATCTCTACTCATATAGCTTCTATCCGCACCCGAATCAAATAAAACGTAAGCAGATTTATTGTCAATAAGAAACGTACCCGTAACAAGCTCCGGGTCTTCCTGTGCCTCTACCGCATTAATATTGAAAACTCTTCCACGGCCTTGTCCATTCGTGTTCTCCTGGTTCGGGCAATTTCTAATAATGTGGCCTGGTTTTCCACATTTATAACAAACTACATTGGCATAACTTGCTCCGACACTACTTGCTCCGCCATTACTCGTTCCGACACCATTTTTTCCTTTCGTTCTATTAACCCCTGGTCCGTAGACCTCACAATTCGCCACGCTATGACCATTTCTTTTACACTTGTTGCAAAATTTGGTGCAGAACCCCGAGTGATTCTTTTCACACCTTTGGCATAGCTGCTTCTGATTGTTGTTGTTGTTGCGATTATTATTGTTGTTGGGATGATTGTTGTAGTTGCTGTTGTTGTTGTTGTTGTTGTTGTTGGGCCGTTTGTTGTAGTTGCGATTGATGTTGCGATTGTTGGGATAATTGTTGCGATTATTGTTGTAATTGCTGTTGTTGTTGTATTGGTGATTCTTATCACCGTTTTCCTCCCACTTTCTTTTGACTTGCTTCACATTGGCCTCTTCAGCAGTCTGTTCTTTAATTCTTTCTTCAATCTGGTTCACTAGTTTGTGAGCCATTCTACATGCCTGTTGTATGGAGGCGGGCTCGTGTGAACTTATATCTTCTTGGATTCTTTCCGGTAATCCTTTCACAAACGCGTCGATCTTCTCTTCCTCATCTTCGAATGCTCCCGGACACAATAGGCACAATTCTGTGAATCGTCTTTCGTACGTGGTAATATCAAATCCTTGGGTTCGTAACCCTCTAAGTTCTGTCTTGAGCTTATTGACCTCGGTTCTGGGACGGTACTTCTCGTTCATCAAGTGCTTGAATGCTGACCACGGTAGTGCGTACGCATCATCTTGTCCCACTTGCTCTAGATAGGTATTCCACCATGTTAACACAGAACCTGTGAAGGTATGCGTAGCGTACTTCACTTTGTCCTCTTCAGTACACTTACTTATGGCAAACACCGATTCAACCTTCTCGGTCCACCGTTTCAATCCGATCGGTCCTTCGGTTCCATCAAATTCCAAAGGTTTGCAGGCAGTGAATTCTTTGTAGGTGCATCCTACACGATTTCCTGTACTGCTAGATCCAAGGTTATTGTTGGTATGTAGCGCAGCCTGTACTGCGGCTATGTTTGAAGCTAGAAAAGTACGGAATTCCTCTTCATTCATATTCACGGTGTGTCGAGTAGTCGGTGCCATTTCCTTCAAAATAGTTAAATGGAACAAGTTAATCATACAGAATATTAAGAGTAGTTAATAGTATTTCGTAGCATAATATGAACTCATTTATAAAAGCTTTTTCTTCATATTAGCGTTTTATAAGTTTAAATTCGGGTAGTACCTACCCGTTAAGTTCATACTTAGTAGCTAATATACAATTCAACTACTACAATTCTATATGAAAAACTGATTATAATAATATTTCGCTTTCAAACTTTTATACAATATTTTACAAACTTACAATACCGCTTATTTTACATAAAGCATGAAATATAGCACACAATAACTTTGATACAAGATAGTTGTGAAGACAATTCTAGCTAGTACACAAGTCGTTCAGCAAAGGCAATAAAGACACGTAATTCATACGTCCAGAAACAAGTCATGCATTCTGGTTTTACTAGGACTACTTCCCATCCTTGGTCTTGTGCAACATAACCGTTATGGCCGTTGATAAGACAGCGTGTTGTAACGTCATCAAAGGGACGAGGGTTACGTAATGTCCAACAGTCCCGTAATAATCTAAAAACCTCATTTCTTACCCCAATTACCGACTCCGTCACTTGTGGAAACGTTTTGTTTAATAGTTGTAGCCCGATGTTCTTGTTCTCACTTTGGTGAGAAGCGAACATTACTAATCCGTAAGCATAACATGCTTCTTTATGTTGCATGTTAGCCGCTTTTTCTAAATCACGAAGTCCAATATTCGGATATATTGAGTCAAAATAATTTCTTAACCCGTTGCGTAAAATAGCATTTGGGTTCCCCGCAATATATGCGTCAAAGTAAACACATCGTAACTTATGGGTTTCCCAATGTGATATCCCCCATCTTTCAAACGAAAGTCTCTTATAAACCAAGACATTCTTGGAACGTTCTTCGAATGTCTTACAAACTGATCTCGCCTTAAATAGTTGTGCCGAAGAATTCTGGCCGACTCTAGACAAGATTTCATCAATCATGTCTCCGGGTAGGTCTCTTAAAATATTGGGTTGTCTATCCATTTTGTGTTTTTAAACTGTAAAATAGACAAGAGTTAGATTCATAAAAAAATACTTATTAATACAAGCAATTTTTACATATATCATAAAGCATAAGAACACAATATTACATATATTACACCACACGAATACAACTATCTTATTCTGACTCGCTCGTTTCTTCTTCTTCGGTTTTGGTTCGTTTTGCCAAGTTTCTAGGGATATATGATGTTCCCCTAATACGAGCCGTCGTTGTCCACATTGGTTTAGAAAAACCTGGTGGTTTAGAGGTTCCCGGGTCATTGTTACAACTTAAGGACTTCGGGGGTTGACGATACATATAAAGTTCATCGGGGTTGGAATTAGATTTCTCTATTTTTATGCCATTTCCCTTATTATTTTCTTTTGCCTTTTTAAATTCAGTTGGGGTAATTTCTATAACATCATCGGAATTCTCGTCGGAATCCGATTCATCGGAGAATTGGTAATCCTCCCAATATTTTGCTTCCTTGGCGGAAACACCATTGACCATAATTAACTTTGGTCGGTTGGTTGAGGATTTTCTTTTACTTAACCGTTTTATTATTTCCCCCACCGGTTCTATTTCTTCATCCGGTTCCGATTCTTCTTCCGGTTCCGACTCTTCTTCCGGTTCCGACTCTTCTTCCGGTTCCGACTCTTCTTCCGGTTCCTCTTCGGGAACTTGTGAATCAGTCCACAAATCATTCCAATTTACATTTGACTCTTCATTATTATTAGGTGAGTCAATGGGACTTGTTCTAGAGGTAGACATCTATCACATAATATCAAACACGTTAAGAGATTAATATATCACATAATATTCGTATGTTAAAAATATATAGTTTCCAACAAAAATGTTAAGCAATCATTTTTAAAGAAAACACGGTCGAAGTCCAGACTCACTAATGCATCCTAACAAACTCGATAAGACACACTAATGCAAATTTTCTGGTTCTCTAAGACCAACGCTCTGATACCAACTGAAATGTCCCGTTCTTATTGATTAAAAACGTTCCATATTAATTGATTTCGTTGCGAGGTTTTGACCTCTATATGAGACGTTTTTCAAAGACTGCATTCATTTTTAAAACAAACCATAACCTTTATTTCATAAATAAAGGTTTAAAAAGCTTTACGTAGATTATCAAATAATGATAATCTAAAATATCCTGTTTACATACGACCATTACATAATGGTTTACAATACAAATATGTTACATCGAAATCAGTTTCTTGAATGCAGTTTTTACACAATATCATACAAACATGGACTCCAAATCTTGTCCTTATTTTAGTATGCAACAGCGGAAGCTCTTAATATTCACCTGAGAATAAACATGCTTTAAACGTCAACAAAAATGTTGGTGAGTTATAGGTTTAACCTATATATATCAAATCGTAACAATAGACCACAAGATTTCATATTTCAATACACATCCCATACATAGAGATAAAAATCATTCATATGGTGAACACCTGGTAACCGACAATAACAAGATGCATATATAAGAATATCCCCATCATTCCGGGACACCCTTCGGATATGATATAAATTTCGAAGTACTAAAGCATCCGGTACTTTGGATGGGGTTTGTTAGGCCCAATAGATCTATCTTTAGGATTCGCGTCAATTAGGGTGTCTGTTCCCTAATTCTTAGATTACCAGACTTAATAAAAAGGGGCATATTCGATTTCGATAATTCAACCATAGAATGTAGTTTCACGTACTTGTGTCTATTTTGTAAATCATTTATAAAACCTGCATGTACTCTCATCCCAAAAATATTAGATTTTAAAAGTGGGACTATAACTCACTTTCACAGATTTTTACTTCGTCGGGAAGTAAGACTTGGCCACTGTTGATTCACGAACCTATAACAATATATACATATATATTAAAGTATGTTCAAAATATATTTACAACACTTTTAATATATTTTGATGTTTTAAGTTTATTAAGTCAGCTGTCCTCGTTAGTAACCTATAACTAGTTGTCCACAGTTAGATGTACAGAAATAAATCGATAAATATTATCTTGAATCAATCCACGACCCAGTGTATACGTATCTCAGTATTGATCACAACTCAAACTATATATATTTTAGAATCAACCTCAACCCTGTATAGCTAACTCCAACATTCACATATAGAGTGTCTATGGTTGTTCCGAAATATATATAGATGTGTCGACATGATAGGTCGAAACATTGTATACGTGTCTATGGTATCTCAAGATTACATAATATACAATACAAGTTGATTAAGTTATGGTTGGAATAGATTTGTTACCAATTTTCACGTAGCTAAAATGAGAAAAATTATCCAATCTTGTTTTACCCATAACTTCTTCATTTTAAATCCGTTTTGAGTGAATCAAATTGCTATGGTTTCATATTGAACTCTATTTTATGAATCTAAACAGAAAAAGTATAGGTTTATAGTCGGAAAAATAAGTTACAAGTCGTTTTTGTAAAGGTAGTCATTTCAGTCGAAAGAACGACGTCTAGATGACCATTTTAGAAAACATACTTCCACTTTGAGTTTAACCATAATTTTTGGATATAGTTTCATGTTCATAATAAAAATCATTTTCTCAGAATAACAACTTTTAAATCAAAGTTTATCATAGTTTTTAATTAACTAACCCAAAACAGCCCGCGGTGTTACTACGACGGCGTAAATCCGGTTTTATGGTGTTTTTCGTGTTTCCAGGTTTTAAATCATTAAGTTAGCATATCATATAGATATAGAACATGTGTTTAGTTGATTTTAAAAGTCAAGTTAGAAGGATTAACTTTTGTTTGCGAACAAGTTTAGAATTAACTAAACTATGTTCTAGTGATTACAAGTTTAAACCTTCGAATAAGATAGCTTTATATGTATGAATCGAATGATGTTATGAACATCATTACTACCTTAATTTCCTTGGATAAATCTACTGGAAAAGAGAAAAATGGATCTAGCTTCAATGGATCCTTGGATGGCTCGAAGTTCTTGAAGCAGAATCATGACACGAAAACAAGTTCAAGTAAGATCATCACTTGAAATAAGATTGTTATAGTTATAGAAATTGAACCAAAGTTTGAATATGATTATTACCTTGTATTAGAATGATAACCTACTGTAAGAAACAAAGATTTCTTGAGGTTGGATGATCACCTTACAAGATTGGAAGTGAGCTAGCAAACTTGAAAGTATTCTTGATTTTATGAAACTAGAACTTTTGGAATTTATGAAGAACACTTAGAACTTGAAGATAGAACTTGAGAGAGATCAATTAGATGAAGAAAATTGAAGAATGAAAGTGTTTGTAGGTGTTTTTGGTCGTTGGTGTATGGATTAGATATAAAGGATATGTAATTTTGTTTTCATGTAAATAAGTCATGAATGATTACTCATATTTTTGTAATTTTATGAGATATTTCATGCTAGTTGCCAAATGATGGTTCCCACATGTGTTAGGTGACTCACATGGGCTGCTAAGAGCTGATCATTGGAGTGTATATACCAATAGTACATACATCTAAAAGCTGTGTATTGTACGAGTACGAATACGGGTGCATACGAGTAGAATTGTTGATGAAACTGAACGAGGATGTAATTGTAAGCATTTTTGTTAAGTAGAAGTATTTTGATAAGTGTATTGAAGTCTTTAAAAAGTGTATAAATACATATTAAAACACTACATGTATATACATTTTAACTGAGTCGTTAAGTCATCGTTAGTCGTTACATGTAAGTGTTGTTTTGAAACCTTTAGGTTAACGATCTTGTTAAATGTTGTTAACCCAATGTTTATAATATCAAATGAGATTTTAAATTATTATATTATCATGATATTATCATGTATGAATATCTCTTAATATGATATATATACATTAAATGTCTTTACAACGATAATCGTTACATATATGTCTCGTTTAAAAATCATTAAGTTAGTAGTCTTGTTTTTACATATGTAGTTCATTGTTAATATACTTTATGATATGTTTTCTTATCATAGTATCATGTTAACTATATATATATATATCCATATATATGTCATCATATAGTTTTTACAAGTTTTAACGTTCGTGAATCACCGATCAACTTGGGTGGTCAATTGTCTATATGAAACATATTTCAATTAATCAAGTCTTAACAAGTTTGATTGCTTAATATGTTGGAAACATTTAATCATGTAAATATCAATCTCAATTAATATATATAAACATGGAAAAGTTCGGGTCACTACACATCATTCCGGGACACCCTTCGGATATGATATAAATTTCGAAGTACCAAAGCATCCGGTTCTTTGGATGGGGTTTGTTAGGCCCAATAGATCTATCTTTAGGATTCGCGTCAATTAGGGTGTCTGTTCCCTAATTCTTAGATTACCAGACTTAATAAAAAGGGGCATATTCGATTTCGATAATTCAACCATAGAATGTAGTTTCACGTACTTGTGTCTATTTTGTAAATCATTTATAAAACCTGCATGTATTCTCATCCCAAAAATATTAGATTTTAAAAGTGGGACTATAACTCACTTTCACAGATTTTTACTTCGTCGGGAAGTAAGACTTGGCCACTGGTTGATTCACGAACCTATAACAATATATACATATATATCAAAGTATGTTCAAAATATATTTACAACACTTTTAATATATTTTGATGTTTTAAGTTTATTAAGTCAGCTGTCCTCGTTAGTAACCTACAACTAGTTGTCCACAGTTAGATGTACAGAAATAAATCGATAAATATTATCTTGAATCAATCCACGACCCAGTGTATACGTATCTCAGTATTGATCACAACTCAAACTATATATATTTTGGAATCAACCTCAACCCTGTATAGCTAACTCCAACATTCACATATAGAGTGTCTATGGTTGTTCCGAAATATATATAGATGTGTCGACATGATAGGTCGAAACATTGTATACGTGTCTATGGTATCTCAAGATTACATAATATACAATACAAGTTGATTAAGTTATGGTTGGAATAGATTTGTTACCAATTTTCACGTAGCTAAAATGAGAAAAATTATCCAATCTTGTTTTACCCATAACTTCTTCATTTTAAATCCGTTTTGAGTGAATCAAATTGCTATGATTTCATATTGAACTCTATTTTATGAATCTAAACAGAAAAGTATAGGTTTACAGTCAGAAAAATAAGTTACAAGTCGTTTTTGTAAAGGTAGTCATTTCAGTCGAAAGAACGACGTCTAGATGACCATTTTAGAAAACATACTTCCACTTTGAGTTTAATCATAATTTTTGGATATAGTTTCATGTTCATAATAAAAATCATTTTCTCAGAATAACAACTTTAAAATCAAAGCTTATCATAATTTTTAATTAACTAACCCAAAACAGCCCGCGGTGTTACTACGACGGCGTAAGTCCGGTTTTACGGTGTTTTTCGTGTTTTCAGGTTTTAAATCATTAAGTTAGCATATCATATAGATATAGAACATGTGTGTAGTTAATTTTAAAAGTCAAGTTAGAAGGATTAACTTTTGTTTGCGAACAAGTTTAGAATTAACTAAACTATGTTCTAGTGATTACGAGTTTAAACCTTCGAATAAGATAGCTTTATATGTATGAATCGAATGATGTTATGAACATCATTACTACCTTAAGTTCCTTGGATAAACCTATTGGAAAAGAGAAAAATGGATCTAGCTTCAACGGATCCTTGGATGGCTCGAAGTTCTTGAAGCAGAATCATGACACGAAAACAAGTTCAAGTAAGATCATCACTTGAAATAAGATTGTTATAGTTATATAAATTGAACCAAAGTTTGAATATGATTATTACCTTGTATTAGAATGATAACCTACTGTAAGAAACAAAGATTTCTTGAGGTTGGATGATCACCTTACAAGATTGGAAGTGAGCTAGCAAACTTGAAAGTATTC
Organism: Rutidosis leptorrhynchoides; assembly: GCF_046630445.1. NCBI lineage: Eukaryota > Viridiplantae > Streptophyta > Magnoliopsida > Asterales > Asteraceae > Rutidosis > Rutidosis leptorrhynchoides. The sequence continues at coordinate 217,077,547 of NC_092338.1, read as the reverse complement.
TTGATTTTATGTAACTAGAACTTGTAAAATATATGAAGAACACTTAGAACTTGAAGATAGAACTTGAGAGAGATCAATTAGATGAAGAAAATTGAAGAATGAAAGTGTTTTTAGGTGTTTTTGGTCGTTGGTGTACGGATTAGATATAAAGGATATGTAATTTTGTTTTCATGTAAATAAGTCATGAATGATTACTCATATTTTTGTAATTTTATAAGATATTTCATGCTAGTTGCCAAATGATGGTTCCCACATGTGTTAGGTGACTCACATAGGCTGCTAAGAGCTGATCATTGGAGTGTATATACCAATAGTACATACATCTAAAAGCTGTGTATTGTACGAGTACGAATACGGGTGCATACGAGTAGAATTGTTGATGAAACTGAACGAGGATGTAATTGTAAGCATTTTTGTTAAGTAGAAGTATTTTGATAAGTGTCTTGAAGTCTTTCAAAAGTGTATGAATACATATTAAAACACTACATGTATATACATTTTAACTGAGTCGTTAAGTCATCGTTAGTCGTTACATGTAAATGTTGTTTTGAAACCTTTAGGTTAATGATCTTGTTGAATGTTGTTAACCCATTGTTTATTATAACAAATGAGATGTTAAATTGTTATATTATCATGATATTATGATATATAATATATCTCAGTATGATGTATATACAGTTAAATGTCGTTACAACGATAATCGTTACATATATGTCTCGTTTCGAAATCATTAAGTTAGTAGTCTTATTTTTACATATGTATTTCATTGTTAATACACTTAATAATATATTTACTTATCATTTAACATAATTAACCAAGTGTATCAATATCTTAATATGATTCATATGTACCTAGTAAGACGTTGTTATAACGATAATCGTTATATATATCGTTTTCGAATTTCTTAAATTAATAGTCTCATTTTTATGTATATAACTCATTGTTAAAATACCTAATGAGATACATACTTATAATAAAAACATGTTAACTATATATATAACCATATATATGTCATCGTATAGTTTTTACAAGTTTTAACGTTCGTGAATCACCGGTCAACTTGGGTGGTCAATTGTCTATATGAAACATATTTCAATTAATCAAGTCTTAACAAGTTTGATTGCTTAACATGTTGGAAACATTTAATCATGTAAATATCAATCTCAATTAATATATATAAACATGGAAAAGTTCGGGTCACTACAGATATGATATGTCAAAACATTGTATACGTGTCTATGGTATCCCAAGATTACATAATATATATTAGAATACATGAATAATACAATATAAGTTTGTTAAGTTATGATTTGTATAGAATTTTTACAATATTTCCCGTAGCTGCAACAATCAAAAAATATCCAATCTTGTTTTACCCATAACTTCTTCGTTTTAAATCCGTTTTAGGTGAATCAAATTGCTATGGTTTCATATTGAACTCTATTTTATGAATCTATACAGAAAATGTATAGGTTTATAGTCGGAAATATAAGTTACAAGTTATTTTTGTAAGAGGTAGTCATTTCAGTCGAAAGAACGACGTCTTGATGACCATTTTGAAAAAATACTTCCACTTTGAGTTTAACCATGATTTTTGGATATAGTTTCATGTTCATAAGAAAAATCATTTTCCCAGAAGAACAACTTTTAAATCAAAGTTTATCATAGTTTTTAATTATCAAACTCAAAACAGCCCGCGGTGTTACTACGACGGCGTATGTCCGGTTTTACGGTATTTTTTTGTGTTTCCAGGTTTTAAATCATTAAGTTAGCATATCATATAGATATAGAACATGTGTTTATTTGATTTTAAAAGTCAAATTAGAAGGATTAACTTTATTTGCGAACAAGTTTAGAATTAACTAAACTATGTTCTAGTGATTACAAGTTTAAATCTTCGAATAAGATAGTTTTATATGTATGAATCGAATGATGTTATGAACATCATTACTACCTTAAGTTTAGTAGGTAAACCTACTAGAAGTGACAAGAAATGATCTAGCTTTAAAGGATCTTGGATGGCTTGAAAGTTCTTGAAGTAGGATCATGACACAAAACAAGTTCAAGTAAGATTTTTTACTCGAATTAAGATAGTTTATAGTTATAGAAATTGAATCAAAGTTTGAATATGATTATTACCTTGAATAAGAAAGATAACCTACTGTAAATAACAAAGGTTTCTTGATCTTAGATGATTACTTGGAATGGATGAGAAAGCTTGGATGTAAACTAGTAACCTTGAAAGGATTTTCGAAGTGTTCTTGAAGTGTTCTTCCTAAGATGATTATAGCTTGATTCTTGAAGTAATTTTTGATGAAGATGATGATTAGCTACTGGAAAAATACATTCATAAGTGTGTGTGTGTGTTGAGAGAGAATTAGAAAGAGAATTGGAAGTGAAATGGAGTAAATGATGAGTGGTAAGTGGTGAGTGGTGAGTGGGGTTAAAAGGAGTTCTAGTTAGATGACTAGTTCATGGTAGAAGTTAAAATTGATTAGTCATACATGACATAATCAAGAGTGGAATCCCATGTTATTTCCTATTGGTATATACCCACAGTAAGTACGTCTAGAAGCTGTGTATAATACGGGTATGAATACGACTAGAATTCTTGATGAAAAAAGAATGGGAATGTAACTGTACCCATTTTCGTTAAGTATTAGTGTTTTGATATATGTCTTGAAGTCTTCCAAAAGTATATTAATACATCTAAATACACTACATGTATATACATTTTAACTGAGTCGTTAAGTCATCGTTAGTCGTTACATGTAAGTGTTGTTTTGAAACTTTTAAGTTAACGATCTCATTTAATGTTGTAAACCCATTGAAAGGACCCATCCTAATTCATCCGGACGAAGTCCATATCGATTATAAACGATTCACAACAGTTGATTACATCGCGAGGTACTTGACCTCTATATGATACATTTTACAAACATTGCATTCGTTTTGAAAAGACAATCTTTCATTACATCTAAAATTGACAGACATGCATACCATTTCATAATATATCCAACTATAATTGACTTAATAATGATCTTGATAAACTCAACGACTCGAATGCAACGTTTTTTTTTTGAAATATGTCATGAATGACTCCAAGTAATATCTTTAAAATGAGCAATTGCACAGCGGAAGACTTCTTTCATACCTGAGAATAAACATGCTTTAAAGTGTCAACCAAAAGGTTGGTGAGTTCATTAGTTTATCATAAACAATCATTTCATAATTTTAATAGACCACAAGATTTCATATTTCCAATTCTCGTAAATATACGTCCCATGCATAGAGACAAAAATATCATTCATATGGATTGAACACCTGGTAATCGACATTCACAATATGTATATAAGAATATCCCCATCATTCCGGGATCCTCCTTCGGACATGATATAAATTTCGAAGTACTAAAGCATCCGGTACTTTGGATGGGGCTTGTTGGGCCCGATAGATCTATCTTTAGAGTTCGCGTCAATTAGGTTGTCTGTTCCCTAATTCTTAGATTACCAGACTTAATAACAAGGGGCATATTCGATTTCGATCATTCAACCATATAATGTAGTTTTGATTACTTGTGTCTATTTCGTAAAAACATTTATAAAAATTGCGCATGTATTCTCAGCCCAAAAATATAAAGGGTAAAAAGGCAAATGAAAACTCACCATACTGTATTTTGTAGTAAAAATACACATTACGACATTAAACAATGCCGGGTTGGCCTCAGATTCACGAACCTATATCAGTTGTATATTTATTAACACGTATAATTGTAATCGAGTGAGTTTATATAAATTATTATTAATAATATGCTGGTTATATTATATGTTATTTAATTAAATTTATTATATTTAATTTTGTATATTTTATATATACTAATATTTATCTTTCTTTATAACAGGTTATAAATAAAAATTTATACTAGAGTTTGTATATGATAAAAATATATTTATATATCAATTGATATCTTTTATAACTTAATTAGTATCTTAAAAAAATAATATGGTGATATGTATTACTAATATCATAGTAATGAAAATTTCTATATACGAATATCTTTTTGTAAAAATTTTGATAATGATCAATGATAATAATAATAATGATCTTTCATTTATAATTTTCTTTAAAACAATATATTTATTTTAAAAATCTAATTTTTTTTATAATCCTGCTGATTTCAAAAACAAAAGATGTTGATAATACTAATAATAATATTAGTTCTCATTTTAACAAAGTGATAATAATTATAATGATAATAGTTTTTAACAATGACAATATTAAAGATACTAATCATACTAATAATAATTACAATGATAGCATTAATATTAATGAGAATAATAATGGGTTGTATTATTTTCTTAGTAATGATAATAATAATCTTAATTATGATAATACTTATAATTATGATAATAATAATAATAATACTTGCAACACGAATAATAACAATCATAACAATAATAATAATAATAATAATAATAATAATAATAATAATAATAATAATAATAATAATATAATAATAATAATAATAATAATAATAATAATAATAATAATAATAATAATAATAATAATAATAATAATAATAATAATAATAATAATAATAATAATAATAATAATAATAATAATAATGATATATTAAGGAAGCTACCTCATAAAAATTTGCCCAAAAACAGATAAAGTGTGCCTGCAATGTCTCGAACCCGAGACCTCTCGCACACCTACAAACACCTAAACCGTCTGCTCCAGCTTACTTTTTCTATTTTTATTCCTTTCCTAAACTATATAACCCGATTTTGTTTTAAAGCTTCAACTTCATCTTCAACAATAACAAAATCGACCAAGAGACCATTCCAAAAACCAAAGTATCGAATTTATGTACACACTTAAGACTTTGTAAACAATTAAAAATGAGAAAGATAGTATTTAAAAAAAATTGAAAAAAAACAGATTTACATCTGCTGCTGCTGCTCGCGAGAGTTTAAAAAAAAAAAATTTAACTTTGATTTTTAGTTCGTTTTGGACAAAACTCATAACACGAATTGTTCTTCAAATCAGTCCTATAATCTATTAGAACCATCAATTCAACTCAGAACATCAAATACATCTCGAATTTCCTTATGAACAAACGTTTGACTTTTTGAGATCAAAACTTTGACTCACGAATTCGTTTTTGACTTGGAAAATTGGAAGTTGAGGTTTATCAAATAGATTAAGTAAAAGGTTCCTAACAATCTCTCATTTATAGATTTTGATAATTCGTTCGATTTATAATTTTTGCCAAAAAGTTGAAATATATAAACCGACGGCTCTTTTTCTAAAAAAAAAATAAAACACTCCCCTCTTGTGATCATAGTTGTTGAATGTTATAGTATTATTGATCGACAAATTCCAAAATAGAGGAAACAAAAATCAAAAAGCAAGACAACGATAGATAACCAATTTCGTACTAGTTTCATGAATTATTAGATTATTTTTAATTAATATTAATAATTAATAATAAAAATAATAGTAATAATATTAATAATATTATTAGTAATAAATACTGATAATAGAAATAATAATAATAATTATAATAATAAAAAATATCAAGATGATACTTATAATATTAATAATAGATATAATAATAATATTAATAATAATATTAATGTTAATGATAATAATTTGTATAATAATAACAATAATAATTTTTTTTAATGATAATGATTCTTAATGATAATAATAATATCCTATTAATAATGCTAGTAATAATAAAGGTATAACAATTTATATGTTTTAAATTTTTATATCAATATATAATATATATAACCTAAAATAAGACAGACATTAATATTAATATTTACATATAATAAAGAAAGTCATATTAGTATAACATTTATATTTTTCTTGCCATTATATTAATATTACATATTATTAATTATGTATTATTTAATACTTATATAATAATATATATTTAATATTTATATATCTTATCAATATACATTTAGTAATAATTATGTTTATATATATCTTATGTATATTCACATGACTATATATCTTCTTATGTTTTTCATGAAAGGACCCGTCCTAATCTATCCGGACAAAGTCCACATCGATTATAAATGATTCACAACAGTTGATTACATCGCGAGGTACTTAACCTCTATATGATACATTTTACAAACATTGCATTCATTTTTGAAAAGACAATCTTTCATTACATCTACGGTTGACGATATGCATACCATTTCATAATATATTATACTATAATTGACTTAAATAATAATCTTGATGAACTCAATGACTCGAATGCAACGTCTTTTGAAATATGTCATGAATGACTCCAATTAATATCTCAAAGATGAGCAAAAGCACAGCGGAAGATTTCTTTCATACCTGAGAATAAACATGCTTTAAAGTGTCAATCAAAAGGTTAGTGAGTTCATTAGTTTAACATAAATAATCATTTCATAATTTTAATAGACCACAAGAGTTCATATTCAGTTCTCATAAATGTACGTCCCATGCATAGAGACAAAATATCATTCATATGGATTGAACACCTGGTAATCGACATTCACAATATACATATAAGAATATCCCCATCATTCCAGGATCCTCCCCCGGACATGATATAAATTTCGAAGTACTAAAGCATCCGGTACTTTGGATGGGGCTTGTTGGGCCCAATAGATCTATCTTTAGAGTTCGCGTCAATTAGGTTGTCTGTTCCCTAATTCTTAGATTACCAGACTTAATAAAAAGGGGCATATTCGATTTCGATCATTCAACCATATAATGTAGTTTCGATTACTTGTGTCTATTTCGTAAAACATTTATAAAAGCGCATGCATTCTCACTCCCAAAAATATATTGCAAAAGCATTTAAAAGGGGAGTAATGAAACTCACGAGTATAAATATTGTATAACAGTTAATAAAGTATTTGCATGTATTCTCTGCCCAAAAACGTAAAGAGTAAAAAGGGAGTAAATGAAACTCACACTTATAAATATTGTATAACAGTTAATAAATCATTTGCATGTATTCTCAGCCCAAAAACGTAAAGAGTAAAAAGGGAGTAAATGAAACTCACCTAATGTATTTTGTAGTAAAAATACATATGACTATATTGAACAACTAAACAATGCAGGGTTGACCTCGGATTCACGAACCTATATCATTCATATATGTATTAAAACATATTCTTGTAATCGAATAAATATTTATATTATTATTAGTGATAATTTATACATATAGTAGATTAATAGGTTTCATTATATATATTTTCATTTTATATAAAGATATATTAATATAGTTAAGTTATGTGTATTATATATATATATATATATATATATATATATATATATATATATATATATATATATATATATATATATATATATATATATATATATATATATATATATATATATATATATATATATATATATATATATATATATATATATATATTGTTTGTTTGTTAAAGCTAGTAATTATATTAATATTAACATTAGATTAATTTTGATAAAAAAATGATAATAATTATAGTTCATAATATTACAAATAAAAGTAATAATGTTAATAATTCTATTAGTGATAAATATCATGTTACTAATAATAATATTTGTAAAAATATTAATCTTACTGTTATTGGTAGTTATGATTAATGATTTTTAATAGTTATATAATGATACTTATTAATAAAACTACTTATAATGATGATGATAGTAATAATAATATATTTGTAGTGCTAATAATGGTAAAAATAATAATAATAATAATTTTATTAGTACTTATAATAATACTAACACTAATGATATTAATAATTACGAATGTGATGATACTATTAATATTAATGATAAATATATTAAATTTCATTATGGTAGAAATATTAAAATTATTAACACTTAATATTAATACTTAGGGATAATATCAATAATGATAATACTAAATATATTCTAATGTTAGTATCAATAATAATAATGATAATAATAATAATAATATGTTAAATTAATAATACTTATATCATTAATAATACTTATAAAAATAGTAATAATGGTTATCTTATCAATAATAACATTAATTAATAATAATAACAATAATAATAATAATAATAATAATAATAATAATAATAATAATAATAATAATAATAATAATAATAATAATAATAATAATAATAATAATAATAATAATAATAAACGTAATAATAATAACTAGTAGTAATAATAATAAGAGAAAAAATTAATAATAAGAGTGTATACCCTTTTTTTTTCCAAAAAGAATGCCCTGAGCGGCACTCGAACCCCCGACCTCTCGAATACCCAACACATTGCTAAACCAATCCTCCCATTCCACTTTTCTATTTATGTAAACCCCGTATAACTATTTAAGCCCATATAATCTGTTTTTCCTCTTTCTCCTTCTTCCTCTTGAAAATACATCGACCAAGGATTTATCAATCCTTCACAGCGTGAATTTAAATATTTCCAGATGAGCATAAATCAAAATCACATACTTATAATTAATTGAAATCAAAAAAAAAAAATTAAAAAAAAGAACATAGCAGCTCGCTGCTGTTCACGGTTGGAAACACAAAAAAAAAATTTGATTTTTAATTTCGAACGCGTATTAGACTATGGGTATAACATAAAATAGTTTGGTAATCGTATATAGAAACTATTGGAATTGTTAATTGCTCCTGAAACATAAACATGAACTTTAATTTGATTGAAGAACAAATGGTTGACTTTTTGATTTCGAAACTTTGACTTGAAAATTCATATTTAATTTAAGGAATTGGAACCTGAATCTCTACAGATAGTTTGTTTAGAGGACTCTTAACAAAACTGCATTCTTAATTTTTGAAATGGAAATCAATTTCGAAGATTTCTGTAAAAAGTGGTACGAGCAGAGTAAACAACAGGTTCCTCATTTTTTTATTTTTTTATTTTATGATATTCATCTGGTTTGCAATTTACAACCTATGTAACGAATTTAAGAGAGTGAGGTGATAACATATTGGATCCTAATTGATTCCTTGAAGTCGACTTACATCAAGTTGTAGACAACAAGGACGTATTCCAATCAGAAACTTTGAGAAAAAGATAAAACATATAAAAATAAATAATAGATTCGTACAAATTAGATATCAGATTTCAACAACTTTCAGACCAAAACAAAAATCAACACAGTTGGATGGTGATAGGAAACTAATCCTCATAAATGTAATTCACTATAATTTATTTCCAATAATAAATATAAATAAATTAATAATAATACTAAATAATAATATTAATATTGATAATAATAATATTAACAATAATGATCATAATAATTCTAATAAATAATAAATTTTTTTTTTAATGATAACAGTTATAACAATTATAAAAGTAATAATATAATAATTTACATGTATCAAATTCAATATCCATTTATAAATTTATTAGTATTAATAATACTTATATTATTATTTATTTTATGGAAAGTAATAATAATGTTAATATAACAATTCTACTTTAATTTGCAAATATGTTTATTAATTTGATATTACTTATGTAATATTTAATGATCATATGTAATAACTTTTATTAACTTTATATATTATAATTACACGATATATATTATATGATAATATATGAAATATTTTTAATACATTATATATTATATGTGTACATGTTAAATATGAAAATATAATTGTTATATATATCTAATTAAAATATGTTATTATTTTATGATAGCAATAAATAATATAAATTTCAACATATAATATTTATAACTTATATATATATTTCATTTTACATGTATTATTAATTATGTATAATCATATATAGATATAGATTCATTTTTAATAACAATTTACTTATTTTGTATATTATTTTTCATTCTTCAATTCAGATGATTAAACTGTAGCCTATAAGTTTCAATTATTATATACTTAATTTTATATTTATATATACATATATACATAACTATTTACACAAAAATATGTTCGTGAATCGTCGGGAATAGTCAAAGGGCAATTGCATATATAAAACAGTTCAACATTTTGAGATTCAGTTTAACAGACATTGCTTATCGTGTCGGAACATATAAAGATTTAAGTTTAAATTTGATCGGAAATTCCCGGGTCATCACAGTACCTACCCGTTAAACAAATTTCGTCCCGAAATTTGAGTGAGGTCGTCATGGCTAACAATAAACATGTTTTCATGACAAATATGAGTTGATAAATAGAGTTTTATCATCATTGAATAATAATGATAAAATAATTAAATTATTCTAAGAATACGAGTGGAGCTATCGCAAAAGAGTGAATTGAAGAAAATAAGATCCTTCCTTAGCTTTTGACATAAACAGGATTGAATTCCGGAATTCATGGTATTTATAGAAAATCTTCGAAATCAAAAAGATTTGATTCTTCGGTGAGTAGGGAAATTAAGATCTCTATAATTAAATACGATGATCTGCCTCGATTACTCTGTCTGATATTTCCATTATTAATTAAGCTATTCCGTTCCATTATTCTCACCATTCCCATACTCTCTTCCTTAGTTCATACATTCAAAAGATTATGGAAATGCTTAATCCAGTTCTAATCCTTGTCCTTATCCTTACTATCGTAACAATCATTCTCCTTTTCCAACTTCCACCCGAGGAATCTGCTTACTTCTACTTTGCTCTTGGGGTTATAGTGCTTTTAATTCTCCCATGTCTTTATGTTGCGATAAACATTGATATACACGGTTTGTAATTTATGCGTTGTTATCGGGCTTTATATCTCTCCTTATATTTCAATGTCCCCCTTTCTGTTTCCTATAATCATTGTCATCCGCAGTTAATACTCCCTCCTATTTGCTGCGATTTATACTCCAATTTCTATTTCAGAGCTTTGTCCCTTCGTTTCTTCTTCTGGCGATTTGGCATCTCTTGTAATGGTCCAGAATTCGCAGATATAAGTTTCAGAATGAACATTATTAATGTTCTAAATAAGAAGGAACGTAATAGCACCATTTGATTTGTCAAATTACCAGATTTACTGAAAATAGAACTATCAAGAATATACTTTCTTGATTTATTCAGAAGTTAAGTAGAATGACAGAGTTATGTAACATGGCACATGATGACGTTATGATCTGTGAATCATCACGTCCCATTAGAAACTCAGCATGACTTACTGTAATATAATCACGTTGATCAAGTGTCATTATATTATACTAACTCATGCATCAGTTTCCAACATTACTTCAATAACATTCATATTTTAAGCTCGAAAGTTTACAGAATATAGAAACTAACAGTTTCTATATGATGTAACACTGATAGCACGAAAAGATAAATGATTTCAGATAAGAATAGTTATGAAAATATCTTCAGAAATATGGAGGATATTTATAATGAAAGATACGATAAATATTTTGAATATGTAAGATCAGAGGATGATGGAAACTATCGTCCACAAGGATTTAGAGTAAGGGACAAGATATTCGCTAAAGACTTCAGCAGGCATTGAATCATTTAGATTCTTTGAAGTCAAACTTATTCTTTGTGATTTGTCCACGGCTTCCTTCATAGTTTCACATAATCCGCTTTTCGATACTAAATTTTCTATTGAATGTTTCCAACACTCCATTCTTTATCATCATACTTTTGACTGTTGAGGTCGTTTATAGTTTTTGCTACTTCATCAGCATTTTCAACCTTCAGAGTATTAATCTGCAGACTGGGTGCTTATCAGAGTTTCAGAATGGAAGATCATAATTCTAAGAGATATTTGTTATATGTGTACATATAACTGTTAATGTAGAAACGCCGCGAGATTTGAAATACTGATTGTTAATTCTCGGTAATTGATATGACAACTCTCGTTATGATGCGGATAAGTATATGACAGGGTTTCAATGAATAAATATAATGATTTGTCAAAGAGATTTAAGCCAAGAAGTAACGAGGTTGCTGATACGTCTGCTGGTAATAAGATGGAATACAAAAGGTTTCCCGGTAATAATAAAAGAGTACACATATAAATCAAGGTTATAATAAGGTTGTTTCGAACGAAAAGTCGAAGTTAACTTGTTGGAGCTGTGACAAAATTTGCTAATTTGGAAAGGGATTGTAAAGTTATTTTGGGTAATAATAACACTAAGAAATTAGCATAGCTACGTTTTAAACGTTTACTCAGGTTTCGAGTGGTTGTAAGTGCATATCTATATGCATCAATCCTTTTCTTCTGTAGATGAAGTGCGGTTGGTTCATCCTCTTGATTGAGGTGTTTTCAAGAATTATGAAAGGTTTGAATGCGGATTGTAATCGTCAAGATATAAATGAGGTTTAAGATGAAATCAAGTGGCAAACTTGAAGAATTGTTTAGTTTCATATATTATAATCAACATTTTAATTCATTTTGATTGTCCAAGGTTGGTAGTCATCAGTTGATAGTCCACAGTAACAGTCCAGTAATTCATATATAGTTTAATATATAATATTCGAATTAATTAATAAATATCGTGACCCATGTACATGTCTCAGACTCGATCACAACTCAAAGTATATATATTATTTGAGAATCAACCTCAACCCTGTATAGAGAACTCGATCATTACTGCATATAGAGTGTCTATGGTGATTCCAAATAATATATATTGATGCGTCGATATGATATGTCAAAACCTTGTATACGTGTCCCGATATTTAAAGTGCGTAAAATAAATAACAGAAATTAAATGATGATAAATAAAATTGTGAGAATGTAAATTGCGATAAATAAACTGCGATAAATAAATTGCGATAATTAAATGGTAATACGGAATTAACAGTTAGCTAGGAACAGTTAGCTAGGATTTTGTTAGCGTGAATTCTTAATATAATTTCATATTGTTAATTAATCTGTTTCTAAGCAATTTTTATTGTGTCCATTATTTCTTCATTATGCCACTTGTTGGATTCTGATAGGTCAAAATCCAAATATGTAATTGGATGAATATGGTTATTCTGTGGTGAACGGATTTGTATATCGGTGGATGTAAATAGGATAGTATATGACTATTGAAATAGATTTGAAGAACGTACAATGTAACTTATTAATGTGAAATTTAAATATTCCTCGGGTATTACCTACCCGTTAAGATATTTTCACCATTAACAGTTTGTACAAGCGAATTTTTAATTACAATCTTTATGAAAACATATATACATATATATTTTCTTCAGATGTATTCATGGATTTAATGAGTTAATATTATAGTAAACTCATTTGCTTTTCGGTTGGAACTAGAATAAATAATCTCTAAAAATTTAAAGATTACCTATTTGTCATGTCGAACGAAGATAAATGAGGTAAAACGATACGTAGAACGAAGATCATACTCAAAGTACAGATGATGATATTGAAGCATGGATTGTTGATGGTACTGGTGCTATTATTGATGGTACTGTTGGTGCCGGTGATGTTGCTGAAGCTGGTACATTTTGCACTATATTCTCCGAATTGATTATTCGAGCGCGAAGTTCATTGACCTATCACTCCAGGATGATTGTCGGTAACGATTGGATAAATAAGGTTCAGAATCTGAGTTATGATATAGTTGTGGCGAGATATTTTGGAAATGAGGGTGAAATGGTGTTACGAACAGGTTCGCCGGTAAGTGCTTCAGGTTCTTCGCCAAAAGGTGAATTCGGTTAGTGGATGGGATCGCCTTCTGCGCGTCTCCATTGATTAAGTCGACTATGAATCCATCATATGAATTGGGGATGGATGATTGGTTGATTCATTCTGGTGTCGTTGCTTCCGGAGCTTAGATGACTATTCATTCTGAATAACTGTCGGGATAACTATTGGAATAGCTGTCGGAATCCGAGGGACTTGAACTAATGACGAATTCCATTTCGTACGATTGAATAAAGAATTTTTAGATATGAAATGATTTTCTGGCTAACGGATGGTATTCTTAATTACATAGAATATCCATATATATAGAACAAAAGATTTCGTAGATTACGGAGGAATTTATGGGATACGACAGGTACGGTTTACAATAACAGATACGCTAAGATATGAATCTTGTCTATACGCTATTCATTCAATCAATGCAGCAAGACGTGTCTAGACTAAGAATGATAAGCAGATAATTTTTTGACACAAAATGATAAGTAAAACTTTTGATATGCAGACACCATCGAAGTCCAGACTCACTAATGCATCCTAACGACTTATCAGTTAGACACACTAATTCAGACTTGGTTCGCTAAGACCACCGCTCTGATACCAACTGAAAGGACCCGTCCTAATCCATCCGGATAATGTCCACATCGATTATAAACGATTCACAACAGTTGATTACATCGCGAGGTACTTGACCTCTATATGATACATTTTACAAACATTGCATTCATTTTTGAAAAGACAATCTTTCATTACATCTACGGTTGACGATATGCAAACCATTTCATAATATATTTTACTATAATTCACTTAAATAATAATCTTGATGAACTCAATGACTCGAATGCAACGACTTTTGAAATATGTCATGAATGACTCCAATTAATATCTCAAAGATGAGCAAAAGCATATCAGAAGATTTCTTTCATACCTGAGAATAAACATGCTTTAAAGTGTCAACCAAAAGGTTGGTGAGTTCATTAGTTTAACATAAATAATCATTTCATAATTTTAATAGACCACAAGATTTCATATTCAGTTCTCATAAATGTACGTCCCATGCATCGAGACAAAATATCATTCATATGGATTGAACACCTGGTAATCGACATTCACAATATACATATAAGAATATCCCCATCATTCCGGGATCCTCCTTCGGACATGATATAAATTTCGAAGTACTAAAGCATCCGGTACTTTGGATGGGGCTTGTTAGGCCCAATAGATCTATCTTTAGAGTTCGCGTCAATTAGAGTGTCTGTTCCCTAATTCTTAGATTATCACATTTAATAAAAAGGGGTTTATTCGATTTCGATCATTCAATCATATAATGTAGTTTCGATTACTTGTGTCTATTTCGTAAAATATTTATAAAAGCGCATGCATTCTCAGTCCCAAAAATATATTGCAAAAGCATTTAAAAGGGGAGTAATGAAACTCACGCGTATAAATATTGTATAACAGTTAATAAAGCATTTGCATGTATTCTCAGCCCAAAAACGTAAAGAGTAAAAAGGGAGTAAATGAAACTCACACGTATAAATATTGTATAACAGTTAATAAAGCATTTGCATGTATTCTCAGCCCAAAAATGTAAAGGGTAAAAAGGGAGTAAATGAAACTCACCTAATGTATTTTGTAGTAAAAATACATATGACTATATTGAACAACTGAACAATGCAGGGTTGACCTCGGATTCACGAACCTATATCATTCATATATGTATTAAAACATATTCTTGTAATCGAATAAATATTTATATTATTATTAGTGATAATTTATACATATAGTAGATTAATAGGTTTCATTATATATATTTTCATTTTATATAAAGATATATTAATATAGTTAAGTTATGTGTATTATATATATATATATATATATATATATATATATATATATATATATATATATATATATATATATATATATTGTTTGTTTGTTAAAGCTAGTAATTATATTAATATTAACATTAGATTAATTTTGATAAAAAAAAATGATAATAATTATAGTTCATAATATTACAAATAAAAGTAATAATGTTAATAATTCTATTAGTGATAAATATCATGTTACTAATAATAATATTTGTAAAAATATTAATCTTACTGTTACTGGTAGTTATGATTAATGATTTTTAATAGTTATATAATGATACTTATTAATAAAACTACTTATAATGATGATGATAGTAATAATAATATATTTGTAGTGCTAATAATGGTAAAAATAATATTAATAATAATTTTATTAGTACTTATAATAATACTAACACTAATGATATTAATAATTACGAATGTGATGATACTATTAATAATAATGATAAATATATTAAATTTCATTATGATAGAAATATTAAAATTATTAACACTTAATATTAATACTTAGGGATAATATCAATAATGATAATACTAAATATATTCTAATGTTAGTATCAATAATAATAATGATAATAAGAATAATATGTTAAATTAATAATACTTATATCATTAATAATACTTATAAAAATAGTAATAATGGTTATCTTATCAATAATAGCATTAATTAATAATAATAACAATAACAATAACAATAATAATAACAATAATAATAATAATAATAATAATAATAATAATAATAATAATAATAATAATAATAATAATAATAATAATAATAATAATAAACGTAATGATAATAACTCGTAGTAATAATAATAAGAGAAAAAAAAATAATAAGAGTGTATACCCTTTTTTTTCCAAAAAGAATGCCCTGAGCGGGACTCGAACCCCCGACCTCTCGAATACCCAACACATTGCTAAACCAATCCTCCCATTCTACTTTTCTATTTATGTAAACCCCGTATAACTATTTAAGCCCATATAATCTATTTTTCCTCTTTCTCCTTCTTCCTCTTGAAAATACATCGACCAAGGATTTATCAATCCTTCACAACGTGAATTTAAATATTTCCAGATGAGCATAAATCAAAATCACATACTTATAATTAATTGAAATCAAAAAAAAAAAATTAAAAAAAAGAACATAGCAGCTCGCTGCTGTTCACGGTTGGAAACACAAAAAAAAAATTTTGATTTTTAATTTCGAACGCGTATTAGACTATGGGTATAACATAAAATAGTTTGGTAATCGTATATAGAAACTATTGGAATTGTTAATTGCTCCTGAAACACAAACATGAACTTTAATTTGATTGAAGAACAAATAGTTGACTTTTTGATTTCGAAACTTTGACTTGAAAATTCATATTTAATTTAAGGAATTGGAACCTGAATCTCTACAGATAGTTTGTTTAGAGGACTCTTAACAAAACTGCTTTCTTAATTTTTGAAATGGAAATCAATTTCGAAGATTTCTGTAAAAAGTGGTACGAGAAGAGTAAACAACAGGTTCCTCATTTTTTTTTATTTTTTTATTTTCTGATATTCATCTGGTTTGCAATTTACAACCTATGTAACGAATTTAAGAGAGTGAGGTGATAACATATTGGATCCTAATTGATTCCTTGAAGTTGACTTACATCAAGTTGTAGACAACAAGGACGTATTCCAATCAGAAACTTTGAGAAAAAGATAAAACAGATAAAAATAAATAATAGATTCATACAAATTAGATATCAGATTTCAACAACTTTCAGACCAAAACAAAAATCAACACAGTTGGATGGTGATAGGAAACTAATCCTCATAAATGTAATTCACTGTAATTTATTTCCAATAATAAATATAAATAAATTAATAATAATACTAAATAATAATATTAATATTGATAATAATAAAATTAACAATAATGATCATAATAATTCTAATAAATAATAATTTTTTTTATGATAACAGTTATAACAATTATAAAAGTAATAATATAATAATTTACATGTATCAAATTCAATATCCATTTATTAATTTATTAGTATTAATAATACTTATATTATTATTTATTTTATGGAAAGTAATAATAATGTTAATATAACAATTCTACTTTAATTTGCAAATATGTTTATTAATTTGATATTACTTATGTAATATTTAATGATCATATGTAATAACTTTTATTAAATTTATATATTATAATTACACGATATATATTATATGATAATATATGAAATATTTTTAATACATTATATATTATATGTGTACATGTTAAATATGAAAATATAATTGTTATATATATCTAATTAAAATATGTTATTATTTTATCATAGCAATAAATAATATAAATTTCAACATATAATATTTATAACTTATATATATATATATATATTTCATTTTACATGTATTATTAATTATGTATAATCATATATAGATATAGATTCATTTTTAATAACAATTTACTTATTTTGTATATTATTTCTCATTCTTCAATTCAGATGATTAAACTGTAGCCTATAAGTTTCAATTATTATATACTTAATTTTATATTTATATATACATATATACATAACTATTTACACAAAAATATGTTCGTAAATCGTTGGGAATAGTCAAAGGACAATTGCATATATGAAACAGTTCAAAATTTTGAGATTCAGTTTAACAGACATTGCTTATCGTGTCGGAACATATAAAGATTTAAGTTTAAATTTGATCGGAAATTCCCGGGTCATCACATTTCATATCCAGATTCATTACTTAGATTGATGCATTAATTATATACATTAAAAAATTTTAACTCCAAAGTATAACATTATACATTTAATACTTATTTAATCGTTGCAAAATATGTTCAAAATCATTAAATAACAAATTTTAGTTATTTTAATCTATCATCATAATAATTAAATCACATATTGGTTCTCTACTATGTTTATTTTACCATATCTAATTATCTATAAGTATAGTGATTTACATGTACATTTCCATTTACGTCTATAGGTACGTGAATCATCGGAAACAGTCAAAGGTTAAATGAATTCATAAAAACAGTTCAAAATTTTTGAGACTCAACATAACAGACTTTGCTTATCGTTTCGAAATCATAATAAGATGAAGTTTAAATTTGGTCGGAAATTGCCGGGTCATCACATTACCTACCCGTTAAAGAAATTTCGTCCCGAAATTTAAATGAAGTGGTCATGGCTAACAATAAAAATGTTTTCCTGACGAGTATGAGCTGATATATAGAGTTTTATCATTATTAAATAATACGGATAAAATAATTTGATTATTCGAAGAGTTCGAATGAAGTTATTACAAAAGAGTGAAATGAATAAATGAAGTTTCATTTTAACTTTTGACGTTGCCTTGGTTGAATTCCGGAATTCAAGGGATTTAGAGAAAATCTTCGAAATCTAAAAGATTTGATTCTTCGGCTAGTAAGGAAATTAAGATCTCTATAATTAAATACAGTGATCTGCCTCGATTACTCTGTCTGATATTTCCATTAAAAATTAAACTCTTCCGTTCCATTATTCTCACCATTCCTATGCTTTCCTTATTGTTTCATACATTCAAAAGATTCTGAAAATGCTTAATCCAGTTCTGATCCTTGTCATCATCCTTACTATCGCAACAATCATTCTCATTTTCCAACTTCCACCAGAGGAATATGTTTTCTTTTACTTCGCCCTTGGGATTATAGTGTTTTATAACAACCCTCACTTTTCCCTTCTGAATTTACCAAGTTGTCCTTAGAGTTTCAATGTCATATTCTGTGCATCATCATTAGGGTTGTTATCCATTTCGACAAGCGAACATTTATCCTTTCATTAAATGATCGTTATTATTATTAAAACCCTAATATTAAATAAAACCCTAAACCTAACCCTATACATTAAGTACTAAACCCTAATACCATTCCATATTAAATATTAAAATCTAACTCTAATACTAAATTAATAATATAAACTTTATGTAATAATATTAAATGGTGACAATTATAAAGTTATAAACTAATTAGAACCAAATTAAGAAATTTATAAACGTTAGGGGTTAACAATTAAATAAAATGTAACCCTAATATTAATAATATTAATAATAATAAAAAATCATATAAAATACATAATAAATAAAGGAAATACCGTAAAATAAATAAATAAATAAATATGTATCAGTATTATTAATCGGCTGTAATTAGGAATTTAAAAGAGAAATACTTGATCATTAAGTAACCACAAATCCTAGTTAAATACAAGACCTTGATCACCAAGAATCCTTATCTTAATCCAACACTTGATCAATTATTTAAACCCTCATGTTTTTCCTAAATTACACCACCAATTAAATCCTAAAAACTAGCATCAGTCGACTAAATTATTATGCAGTTTTCCTTCTCTTTTGTAGATTAAAACGCTTCCAAAATACCCTCTGCAATCGACTAAACAATCCACCAAAACAAGCCTGCAAATCGCCTGCTGTTGCAGTCCTTCTGTTCAGCTCCTGTTGTCGCCATCTGTTACAGTTTTCCCTACTGTATTCGCCTGTAAAACAGCCCACATCAAACCAATTGTTGCTGCGTTTTATTTTCTGAAAAGTTGCTACTGTACCTAATGTTTTCTGACGAACCAAAGAAGCCAAGAAAAACCTCCAGTTTGGTCGTGGTTTCCTGCTAAGTTTTGCTGTTTCTGTTGAGCTATTCAGACCCAATAAGACCCACTTTTGGGTCAAATTGTTGCTGCTACTGCAGTCTGCTTCTGTTCGCATATCATCCATCATCATTCTTAGTCTCCAATTTTGTTAAGGTAGCCTAATAACCCTAGTTAATCTTGTTCTTAATTTAATTACTTATTAGTATTATATTAAGTATTATGCTTTAAGTAAGAACATGTTATTAGATGATAAAGATTTATGAATAAGATCAAAAGTAAATTATGAATATGAAGTTAATTATAATGGATAAAGGCTTGTAGTTATGATGTAACATGAAAAAGATTATAAGTATTATGATTAGTTACTAATAAGAAATTTATGATTTTATGTGTAAAGTTAATAAGAAGATTATGTAATTATGAAGGGTAATGTTAAGGTTAAAAGATAACGAAGGTTATGATTAACAAGACTGTAAAAATTAAAAAGTGATATGGTTGTTAATAAGCTAGGTTACAAGATTAAAAGATTATGAATGAATATTGATAAAAGAAGATTAGGGTTTATAAGTATGATCATGATGTTAGAGGATTAGTGAATGAGATGGATCGATTAAAAGATTAAGAATAAGGTTTAAAAAGATTAATAAAAGATTATGAACATGATTTAAGTATGATTAAAAAGTTTTAGGGTTAATGATCATGATTAGTTATTTTGTTAAAAACTTATGATTTTATGATAAAGTTATTAGGTTAAGTTTATGATAAAAGGTTATGATTATGGCTTAGTAAAGTAATTATGATCATGGTGTACGTGCATGCATGCATGCATACGTACGTATGTGCATGTATACATTATAGGTATATGTGTGTGTGTGTATATGTAAATATATACATACGTGTATATGTATGTGTATATATGTATGTATATGTACGTGTGTATGTATGTATGAATGTGCATTATGTAAGATATAGTAAGTTAATAAACATAATAATAGAAGTAGTAAGTATATGTTTATGTACCATCTTACACTACTATATATGTAACACCTACACTTACTAACACTTATGTATCATATAGTTAAAAATAAATACATGTATAATGAATAAAGAATATATATGTAATGTATTGTATCACATAGATAAAATTATATATGTAACACATAATGATAACTTACTCAATAGTCGAATAATTAATGTAACTAATAATACTATTATTAGTATAACATGTACACTAAATTATATAGTAACACTTAATAAACACTAATTATATTATCACTCATATGAATATAACTTTCTCGAAATATAGTTTACTATATTAATAAACAAGCTATATGTCTATTAGACATTACCTAATCGAATATTATATCTCTAGGTTGAGATCTCTGCTTACACACTCCATTCATACTATTTGCGTGGATTTGCTTGCTTGCTATTAAGGTGAACTTCATAGCCCCTCTTTTTACTATTTCTTAACTGTTTTATAAACTTTGGGGTGTTACTTGTTTTTAATTCTCTCGTGTCTTTATGTTGCGATAAACATTGATATAAACGGTCTGTAATTTCCGTGTTGTTATTGGGCTTTATATCTCCCCTTATATTTCAATGTCCCTATTTCTGTTTCCTTTAATCATTGTTATCCACAGTTAATACTCCCTCATATTTGCTGCGATTTATACTCTACTTTCTATTTCGGAGTTTTGTCCCTTCGTTTCTTCTTCTTGCGATTAAACACCGCTTGTAATGGTTCAGAGTTCGCAGATATAAACTTCAGAATGAACATTGTTAATGTTCTAAGAAGGAAATCGTAATGGCACGGTTTGATTTGTTAAATTAACAGAATCACTTAGAGAATAGAACTATCAAGAATATATTTTCTTGATATGTTCGGAGGTGAAGTAGAATGAACGAGTCGTGTAATATGGCACATGATGACGTTATGATCTGTGAATCATCACGTTCCATTAGAAACCCAGCATGACTTACTGTAATATAATCACGTTGATCAAGTGTCATTATATTATACTAACTCATGCATCAGTTCCCAACATTACTTCAATAACATTCATATTTTAAGCTCGAAAGTTTACAGAATATAGAAACTAACAGTTTCTATATGATGTAACAATGATAGCACAAAGAGATTAATGATTTCAGATAAGAATAGTTATGAAAATATCTTCAGAAATATGGAGGATATTTATAATGAAAGATACGATGATATCTTGGAATTTCTAATATCGAAGGATGATAGAGACTATTTTCTGCAAGGGTTTAGAGTAAGGAGCAAGATATTTACTAAAGACTTTAGCAGACATTGAATCATTTGGATTCTTTGAAGTCAAACTTATTCTTTGTGATTTATCCACGGCTTTCTTCATAGTTTCGCATAATCTGCTTTTCGGTACTAAATTTTCTATTGAATGTTTCCAATATAATGATACACAGGAAGCACGAGGAGGTATATAATTTCGAACGAGAATATTTATGAAAATATCCTCAGAAATATCGAAGATATTGATGAGGATATTTTAGAATTTCTAAGTTCGATGGTTGATGGAGAAAGATTCTCTGCAAGATTCTAACATGACTTCGGGGAAATGTATTCTCTAAAGATTTCAACGGATCCAGAATTATCTGGAGTCTTTGAATATAGGGTATGGTCCTTGTGTTTGTCCTTGGTCTCCTTCATGGTTAGCTCAATCCGTTTTCCAGCTCCAACATTACTGAGCTTTTCCAACGTACTATTCTTTATCATCAAACTTTCGATGACTAAAGTCGTTTACGGTTGCCTACAGTTTCTGCTGCTTCATTCAGCTTTTTCAACATTCAGAGTATTGATTTGTAGATTGAGTGCTTTTCAGAATTTCAGAATAAGAAACCATAATTCTAAAAGATAAATGTTATACATATAACTATTGATATAGATATGCTGTGAGTTTTCAAAGTACTGATTGCTGATTTCTGGTAATTGCTATGGCAGTTCTCGTTACAAGATGAGGATGAGTATATGATAAGGTTTAAATGAATAAATATAATGATTTATCAAAGAGATTTAACCCAAGGAGCAACGAGGTTGCTGGTACGTCTGCTGGTAATATGATGGAATATAAAAGGTTCCCCGGTAACAATAAAAGAGCACGCATATATATCAAGGTTATAATAAGGTTGTTTAGAACAAAAAGTCGAAGTTGTCTTGCTGGAGCTGTGACAAAATTCGCTACTTTGAAAAGGGATTGCAATTTGATTTTTTGGTAATGACAACGCCAAAGGAGCTAGCACATATACATGTTTAACGTTTACTCAGGATCTGAGTGTTTTCAGGCGCATAACTATATGCATCAATCTCTTCTTCCGTAGATGAAGTGCGGTTGGTTCACACTCTCGATTGAGGTGTTTTCAAGAATCATGAAATGTTTGAACGCAGATTGTAATCGTCAAGATACAGATGAGGTTTAAGATGAGATCAAGTGGCAAACTTGAAGAAATATTTAGTTTTATATGTTATAATTAATATTTTAATTCATTTTAATTGTTCAATGTCGACAGTCCATATTTGATAATCCACAATTAACAGTCCGATAATACATATATAGCTTAATATATAATATTCGAATTAATTAATACGTATCATGACCCGTATACGTCTCAGACTCGATCACAACTCAAAGTATATATATTATTTGAGAATCAACCTCAACCCTGTATAGAGAACTCGATCATTACTGCATATAGAGTGTCTATGGTGATTCCAAATAATATATATAGATGCGTCGATATGATATGTCAAAAACTTGTATACGTGTCCCGATATTTAAAGTGCGTAAAATAAATACAGAAATTAAATGACAATAAATAAAATGCGTAAAGTAAATAACAGAAATTAAATGACGATAATTAAAATTGCGATAATTAAATTGCGATAAATAAACTGCGATAAATAAAATGTAATCAGTTAGCTAGGAACAGTTAGCTGGAAACAGTTAGCGTGGATTCTTAACAAAATTTCTCATAGTTAATTTGTTTGTTTCTAACAAATTTTATTTTGTCCAATGTTTTCTTCATTATGCCACTTGTTGGATTATGATAAATCAAAATCCAAATATGAATTTGAATAAAAATGAAAATGGTTATTCTATGGTGAATGGATTCGTATATCGATAGATGTAGGTAGGATGGTAATTGACCGTTGAATCAGATTCGAAGAATATATAGTGTAACTTATTAATGTGAAATTTAAATATTCCTCGGGTATTACCTACCCGTTAAAATATTTTTACCATTAACAGTTGGTACAAAAGAATTTTAATTACAATCTTTATGAAAACATATATATACATATATATTTTCTTCAGACGTAATCATGGATTTAATGAATCAATGTGATATTAAACTCATCAGATTTACGATTAGAACTATGATACATAATCTCTAAAACATTAGAGTCTACATAATCGTCATGTCGAACGAAGATAAATGATGTAGAATGATTCGTGGAACGATAATTATACTCGAGGTACAGAATGAGATGTTGAGGCATGGATTGTTAAAACTTGGGTTGTTGGTGGTACTGGTGCCATTGGTGCTGAGGCTGATGATGTTACTGGTGTTGGTGATACTGTTGGTGATTGCAAATTGTATACCTTGCTCTCTAAAGTTAATACTCGAGCTCGGAGTTCTCTAACTTCTTCTACTAACCTTGGTTGTTTATCAGTGTGAGGCAGAGATCGGATATCTTCTCTAGTTCCGTTAATGGTAGTTTCAAGACGAAAAATTCTGGCAAAAAGGGTATAAACGGTGTTACGAACAGGTTCGCCGGTGAGCGGGTTGAGTACTCCAAGATTAGGTGGTAGATTTGATTCATGATATGGAGTACCTTCTTCCTTTCTCCATAGGATGAGTATGTCGCGAACCCACCCCCATTTTCTCCAATAATCACGGTAGTTGATTGGTTGGTGTGCTCCTGTCACGTTGTCTTCGGAGTCAGAGGAACTTGGTCGATTCGTAGAGGCCATCTTACGCGATCTCAGGAAAGATTTTTTTTTTTTTGGTATGAAGAGTTTAGTGACAGCAATTGATAGTTAGATGGTATTCTCAATGCATAATTTGCATAGATATATATAGTACCAGGATCCCTTAAATTAAGGAGAAATTTACGAAGAGATAACAGACAAGGTCTACAGTAACAGATACACTAAGATATGAATTTTGTCTATACACTATTCATGCAGTCAATTCAGTAAAACGTGTCTAGACTAAGAATAATGAGCAGGTAATTTCCTAAGGATGATAAGCAGATGATTTTCAATAAAAATGATAAGCAAAACTTTTGACATGCAGACACGGTCAAAATCCAGAGTCACTAATGCATCCTAACGACTATCAGTTAGACACACTAATGCAAGACCTGGTTCGCTAAGACCATCGCTCTGATACCAACTGAAAGGACCCGTCCTAATTCATCCGGACGAAGTCCATATCGATTATAAACGATTCACAACAGTTGATTACATCGCGAGGTACTTGACCTCTATATGATACATTTTACAAACATTGCATTCGTTTTGAAAAGACAATCTTTCATTACATCTAAAATTGACAGACATGCATACCATTTCATAATATATCCAACTATAATTGACTTAATAATGATCTTGATAAACTCAACGACTCGAATGCAACGTTTTTTTTTAAATACGTCATGAATGACTCCAAGTAATATCTTTAAAATGAGCAATTGCACAGCGGAAGACTTCTTTCATACCTGAGAATAAACATGCTTCAAAGTGTCAACCAAAAGGTCGGTGAGTTCATTAGTTTATCATAAACAATCATTTCATAATTTTAATAGACCACAAGATTTCATATTTCCAATTCTCATAAATATACGTCCCATGCATAGAGACAAAAATATCATTCATATGGATTGAACACCTGGTAATCGACATTCACAATATGTATATAAGAATATCCCCATCATTCTGGGATCCTCCTTCGGACATGATATAAATTTCGAAGTACTAAAGCATCCGGTAGTTTGGATGGGGCTTGTTGGGCCCGATAGATCTATCTTTAGAGTTCGCGTCAATTAGGGTGTCTGTTCCCTAATTCTTAGATTACCAGACTTAATAACAAGGGGCATATTCGATTTTGATC
Source organism: Rutidosis leptorrhynchoides (assembly GCF_046630445.1). Lineage (NCBI taxonomy): Eukaryota > Viridiplantae > Streptophyta > Magnoliopsida > Asterales > Asteraceae > Rutidosis > Rutidosis leptorrhynchoides. The sequence continues at coordinate 217,051,237 of NC_092338.1, read as the reverse complement.
ATTCAACCATATAATGTAGTTTTGATTACTTGTGTCTATTTCGTAAAAACATTTATAAAAATTGCGCATGTATTCTCAGCCCAAAAATCTAAAGGGTAAAAAGGCAAATGAAAACTCACCATACTGTATTTTGTAGTAAAAATACACATTACGACATTAAACAATGCAGGGTTGGCCTCGGATTCACGAACCTATATCAGTTGTATATTTATTAACACGTATAATTGTAATCGAGCTAGTTTATATAAATTATTATTAATAATATGCTGGTTGTATTATATGTTATTTAATTAAATTTATTATATTTAATTTTATATATTTTATATATACTAATATTTATCTTTCTTTATAACATGTTATTAATAAAAATTTATACCAGAGTTTGTATATGATAAAAATATATTTATATATCAATTGATATCTTTTATAACTTAATTAGTATCTTAAAAAAATAATATGGTGATATGTATTACTAATATCATAGTAATGAAAATTTCTATATACGAATATCTTTTTGTAAAAATTTTGATAATGATCAATGATAATAATAATAATGATCTTTCATTTATAATTTTCTTCAAAACAAAATATTTATTTTAAAAATCTATTTTTTTTATAATCCCGCTGATTTCAAAAACTAAAGATGTTGATAATACTAATAATAATATTAGTATTAGTTCTCATTTTAACAAAGTGATAATAATTATAATGATAATAGTTTTTAACAATGACAATATTAAAGATACTAATCATACTAATAATAATTATAATGATAGCATTAATATTAATGAGAATAATAATGGGTTGTATTATTTTCTTAGTAATGATAATAATAATCTTAATTATGATAATACTTATAATTATGATAATAATAATAATACTTGCAACACGAATAATAACAATCATAAAAATAATAATAATAATAATAATAATAATAATAATAATAATAATAATAATAATAATAATAATAATAATAATAATAATAATTATTATTATTATTATAATTATAATAATATTAATAATAATAATAATGATATATTAAGGAAGCTACTTCATAAAAATTTGCCCAAAAACAGATAAAGTGTGCCTGCCATGTCTCGAACCCGAGACCTCTCGCACACCCACAAACACCTAAACCGTCTGCTCCAGCTTACTTTTTCTATTTTTATTCCCTTCCTAAACTATATAACCCGATTTTGTTTTAAAGCTTCAACTTCATCTTCAACAATAACAAAATCGACCAAGAGACCATTCCAAAAACCAAAGTATCGAATTTATGTACACACTTAAGACTTTGTAAACAATTAAAAATGAGAAAGATAGTATTTAAAAAAAATGAAAAAAAACAGATTTACATCTGCTGCTGCTGCTCGCTAGAGTTTAAAAAAAAAATTAACTTTGATTTTTAGTACGTTTTGGACAAAACTCATAACACGAATTGTTCTTCAAATCAATCCTACAATCTACTGGAACTGTCAATTCAACTCAGAACATCAAATACATCTCAAATTTCTTTATGAACAAACGTTTGACTTTTTGAGATCAAAACTTTGACTCACGAATTCGTTTTTGATTTGGAAAATTGGAAGTTGAGGTTTATCAAATAGATTAAGGTGCTGTTTGTTTTTTAAGATGTTTTTGTCTGAAGATCTGCGGACCATGTCTGTAAAGAAGATGCGGTCTGAAGGTCTGTATCCTGAATAATGAAGACCGTTTGTTTTTGGGTCTGCAACATAACTTAATTCTGTCTGCAGCACTTAGAAGCACATTTCTAAGTCTGCGAGGCTGCAGACATAATAAGACATAATTTTATCTTATGTCTTCAGAAAAACAAACTGTCTGCAGTAAAAATATCTGCGGGCGCGCATACATAAGACATAATAAGGTCTGCAAATAGGTAAACAAACAACACCTAAGTAAAAGGTTCCTAACAATCTCTCATTTATAGATTTTGATAATTCGTTCGATTTATAATTTTTGCCAAAAAGTTGAAATATATAAACCGACGACTCTTTTTCTAAAAATAAAAATAAAACACTCCCCTCTTGTGATCATAGTTGTTGAATGTTATTGTATTATTGATCGACAAATTCCAAAACAGAGGAAACAAAAATCAAAAAGCAAGACAACGATAGATAACCAATTTCGTACTAGTTTCATGAATTATTAGATTATTTTTAATTAATATTAATAATTAATAATAAAAATAATAGTAATAATATTAATAATATTATTAGTAATAAATACTGATAATAGAAATAATAATAATAATTATAATAATAAAAAATATCAAGATGATACTAATAATATTAATAATAGATATAATAATAATAATAATAATAATAATGTTAATGTTAATGATAATAATTTGTATAATAATAACAATAATAATTTTTTTTTAATGATAATGATTCTTAATGATAATAATAATATCTATTAATAATGCTAGTAATAATAAAGGTATAACAATTTATTTGTTTTAAATTTTTATATCAATATATAATATATATAACCAAAAATAAGACAGACATTAATATTAATATTTATAGATAATAATGAAAGTAATATTAGTATAACATTTATATTTTTCTTGCCATTATATTAATATTACATATTATTAATTATGTATTATTTAATACTTATACAATAATATATATTTAATATTTATATATCTTATCAATATACATTTAGTAATAATTATGTTTATATATATCTTATGTATACTCACATGACTATATATCTTCTTATGTTTTTCATATCCAGATTCATTACTTAGATTGATGCATTAATTATATACATTAAAAATTTTTAGCTCAAAGTATAACATTATACATTTAATACTTATTTAATCGTTGCCAAAACATGTTCAAAATCATTAAATAACAAGTTTTAGTTATTTTAATCTATCTTCATAATAATTAAATCACATATTGGTTCTCTACTATGTTTATTTTACCATATCTAATTATCTATAAGTATAGTGATTTACATGTACATTTCTATTTACGTCTATAGGTACGTGAATCATCGGAAACAGTCAAAGGTTAAATGAATTCATAAAAACAGTTCAAAATTTTTGAGACTCAACATAACAGACTTTGCTTATCGTTTCGAAAAATCATAATAAGATGAAGTTTAAATTTGGTCGGAAATTGTCGGGTCGTCACACCCATTGTTTATTATATCTAATGAGATGTTAAATTATTATATTATCATGATATTATGATATATTAATATATCTTAATATGATATATATATATACATTTAAATGTCGTTACAACGATAATCGTTACATATATGTCTCGTTTCGAAATCCTTAAGTTAGTAGTCTTGTTTTTATATATGTAGTTCATTATTAACATACTTAATGATATATATAATTATCATTTTATCATGTTAAATATAGTGTAACAATATCTTAATATGATACATATGTATTTAGTAAGACGTTGTAATAACGATAATCGTTATATATATCGTTTCGAGTTTCTTAACTTAGTAGTCTCATTTTTATGTATATAACACATTGTTAATATACTTATGGAGATACTTACTTATCATAATCTCATGTTAAATATATGTATATCCATATATATATCATCATGTCGTTTTTACAAGTTTTAACGTTCGTGAATCGCCGGTCAACTTGGGTGGTCAATTGTCTACATGAAACTCATTTCAAATAATCAAGTCTTAACAAGTTTGATCGCTTAACATGTTGGAAAAACTTAATCATGTAAAAATCAATTTCATTTAATATATATAAACATGGAAAAGTTCGGGTCACTACATCATCTATGACGAACCAAACTAAACCACTTTCAATCGGTTAGAGCTTTCGTTGTTCGATCATTTCTATCGTTTCTATTGCCGAGCTCCAAACCCATCAAACACTCGTCTTTCTCATTCGTTTTACCAAAGGTATAATTTACACTTTAAACTTTTTGATTTCGATTATTTATATTATATAATTATAATTATAAACATGTTAATTATTACAATTCAGTTAAAACGTATTTAAATTTGGTTAGAATAAGTAACTTATCGATCTCATGCATGTATGTGTACGTGTACATGTGTATGTATATACGAAGCTTATAAATTATAAAGATATGTATAAATATATATATAACTCTATTATAATTATTATTATTACTATTAAAAGTATCATTATTATTATTATTTTTATCATTATTATTATTAATATCATTAAACATGATTTTATTATTATTATTATCATTATTTTTATTACTAGTATTATCGTTATTATAAGTATCATTATTTTTAATGTATTATTATTATATTTATTATTACAACTACAAATAAAATGACTAATATTATTATCAAAATTATTATTATCAATATCATTATTTAAATCTAATTATTAGTATTATTATCCTTATTTTGGTATTATTATAATTATTATTTTGACAAACAAAAGATATTTATATAAAGTTATAATTATTACATATATCATAAGAATACTTAATTCACTATTTAATATAAAAATAACATATATATAGATATATATAAATATATAATGTTTGAAATAATAAATACATTATTATTTTTAATAAGTAATATATTATATAATTAATATATATAAACTGGTTTGAATACCATTATATGTTCTGTGATGCCCCGTACAAAATTAACGTGTACGGATCATCAACAACAGGATCATTACAAGGTCAAATACTATATGCTGTTTTAAAATAAGTTTGCATTCATAAGAAAAGGTGACGTCATAACCAACATCAAATGTTTAACATACGATAGTGTGCTTCTACGAATATAAGGCAATAATAATAGTACGTGACCCAATGGTCATTAAAATTCATTGTTTCAAAAGTAACATAGTTTGAATGCAAAATAAATGTTTTATGCGGAGACATCTCTAACAGAAGCAACGGGTGTCTACACAGCAATACTACAACAACGGAAGCAATCAAACCTCTAAGCACCTGAGAAAACATGCTTAAAAACGTCAACACGAATGTTGGTGAGCTAAAGTTTAAGTGTAACAGTAATGTAAGGTAGGCCACGAGATTTCGGTATTTCAAAACAGTATGAAAAGTATATGTTCAACCGTGGGCACTTGGTAACTAACTTAACGTAATATCACCCCCTAAAAGTACACTTGGCGAGTGCGTAAGTTTACGAAGTATTAAACACCCGTTAAATGCTAGCGCTACTAGCCCGAGTGGGGATGTCAAGCCCTATGGATCCATATCTAAGATTCGCGTTCATCGATTCAAAGACCAATGAATAAACGTTACCGAGCTAAGGGGAAAGTTTATACCTTTGTATAACCCACACATATATAAAGTTAAAGTAAAAAGGAATGCTATAACTCACAGTGAAAAGTAGTAAAGTCGGTACGAGATATGTAAGCAAGTAGTTGGTCCGAAATGTCCTCAACCTAAGTCAAAAGTTACTAAGTCAGTAAATCGTTCCTAAAGATTTAAAAGTATGTAAATTAGGTCTTAAGTATCATCATCATCAACAACATAAGTAAAAAGTAAAGTAAGTTTTCAATCAAGAATAGAGATTGAAACAAAGGCTGACTTCGTTCAGCTGCTACGACCTCTATACAAATCTAAAAGATGCGTAGTCAGTGGCTATGGCTCCGTATATGAGTCCTCCAACCACTGACCAATTTTTAGAACCAAACTCGTCTTTGTTTGACCCTGGCGACGGTTTAAGTACGAGTAGGTCAGAAATTTCAGCACAACGTTACAAAGGTGTAGTGACTTTCGGAAGGCTATAAATCCTAAACCGTAAATCGGATTAAGACGAGTCCTAAACGAAAAGTCATATAATTGAACCAAAAAATCTGGAAATCAACTTTTCCAGTAGCCCAGGTTAATTATCAGATCCCAAAACAGTAAGCAAAGTGTTCCGGTGAGTTCTTGGTGCTTGATGCTCATCACGGTTCTCAGCCTTGATGCTTGTAGCTTCAAGTGTACAACTCGTTGATGTGTTTGCATCATCTTAACCAAGTTTTGACCATCATAACACTAGTGTATGTCTAAGATAAGTAGCACAACTAATTTAAGGGTTGTAAGTAGGTTGATGAACCAAAGTTACATCAAGATCTTAGAACCGACACATACATGAGTTCTAATAATAATATTAAGTTATAAACTTGAAAGTAAACTAAATAAACAAGATCTTAAGTTGTAGAACTTAGATCTTAGTTAGATCTTAAAGATCCTAGACTAAAAAGTCTAGATCTAGTGTTCTTAAGTTACACACTAAGTTATGGAACTTGGATCTTTACTTTAATAAAATCATAAGTTATGAAACTTAGATTTTAATCTTGCAGAATGTATATATAAGCTTATAAGCTTTTGTTTTAGACAAAATTGGAAGACCATAAGCTATAGAAACTTAGATCCAACATAAGTGTATGAAGTTATAACTAGAAAGTTTAACTTCCATGTTCTTGAACTTACAAAGTTTAATCTTTAGTTTCAAGAAAAATGAGATCAAGTTTAACTAGTAATACTTGACCAATATTATACAATCATGAATTTAAAAAAAAAAGTAATTAACTAAAGTTACAAGTAACAAGTTCATGTTTGTTTCATACTTAAGAAGATTCAAGCCAAAGCTTGGATCTTAAGAAAATAAACCTTAAGTTTACAAAACATGAACACAAGTAAGATCTCAAAGCTTATGAACTTTAGATCTTTATAATACTTCAAGTGTAGAACCATAAACTAACAAGCTTAGATTCTTGTTCTTGACTTCTTATCAAACAAAGGATGGAAGAAGCAAGATTACATGAAGATACAAACTAGAAAGTTTGATCTTTAACAACAAACAAGTAACAAGTAGAATGATGATGATTGTAGTCGATTTTTAAAGGAAAAAGAAGAAGAAAAATAAAGTTTGTTTACTTACAATCTAGAGAGAAAAGCTAAAGTGAAAGTAGTGTAAGAATGAGGTGTGTGTGAAATGAAATAATACTAGCATATAGGTAACAAAAAAATAAAAATGGAACTCCTCCCCTAGCACACAAAGGCCGACGGTTTGGGGGATAAAAAGGGAAGTCAAAATTCAACTTTCAAGTGTGGGAGGATAGTGAATGCTAGAATGAGGTATAAGGTTAAATGCATGGAAATTTGGTGCTTACATGCTTGAGACATCTTTGTCTCCATCACTTAGCTTAATTAATCCATGTTTAACCTTAAAGAGTCATTAGCATAGTAGTGGGCTTACTAGTAGTCCATTAAGTGTTGTAGGGTGGGCTTCCAAGTCCAATAATATAAGCCCAAGTATAAGTAAGCAACAAATAAATAAAAGGCTCAAGTAATTAACTACTTACATTAGTTAATTAAAAATGATTAATAATAATTAATCATGAACGTAAATAATATTCTAAATATTATTCGGGAAAAGCACGTGTCACAAAGACAAGTCGGGACATGGAAAGTCAATTACGGTGACAAGTAAATGTATAAGAATACATGTATTAAAATGCAAGTATTAATAAATATAAGTCGGAAAATCCAGGGTCGTTACATTACCCACCTGTTAAAGAAAATTTTGTCCCGAAATTTTAAGCTGAGGTAGATGGAGGAGTTGGGAAAAGGTGAGGATACTTCTGCATCATTTGATCATCTCGTTCCCAGGTAAACTCGGGTCCTCGTTTGGCATTCCATCGGACTCGAACGATCGGAATCTTGTTGCGTTTCAAAGTTTTGACCTCACGGTCCATAATTTCAACAGGTTCTTCCACGAAGTGGAGTTTGTCATCAATCGTAAGTTCTTCCAGTGGTATGACAAGTTCCGGTTCAGCAAGACACTTCTTCAAATTCGATACGTGTTAGATAGGATGAACGGAGCTCAATTGAGTCGAAGATCCAGACGGTAAGCAATGGGTCCAACAAGCTCCAAGATTTCGAAAGGTCCAATGTATCGTGGATTGAGCTTCCCACGTTTTCCAAAACAGATCACACCTTTCCAAGGTGCGACCTTCAACATTACACGGTCACCCACGTTGAATTCGATGTCTTTACGTTTAAGGTCGGCATAACTCTTTTGGCGATCACGGGCCATCTTGAGTCTCGCTTGAATTTGGACAATCTTCTCAGTTGTTTTATGGACTAACTCGGGTCCGGTGATTTGTTTTTCGCCTACTTCAGCCCAACAAATAGGAGAATGGCATTTGCGGCCATACAACGCTTCAAAAGGTGCGGCATTAATACTCGAATGATAACTGTTTTTGTAAGAGAATTCGGCTAGCGGCAAATGCCTTTCTCAAGCCTTTCCGAAATCAATAACACAAGCACGCAACATGTCCTCCAAAGTTTTAATCGTTCGCTCACTTTGTCCGTCGGTCTGTGGGTGATACGTAGTACTCATGTCGAGACGAGTCCCCAAGGCTTTTTGAAAAGAACGCCAAAATCTAGAAGCAAAACGGGCATCTCGGTCTGAAATAATCGATAAGGGCACACCATGAATAGTGATAATGCTAAAAACGAACATATATTTCATAGCATTATCCTTCAAGAAAGGCAAGCTTTTGGTTGCAATTGTTCTATTTACAAGTGATATTCGTTTAAATAATAAAAGGTGAAGACAAAAGACAGATTCGACGATTTGAAGACGCAAACGACCAAAAAGCTAAAAAGTACAAAGTACAATCAAAGTGGTTCAAATTATTGATGAGAAACGTCTAAAAATTACAAGAGTACGAGCCGCAAAACACAAAGTACAAGATATTAAATAGTACGCAAGGACGTTCGAAAACCGGAACCGGGACATGAACCAACTATCAACGCGTGACACAACGGAGCTAAAATTACAAGTCAATAATGCACAAGAATATAATACAATATATAATTAATTATATAAAATTATATATATTATATTATATATTAAATAAATACGCACAGCCCATGTTTTTGGCAAACAAATATCTGGTTCCAGCTGGCCATGCGATCACATGGCCTGGAAGCTTTAAAATCATGCGATCGCATGGTTCCCTGTAGCTGGCCACATTCTATAAAAAGTCAGTTTTTTGGACGAGTTATACACAATATAATTCAATCTCTCTCACTCTCAAATTATATTTATATTTATATTTTAATTATAATTTTAAGTTAATAATAATAAGGTTATAGTGGCGAATGTTTTAAGTTTGTAAGTCGAAATTCTGTCCGTGTAACACTACGCGATTAATACTCATTGTAAGTTATGTTCAACCTTTTTAAATTAATGTCTCGTGGCTAAGTTATTATTATGCTTATTTAAATCGAAGTAATCATGATGTTGGGCTAAATATTAAAGACGGGGTTATTGGGCTTTGTACCATAATTGGGGTTTGGACAAAAGACCGACACTTGTAGAAATTGGACTATGGACTATTAATGGGCTTTATTTTTGTTTAACTGAATGATAATTCGTTAATTTAATATAAAGATTTACAATTTGACGTATCTTTAAATAACCATATACACTCGATCAGACACGATGGGTGGGATATTTATAAATACTAATAATCGTTCATTTAACCGGACACGGGAATGGATTAATAGTCAATGGACTCATTGAAACAGGGGTAAATTATGTACAAGGACACTTGGCGTAATTGTTAACAAAGTATTAAAACCTTGGGTTACACGCAGTCGATATCATGGTGTAATTATTAAACAAAGTATTAAGACCTTGTTACAGTTAAAGTCCCTAATTAGTTAGAATATTTGACTTCGGATATAAGGATAACTTGACGAGGATATTTGCACTTTATATTTATGACTGATGGACTGTTATGGACAAAAACCAGATGGACATATCGAATAATCCAGGACAAAGGACAATTAACCCATGGTAATAAATTAAAATCCACACGTCGAACATCATGATTACGGAAGTTTAAATAAGTATAATTCCTTTATTTTATATCTCATCGTACTTTTAATTATCGTACTTTTTAATTATCGCAACTTTTATTTACTGTCATTTTATTTATCGCACATTAATTTATCGTATTTTAATTATCGTCATTTACTTTACGCTTTAAATTAAGTTATTTTTATTTTTAATATTTTACATTAGGTTTTAATTGTGATTTAAGACATAAAATCGACAAACCGGTCACTAAACGATAAAAACCCTCTTTTTATAATAATAATAATAATGGTACTTATATATATATATATATATATATATATATATATATATATATATATATATATATATATATATATATATATACAAATATAGTTTTTAAAAAATATAGCGTTAAACTTGGCTAGCTCCCTGCGGAACGAAACGGACTTACTAAAAACTACACTACTGTACGATTAGGTACACTGCCTATAAGTGTTGTAGCAAGTTTTAGGTATATCCACTCTATAAATAAATAAATAACATGTGTAAAATTGTATCGTATTTAATAGTATTTCGCAATAAAATATAACTATTTCATATACACCTCACATAACATCAAGTATTTTTTGGCGCCGCTGCCGAAGAACATCTTAAACGCCGAAGCGAAACGCTATTAAAAAAAATTTAATTTATTTTTTTAAAAATACATTTTAAATTTTAAAAAACACAAATATATATATATATATATATATATATATATATATATATATATATATATATATATATAAGAGTTTTTTTAAAATATATAAAATTATAAAGTATTCCTATTTCTATTTTAGTTTTTAAAATATAAGTTTTTATTTATATAAATATTTTATATAAGTTAAAAAAACAGAAAGAAAAAAAATTAAGTAATCGGGCCACAATACTGTAGCAGCCCAACAATTGGCCTGGTACCCGAAGCAATGCGACCGCATGGACTTATAACAGGATACTCATGCGATCACATGACTTGATTTGACAGGACCTATGCCTTTGACTGTCGATTAGGGTTAAGTTTTAATAATAATTATAATTATAATTAATTAAATATAGATTAGGGTTTTATATTTAATAATAATTTTTTTTAGTTTTATTTAATTTGTAATTTTAGTTTTAAATAGTTTTATTAAATATAAAATTAGTACTTTTATAAAATAATAATATAAAAATAATATTTTTATAAAAAATTGTATTTTTTTAACTTTAGTTTAATTTTTATATTTTCGTATCTTTTTATTAGTTTAATTCGTAATTTGTATTTTTCATTAGTAACTAGTTTTAAGATATAGCTTTGCCATAGTTATTTAATATTTCTAGATTTTTAGGCTTTGCCGTAAAATCCCTTAAGTACTTTTTCTTTAGACTAAGATTTAGGTGCTTTAAAATTTTGCGACACTGTTTATAAATTTTAGTGCCTTTTTAGTTTTCGACGCGCTACTTTCTTTTTATTTTTTCGACCTTTTATTTTTCGACGTTTTTCGACGCACTCTTTTTCTTTCTTATTTCTCGACGCTCTAGTTTTTAGGACATAGAATTTTTTTATTTTCTTTAAATTTCGACGAAAAAATTATTTTAAGTGGTTAAATTGATAGACATCAAAAATTTTCTGGTTCGTAGTAATAGTTGGATTTGTTAGTGGCGAGTTGTGGGCTTCCGATTTAAAGGGTCCTGGCTACCTGCTGCATCTATTGGTTATTCAAAACGTGGGCAAAATCAAAAAAGTCTATTAATTTGATAACTAATAATTTTTATCTTTATAACTAATAGGATATGCAGTGAATGCACCTAGTAAAATGTTCACCACCTTTCATACGTTCACCACCTGTAACTCGATCAAGACATCTAGCCAATATTGTCACCGTTAATTTTTCTTTAGAATCATCATCTAGTCGATCAAGTACTCCAATTCAAATTTCCGATAATCCATTTTTTGAACCCGACCTCACAATTGAGAATCCGGAGGATATTCAGGGACAATTCAGAGATCCTGAATTTCTAATCATTCCTCCTGAACCACAAATCACTCATCCAGAGATTGTCGAGGAAGAAACCATTAAATCAGAATCCTCTAGTGATTCAGATTCAACAATTTCAATCATGGAAAATCTGGAACCTCTAAGTATGGAAGACCGAATGAGAGCTAAACGCACTGGCCAAGGTCATGCAATTACTCAACCAGACATTAATGTGCCAGATTATGAAATTAAAGGACAAATCCTACACATGGTAACTAATCAATGCCAATTTAGTGGTGCACTGAAGGAAGATCCAAATGAACATCTTCGTACCTTTAATAGGATCTGCACTCTATTTAAAATCTAAAAAGTGGAGGATGAACAGATATATCTCATGTTATTTTCCTGGACTTTAAAGGGAGAAGCCAGAGATTGGTTAGAATCGTTACCCGAAGGGGCGATTGATACATGGGATGTCTTAGTTGAAAAATTTCTTAAACAATTATTTCCGGCATCTAAATCCGTGAGACTTCAAGGAGAAATTGTTATATTCACTCAAAAGCCATATGAAACTCTATATGAGGCATGGACAAGATTTGGAAAGTTGTTAAGAGGATGTCCGCAACATGGTTTAGACACTTATTAAATAGTACACATATTCTATCAAGGATGCGACATTACTACATGAAAAGACATCAATATAGTAGCTGGTGGTTCCATTATGAAGAAAACCGCAACTGAAGCTTACAAAATTATTGATAACACTGCTTCTCACTCACATGAGTGGCATCAAGAAAAAGACATCGTTAGATCATCTAAAGCGGCTAGAGCCGATTCTAGCCATGACTTTGATTCCATGTCCGTAAAGATAGATGCTTTCGAGAGACGAATGGAAAAGATGACTAAAGATATTCACTCAATACGAATTAGTTGTGAGCAGTGTGGAGGATCACATTTGACAAAAGATTGTCTCAGTATTGAACAAACAATGGAATAAAGAGAGAATGTTTCATACATGAACCAAAGGCCTGGAAATAATTATCATAATAATTATCAACCGCCAAGACCAAACTACAATCAAAACCAGAATTATAACCAAAATATTCCGTACAACAACCAACAAGGTCCTAGCAATCAACAAGTATCCAAGAATACTTACAATCAGCAAAGACCTATTTTTCCAATTAAACCACCACAAACCGATGATAAAAAGCCAAATTTGGAAGACATGATGTCGAAGCTAGTTGAATCTCAAACGCAAGTTTTCACATCTCAGAAACAAACCAATGAACAAAATGCTCAAGCATTTAGAAATCAACAAGCTTCTATTCAAAATCTTGAACAAGAAGTGAGTAACCTAGTAAGGTTGATAGGTGAAAGAAAACCGGGGAGTCTACCTAGCGATACAAATGCTAACCCCCGAAATGAAACAGCTAAAGCCATTACCACAAGAAGTGGTATTACACTTAAACCACCTGAAATACCTGTAATTTCTAATGACTCTATTCCTACTCAACAAGAACCACAATCTGAGCAAGTGAAGGAATCAGAACCGGTAGTTGAAAAGGTTAATGAAGATAACACATTTAAGGAAAAGCCTTATGTTAAACCATACCAACCACCACTTCCTTACCCGAGTAAAATGAGAAAAGAAAGACTTGAAGCTGAGTAATTCAAATTCTTGGATATGTTTAAACAAATAAATGTCAATCTTCATTTCATTGATGTGATTTCAGGAATCCCAATATATACTAAATTCTTGAAAGATCTAATCACAAATAGAAAAAAATGGAAGAACTTTCGGCTGTTACTATGAATGCTAATTGTTCTGCAGTGCTATTGAATTAATTACCAGAAAAACTTTTAGATCCAGGAAGTTTCATAATTCCATGTTTTCTGGGTAGTCTTAGTTCAATAGAAGCATTGGCAGATTTAGGTGCTAGTATAAATTTAATGCCATATTCACTATACACTAAACTAGACCTTGGAGAATTGAAACCGACACGAATAAGCATACAACTAGCCGATCGATCAGTAAAATATCCTAGAGGGATAATGTAGAACATGCTAGTTAGAGTTGGTACTTTAGTATTTCCAGTAGATTTTGTTAATCTGGACATGGAAGAAGATTCTCGAGTTCCTCTCATATTAGGAAGACCATTCTTAAACACTGTTAAAGCAATAATAGACGTGTTTGGTAAGAAACTAACCCTAAGTAGAGAGGACGAGAGTGTTACCTTTTCTGTGGATAGAGCCATGCAACAACCGCAATTTGCAGATGATACATGTTATTATATTCAAACTATAGATTCACATGCAGAATTGTTAGAAGAATTTCCAGAATTACAAGGCACAGGAGAATGTTCTTTAGGAGAAGGTACTGAACCAATTGATGAAGTTGAAATGTTAGCTGCACTCATGGCTAATGAATATGAACCAACAACAGAAGAACTTCAAATGCTAAAAGAGGAAGACAGATATCGATACAAATCATCGATAGAAAAACCACCAATATTAGAGTTAAAGCCACTTCCAAACCATTTGGAATATGCTTATTTACTTGGTGAATCTGAATTACCTGTAATAATATCGTCTTCTCTTACGGAAAATGAAAAATCTCAACTCATTTCTGTGCTAAAAGCTCATAAACCAGCTATTGCATGGAAGATTCATGACATTAAAGGCATAAGTCCTTCGTATTGCACACATAAAATCCTTATAGAAGAAGGTCATAAAACCTATGTGCAACACCAACGAAGACTAAATCCTAATATGCAAGATGTTGTTAAGAAAGAAATTATTAAACTGCTAGATGCAGGTTTAATTCATCCAATCTCTGATAGTCCATGGGTAAGCCCAGTTCAATGTGTACCTAAGAAGGGTGGCATGACTGTCATCACAAATGAAAAAAATGAGCTTATTCCTACTAGGACTATAACAGGATGGCGTATTTGTATTGATTATAGAAAATTAAATGACGCCACCAGAAAAGATCACTTTCCCTTACCTTTCATTGATCAAATGTTGTAAAGGTTAGCTGAAAACAGTTACTATTGTTTTCTTGACGGTTTCTCCGAATACTTTCAAATTCCAATCGCACCCGAGGACCAAGAGAAAACCACGTTCACATGCCCTTATGGTACTTTTGCTTACAAACGTATGCCATTTGGACTTTGCAACACCCCTGAAACCTTTCAAAGGTACATGATGGCGATTTTTCACGACATGATAGAAGAATGCAAGGAAGTTTTCATGGATGACTTTTCAGTCTTCGGTGATACTTTTGAAACATGTCTAGTTAATCTTGAACGAATGCTTATTAGATGCGAACAATCAAATCTAGTACTTAATTGGGAGAAATGCCATTTCATGGTTAGAGAAGGCATCGTTCTTTGTCATAAAATTTCAAAGGAAGGAATTGAAGTGGATAGAGCTAAAGTAGATGTAATTGCTAAACTTCCACATCCCACCAATGTTAGAGGAGTTAGGAGTTTTCTAGGGCATGCCGGTTTTTACCGACGTTTCATAAAATATTTTTCTAAGATTGCCACTCCTATGAATAAACTCCTAGAAAAAGATGCTCCATTCATCTTTTCGGATGAATGCATCAAATCTTTTAATATTCTTAAAGAAAAACTCACTAATACGCCGATCATGATAACTTCAAATTGGAATCTACCATTTGAACTCATGTGTGATGCAAGTGATTTTGCAATGGGAGCCGTTTTAGGACAAAGGATTGAAAAACGATTTCAACCTATTTATTACGCTAGTAAGACGTTACAAGGAGCACAAAGGAATTACACAACTACTGAAAAAGAACTCCTTGCCATTGTCTTTGCTTTTGACAAATTTCGTTCATATCTCGTTCTAGCAAAAACGGTGGTCTATACTGACCATTCTGCTCTTAGATACCTATTTTCAAAACAAGATGCTAAACCACGATTAATCCGTTAGATCTTACTCTTACAAGAGTTCGATATTGAAATCTGAGATAAAAAGGGAGCAGAAAATCTCGCAGCTGATCATCTTTCTCGTCTTGAAAATCCTGAATTAGAAGTTCTAAATGAATCGGCCATACAAGACAACTTTCCTGATGAATATCTATTGAAGATAGATTATAATGAAATTCCATGGTTTGCAGACTATGCAAACTACTTAGTATGTGGATTCCTTGAAAAAGGGTTGTCGTACCAAAAACGAAAGAAATTCTTTAGTGATATAAAACACTATTTCTGGGAAGATCCACATTTGTTTAAAAGTTGTCCCAATGGAATAATACGCCGATGTGTATTCGGGGATGAAGCCAGTCAAATCTTAAATCATTGTCACACAGGACCAACAGGAGGGCATTATAGGCCTCAACTTACAGCAAGGAAAGTCTATGACGCTGGATTCTATTGGCCTACAATTTTCAAAGACGCGCACCTTCTTTGTAAATCCTGTGATGCTTCTCAAAGGGCCAGAAAAATAAGTCAACGTGATGAAATGCCACAAAATGTCATTCAAGTATGTGAAGTATTTGACGTTTGGGGTTTTGACGTTATGGGTCCATTTCTAAAATCTCATAATAATCTCTACATTCTCGTTGCCATTGATTATGTATCTAAATGGGCGGAAGCACAAGCTCTCCCAACTAATGATGCACGAGTTGTAGTCAACTTCTTAAAACATCTTTTTGCAAGGTTCGGAACACCGAAAGCTTTAATAAGTGACCGGGGTACTCATTTTTGTAATAATCAACTTGAGAAAGTTCTCAAAAGATATGGAGTAACTCATAAAATCTCAACCGCTTATCATCCACAAACAAGTGGACAAGTTGAAAATACCAACTAAGCATTAAAAAGTATTCTAGAGAAAACCATAGGATCAAATCTGAAGGAATGGTCCATGAAATTGGAGGATGTACTCTGGGCTTTTAGAACAGCCTACAAAACTCCAATTGGTACCACACCTTTTAGACTCGTTTACGGAAAAGCATTTCACCTTCCAGTAGAAATTGAGCACAAAGTATTTTGGGCTTTGAAGACAAGTAATCTTGATTTGCATGAAGCCGGACGTCTACAGTTAAGTCAATTAAACGAATTAGAAGAATTAAGACATGAAGCATATGAAAATTCGTTAATCTATAAGGAAAGAACGAAGAAATGACATGATAAAAGAATCAGAAGTTCAAAAGAATTTAAGAAAGGAGACGGAGTCCTTCTTTTCAATTCACGATTCAAGCTATTTCCTGGAAAATTGAAATCAAGATGGTCTGGACCATTCATAGTCAAAAGAGTTTTCCCATATGGAACAGTAGAATTAATAAATTCAAATGGGATTAAATTTAAGATTAATGGTCACAAAATTAATCATTACATAGATAATCCAATGGAAGTTGAAGATGAAGTTAATCACAATTTCGACACCACAGCTAACTAAGTGTGGGAAAACTCAAATCTTTTAAGGATAATATATATTTCTGTTAGAGTTAGATTTTCTTTTTTCGTGTAGTTCTCGAGAATGGAATCCACATGGTCTTTCCCTAGCAGACCCTAAAGAACTAGTCTTCTCCCTTCATTCTGAATTTTTATTTTTTTTAGGTTTTACGAGATGAAGAATTCCTTTGATCTAAACCATGGTCTACTACTACACGCTATGATTACTAAACGTAATAATAACATCTTCTTGAGTGAACTAGTATCCTTCATAAGAGGTAAAATGGACGAAGTAAGGAAAGAACTCAGGAAAGATCATCATAAGACATATTTTGGTAAAGGAAAATCAAAATCCGCAACAAAAAGAAGAGCACGGAACCTTGAAAGATGTCATAAATGCGGAAAATGGTCACACGAAGGTAAATTTTTAAACAATAAAACATATTCAAATACCGAATTTGTTACTCTATGCAGAGAAGGACCGTTCATATGTTTAGAAGAAAAGTTATTAAAAAATCGAGGTTACGCTTATGTAGCTATGGAAAACCAAATCACACGACTCTCCTATGAGTCAGCTAAAGCAGGTCTCTGAGAATTCTATCTCATAGGTAAGTATGTACAGTTTTTATTTTTATATTATTTTACTGCTTTTAACCTTTTGATAATAAATGCTGAATCGTTCGCTATAAATATTAAATTGATATTCAATAAAATTAGGTATGCGAAACCAAAATTATTGATATCATACAAAAATTTATTACATCACTGCGAAATTTACCGTTTATTCTTAAGGTATAAATATCTTTAATCAATCAATCCAAAATATTTAAGAAATTCGTCAGGAGTAAAACTAGGTAATATAGCCGAAATTACATTACCCAAAAGAGGGGCGTATATTTTTGATAATATTTGATTGATTAAAGTGTGATAAAAGACCAAAAAGACTTTTAATTTTAATTTTTACCTTGTTTTTAATTTAATATTATATTATTATTGTAATTTTTTAAAATCAATATATTTAAGTTTTTAAATATTTTAACAATTAATATTTTCAATATAAGTTTGTAAAATTAATGCATAAAAATATTAATGATATTTATATGAATTTTTAAATTTTATGCATTTTTAAATTTAAGTTTGGTGTGAATTTAAAAACAAAATTTACTTTATTTCATTAAGTTAAAAATATGATTTCTAAAATTCGTCGTGAGTTGAAGACTAGGTCGTTGAACCGAAATTGTTTTACCCGAGGGCGGGACGAGAAATTTTGTTATCATTATTTTTAATCTTATTGATTTAAAGTATGCCAAAAACATTTAAAAAATCCAAAAATCTTAGCTTTTAAAACAACGCTTTAAAAAGACAAATTTTTAAAATTTTTTCGAGGGATGAACTAGGTCGACATACCGAAACGCCCTCATTCTTAAAAGAAACAAAATTTTAATTAATTTAATTTTTGTTTTATTAGTCAAAGGTTTTTATAAAAAAAAAGCCTGGACCCCATGCGATCGCATGGGGTTTACACTGAAATGTCATGCGGTCGCATGACCCCCTAAACCTGGACAGAATCAAAAAGGCAGCGAGCTGCTTCTGCCTTCTCACTTTCAACACACACATACACGAACAAACACACACAATCACCCCTAAAATCATCATTTTTCAACCAAAATTCACCAAATTTCTCAGAATAATCCGCTACAATCATGCCTATATTCAAATGGGGAGGCAGGAAGGTAAAGATTTCACCCATAAAACTCTTTAAATTCGAATTTTAGTGTTCTTGAGCTAATTTTTACCTAATTTGATTTTGTTAATTTTTAATGTAATTAGTGTTAAATTGTTAGTATATTATGCATGTATAACCTAAATTGTTAGTAATTTTTAATGTAATTAGGGTTTGTGTTCTTGAGCAATTTGGGGCTTTTTAATATAAACAGGTTATGGCCAATTTTTATCATGAATTATTGCTAAATTAAGTAGTGTAACATGTTTAGGTAGCTAAATGATCCAAACTTTGATCCTAAACATGATTTTTGAGAATTAAAGTGGACTTTTTAAGTTTAAAATTCATGAACTTGATTAATTTGATGTAAATGCCATTTGAAACTTGTTTAATTGCTAGTAATGGTTATTTTAACATGTTATTTGAGTTGAATGCTTATGAACTTTGTAAACATTTTCATATATGCTTATTTGAAAAAGTGTAGAATTGATAAAAATATGAAAATGAGTATAAGTTTAATATGGATTAAACATGTTATTGTAATTGTTTTAATTTGTTATTTTGCTAACACTAATGCATATTTGGATGCACAAATTTCGTGTTTAATGTGTTTTGCAGAGAAATACCGATACTGATGGTGCATCATCATCATCTAGGCAACCTGATCCAGAACCACAGCCAGAGATGCAATATCACGAACCGGAGCAACAACAGGAACAACAACAGCCTGATCAACATGTGCCATACTATGAGCCGAGCTCACAATTTTTTATTGCCTACATAGTATTTCCCGCTCACCATATAATAGAACACCCAACAATTCATGAAGAACAGTTGCATCCCAATTTAAGAATTGATAGAAGTTGGAGAGATTACCCGACGTACCAAAGTAATAAATTTAAGCTTTGAACAAAAAATGTAGAAGTTCCAAGGGTAATCGATTGGGAGCCTTTGGAAAGGGTCCACCTAGCTAACCCAGTTAGGCAGCATCTAATCCAAAGGTATGGCAGCTCTTCTTTTCTCGATTGGGAACGTTTATTTACCACTCGTAGGCCTGTATATAAAGAGTGGTGTGTTGAGCTTATGGATGTAGATAGGTTAGACGATAAGAGTTTTCTTAGATTTTTACTTGGTCGTAGGATGTACAGGATGTCCATCCTGGACATGGCCAGGGCTTTACAGATTTACACTCCCACTGAATTACTACTACCTGATTGTACAAATTCGATTTATCATGGTGAGAGGGTAGATAGAAATTTTGACGCTAACGCCATCTGGAGGCGTATGTCAAATTTTAATGTGTTTACGCGGGGAGGAAGACACTCCTATTTAGATATTAATAAAGCCGAGCTTTGTATAATACATAGATTCTTAGCAAACTCGATTACACAAAGAGGTAACAACAAAGAGAAAATGACCTTACACGATTTATTTTACCTTAAGTGTATTCGAAACACTAGAAGCTTTGTTAATATCCTCTACTGTGTTGGTTTTTATTTGTCTAAGATGGTGGAAGGAATACAGGAAGGGGGAATAATAAGAGGAGGTATTTTTGTTACTCTCATTGGAGAGTATTTAGGTGTAGATAGGGATCAAGGGGGTTCGATGATGGTATGTAGGGAACAGGACGAGACTTTAGGTTTGCAAGTCTATCAAGGTGCACAGGTATTGACTAGGAGACGCAATCAGGCAGTACAATATCAGGGTTGCCATCCACAGGTAGAGAGGGGTTCGGATGAGGAAATGGAGGAGGCGGATGATATTAGGGATGTCATTAGGGATTGTTTTACTAACGTTTTCCAGCGAATAGATGAGGTAGAAATGACTAATGAGGATAGGCATCGTGGGTATGAGCAGTGGCAAGCCACGAATGAGTATGAGACTTCTAGGCGACGCCAACATGATAGCTGGCAAGTTCATCAGCACCAAATCATGAGCCAGCTATTACATCAGGTACCAAATAACTACATCCCGACTCAGCCTGTTTACTATCCACCGCATCAGCCCGATATGCGACCACCCTTTGACCTGTACGACCTAAACCAAGCTTACCAAAATGCCTATCACCAACCCTGGAACCCAAATGATGATATGAACTGGAACCCCTATCCAAACCAATAGTTTTCCATTAGTAATTTCTTCTCTTTTATTATTTTTATCTATTTATGTTAAACACTTAACATTTTGATACTTTTATGTAATGTTTAATATTTTTATTATTGCATACTAATATTTCATTTTTGTAATTTGAAAGTGGGATATTAAGTCCCGTTTCAAATTACCATGCATGTTTATATTTGTATTGTATGTATTTTATTTCATGTACACAACAGGGTAAAACAGCGCATTTTCAAAGACTAGCATTAAGTTCAGCAAAAGCAACTAATTTTGACGACAAGATGCAAAATAAATGTGAAATAACAACTGCAGGAATGAACAAATGATGTGCACCATTTATCATTCAACATAAACAACAATATGTTTGGAAACTTTGGTAAAATTTAATCATTTTTCTAGGCTAATCACCCTCAAAAATTTAAATTGCTACTGATTTCTTGCAAATGAGGGCATTACAAGATCTTAAGTGTGGGAAGGGGTTAAATTCTTTCGGATTTTTAAAATTTTAAATTTAAACACTTGATTACCATTAAAATTACTAGTAACGTAGTAGTTATATTAGAATCTAGTGCTCTCTGATAATAAAGAATAGTCCTAGTCTTATATACTGACTACCCAATTCTAGTAAAAATTTTCAAAATTTTCAACTAAATGAACTCAAAATCATGTTTATACATATTTATGAACGATAAAACTAGGTGTTAACACCGAAATTATTGTTACCTCGGAAAGGACATAAATTGAGAAACAACCTAAAATGTTAAAATTCATTTAAAATGGAATAAAGGATAATAAAAATGTAAAGAAAGGAAAATAAAAGCCAAGTGTGGGAAAAATTTACCAAGTTATTTAGAACATATATTACATATTTTTGTACAAATAATTGAAGATACTTTTGTTTTGGATGATATTAATCAGTTTTACCCAGTTTATTGTAATATAAATGGAATTTAAATGGAAGTAAAGTCTTCCGAGAGGAAAAGAAACGCGCTTCTTGATTTAGGTCAGGAAGTTGTCGTCCAAACCAGTTGTAGAGCCTACGAAAAACCTTGAAAAGTTTTCTCGAAAATCAGCTGAAAATCCACGGACCTCAGCATCAAACAGGGTCGCCAAGTGGTCAGACTTATCCTAACCATGAGAGGATCTGTCTCGTACAATGGGGGGCACCGTGCAAATTAACTTATAAGACTAATGAATCAGATCCCCAGAAAGGATAATCTCCTTAAAGATAAAAAAAATCAGCTTTTAAGACTGATATTACTCAATCCTTGAGATTGACCTTAAAGATTGAGAATTTAAACTCATGGAATTCAATGATATCTAAACTCGAGCTTGAACGAGAAAATATTTTGATCAAATTACAAATCGATTTGTTTTCTGAAAACCCTATTTTCAATGCGTTCATTACCATTGAACGTAAAATCTTAGGAATTCACCTAGAATTCATTAGGTCACCTGAACCAAATCGGGTGTCAACCGTAAGAACGGTGGTTGCATAGCTTGGTCGAAGACAGGACCGTGTGCCAGACCGAAAAACTATAGGGTGGTCTTTACTATTGCTCCTACAAAGGAGAGTAATTGCATCCGACACGATATAGACCATAATCAAAAGCATGTCACGAGACATTGCCTTAACAGTTGCTTGTTCAACGCTTTCCTTTACAACCGGACGGTAGTTTACCGAAAGGTAATATACGGAGCAAGTATACTGGACGTGTTGCTTTCCCAATACAAGGTTAGCAAGTGGGTGACACAAAACCATAAGTTTTGAGCTAAAATTTCCAAATTTGAAACCCACAAAACCCACAAAAATAACTTGCAAACACCGGTGAAGGGTTATTCTGGAAACCTTATCTAGGGTAAAAGCTAGATTGAATTTTCAAAAGATCAAATGTTTTCATAAAGATCCAATTTTCTAAATGATCTAAATTTTTATAGTCATGTGGGACTGTAAACCACATCGTTACTATCATTGTTCATACAGCCGTATAGAAATCACTGATGTACAAAGTGAGAAGAATAAAGAAGTGATTCAAGTATATTTATATTCAAGTTCTATATTGCTTGAGGACAAGCAACGCTCAAGTGTGGGAATATTTGATAATGCTAAAAATGAACATATATTTCATAGCATTATCCTTCAAGAAAGACAAGCTTTTGGTTGCAATTGTTCTATTTACAAGTGATATTCGTTTAAATAATAAAAGGTGAAGACAAAAGACAGATTCGACGATTTGATGACGCAAACGACCAAAAAGCTAAAAAGTACAAAGTACAATCAAAGTGGTTCAAATTATTGATTAGAAACATCTAAAAATTACAAGAGTACGAGCCGCAAAACACAAAGTACAAGATATTAAATAGTACGCAAGGACGTTCGAAAATTCGGAACCGGGACATGAACCAACTATCAACGCGCGACGCAACGGAGCTAAAATTACAAGTCAATAATGCATAAGAATATAATATAATATATAATTAATTATATAAAATTATATATATTATATTATATATTAAATAAATACGCGCAGCCCACGTTTTTGGCAAACAAATATCTGGTTCCAGCTGGCCATGCGATCGCATGGCCTGGAAGCTTTAAAACCATGCGATCTCATGGTGCCCTATAGCAGGCCACATTCTATAAAAAGTCAGTTATGTTCGAATGTTTTAAGTTTGTAAGTCGAAATTATGTCCGTGTAACACTATGCGATTAATACTCATTGTAAGTTATGTTCAACCTTTTTAAATTAATGTCTCGTGGCTAAGTTATTATTATACTTATTTAAATCGAAGTAATCATGATGTTGGGCTAAATATTAAAGACGGGGTTATTGGGCTTTGTACCATAATTGGGGTTTGGACAAAAGATCGACACTTGTAGAAATTGGACTATGGACTATTAAAGGGCTATATATTTGTTTAACTGAATGATAATTCGTTAATTTAATATAGAGATTTACAATTTGACGTATCTATAAATAACCATATACACTCGATCGGACACGATGAGCGGGATATTTATAAATACTAATAATCGTTCATTTAACTAGACACAGGAATGGATTAATAGTCAATGGAATCATTGAAATAGGGGTGAATTATGTACAAGGACACTTGGCGTAATTGTTAACAAAGTATTAAAATCTTGGTTTACACGCAGTCGATATCCTGGTGTAATTATTAAACAAAGTATTAAGACTTTGTTACAGTTTAAGTCCCTAATTAGTTGGAATATTTGACTTCGGATATAAGGATAATTTGACGAGGACACTCGCACTTTATATTTATGACTGATGGACTTTTATGGACAAACACCAGATGGACATATTGAATAATCCAGGACAAAAGACAATTAACCCATGGTAATAAATTAAACCAACACGTCGAACATCATGATTACGGAAGTTTAAATAAGCATAATTCGTTTATTTTATATCTCATCGTACTTTTAATTATCGTACTTTTTAATTATCACAACTTTTATTTACTGTCATTTTATTTATTGCACTTTAATTTATCACATTTTAATTATCGTCATTTACTTTACGCTTTAAATTAAGTTATTTTTATTTTTAATATTTTACATTAGGTTTTAATTGTGATTTAAGACATAAAATCGAAAAACCGGTCACTAAACGGTAAAATCCCCCTTTTTATAATAATAATAATACTACTTATATATATATATATATATATATATATATATATATATATATATATATATATATATATATATATATATATATATATATATATATATATATATACAAATATAGTTTTTAAAAAATATAGCGTTAAACTTGGCTAGCTCCCTGCGGAGCGAACCAGACTTACTAAAAACTACACTACTGTACGATTAGGTACACTGCCTATAAGTGTTGTAGCAAGGTTTAGGTATATCCACTCTATAAATAAATAAATAACTTGTGTAAAATTGTATCGTATTTAATAGTATTTCGCAATAAAAATATAACTATTTCATATACACCTCGCATAACATCAACGAGATACAATTTATTTTATGTATAGTTGAGCGAGTCTCTCCATCGTATCCACTTCTTTCATGGCTAAGAAGTGTGCAGATTTGGTAAGGCGGTCAATGATAACCCAGATGGTATCGTATCCGCCCACCGTCTTTGGCAGTTTCGTGATAAAGTCCATCGTTATCCTTTCCCACTTCTATTGCGGGATTTCCGGTTGCTGAAGTAACCCAGAGGGCATCTGATGTTCGGCCTTAACCTTCGAGCAAGTCAAACACTTCCCAACATAAGTTGCAACGTCCTTCTTAAGATTAGGCCACCAATACTGTTCCTTGAGATCGTGGTACATTTTACCGGCTCCTGGATGAATTGAATATCTTGACTTGTGGGCTTTGTCTAGAATGAGGCTTCACAAATCCCCATAGCTAGGCACCCAAATTCTTCCGGCGAAGTATCGGAGTCTAGTTTCCTTAACCTTGAATCGAGAGACGAGAATGTTCAAGTGTTCGTGAGATATATTCTCTTCCTTGAGAGCCTCATCTTGAGCTACTCGGATCTGGCTATTGAGGTTCGAATGAATGGTGATGTTCAGGGCCCGAACACGAAGAGGTGTCATCCTCTCCTTTCGGCTCAAAGCGTCGGTTACAACATTTGCCTTGCCAGGATGATAATGATGTTCACAATCATAGTCATTCAGTGTCTCGATCCATCGTCGCTGTCTCATGTTCAGTTGTTTCTGATCGAATATGTGTTGGAGGCTTTTGTGGTCGGTGAAGATAGTACTTTTGAAAGGACCCGTCCTAATCCGTCTGGACGAAGTCACCAACATCTGGTTTCATTGCGATGATCGACTCCAAATAATGTCTTTACAATGAGCAAAATGCACAGCGGAAGATTTCTTTCATACCTGAGAATATACATGCTTTCAAGTGTCAACCAAAAGGCTGGTGAGTTCATTAGTTTAACATAAATAATCATTTCTTAATTTTAATAGACCACAAGATTTCATATTTCCATTTCTCATAAACGTACGTCCCATGCATAGAGACAAAAATATCATTCATATGTATTGAACACCTGGTAATCGACATTCACAATGTGCATATAAGAATATCCCCATCATTCCGGGATCCTCCTTCGGACATGATATAAATTTCAAAGTACTAAAGCATCCGGTACTTTGGATGGGGCTTGTTGGGCCCGATAGATCTATCTTTAGAGTTCGCGTCAATTAGGGTGTCTGTTCCCTAATTCTTAGATTACCAGACTTAATAAAAAGGGGCATATCCGATTTCGATCATTCAACCATATAATGTAGTTTCAATTACTTGTGTCTATTTCGTAAAACAGTTATAAAAACAGCGCATGTATTCTCAGTCCCAAAAATATATATTGCAAAAGCAATTAAAAAGGGATTAATGAAACTCACTTAATGTATTTTGTAGTAAAAATACATATGACGACATTGAACAAACGTAGGGTTGGCCTTGGATTCACGAACCTATATCAGTTGCATATATATTAACACATATTCCATTTAATCAACTTAGTTTACTTATATTTTATAATTTATTAAAATTAGTATCTTTAAATATAATTATACTTATAATAAATATATGACATATAATTTAATTAAAGTTTTATCAATATAAATGGTAACATATTAGTTAAAAACATATTAGTAGGTAATATTAGTTATCTTGCAATATATTTTTATATAGATAACATTGGTTTGTTGAAAATAATAATTATAATAATACCAAAATAATAATAGTAATAGTAATGATAATAACAAAATGATAATACGTTTAATAATAATGATAATACAAATAATTGAATGATAAAAATATTATATGTTAATAATGATAATAATAATAATAAAAGTGATAATAATAGTAATAATAATAATAATAATAATAATGTTAGTAATGATAAATAAAAAAATACTTATAATGATGATGAAAATAATAATTTTTATAAAAATACTTTTATTAATAATAATAATTTCAAAAATGATAATTTGTAAGGATAATACTAATAATAATAGTAATAGTAGTCATAGTAATAATACTAATAATAATAACAATAATAATAATGGTTGATGTTTCGCGAGGTGTATATAAAATAGCTTATTAATTTTTGCAGGAAATACTATTAAATACGATACAATTTTACACAAGATATTTATTTATTTATAGAATGGATATACTTAAACCTTGCTACAACACTTATAGGCAGTGTACCTAATCGTACAGTAGTGTAGTTTTTAGTAAGTCCGGTTCGTTCCACAGGGAATCTTTTTAAACAAAGCTTAACGCTATATTAGTTTACTTTTATAAAAATACAAATATATATATATATAAGTAATATTATTATTATAAAGGGGGGTTTTTTACCGTTTAATGACCGGTTTGTCAATTTTAAAACTTTAGTCGCAGTTAAAACCAAATGTAAAATATTAAAAATAAATACAAGACTTAAATTAAAGCATAAAGTAAATAACGATAATGAAATTGCGAATAATAAAAGTGCGATAAAATAAACTTGCGATAATTAAAAAGTACGATAATTAAAAGTGCAATTAAATACAATAACAATAAAAATGCGATAATTAGAAGTGCAATTAAATATAAAATAAAGGAAATTAAATATGAAATAAAAGAATTATGCTTATTTAAACTTCCGTAATCATGATGTTTGACGTGTTGATTTTAGTTTTATGCCCATGGGTTAATTGTCCTTTGTCCTGGATTATTTAATATGTCCGTCTGGTTTTTGTCCATAACAGTCCATCAGTCATAAATATAAAGTGCGAGTGTCCTCGTCAAATTATCCTTATACCCAAAGTTACATATTCCAACTAATTGGGGACTTAAACTGTAACAAGATTTTAATACTTTGTTTAATAATTACACCAGGATATCGACTGAGTGTAACCCAAGGTTTTAATATTTTGTTATCAATTATACCAAGTGTCCTTGTACATAATTTCACCCCTGTTTTAATTATTCTAGTGACTATTAAACCATTCCCGTGTCCGGTTAAATGAATGATTATTTGTACATATAAATACCCAGCCCATCGTGTCCGATCGAGTGTATATGGTAATTTATAGGGACGCCCAATTGTAAATCTTTATATTAACATTAACAAACTATCATTTAGTTAAACAAATATAAAGCCCATTAATAGCTCATAGTCTAATTTCCACAAGTGTCGTTCTTTTGTCCAAACCCCAATTATGGTACAAAGCCCAATTACCCAATTTTAGTAATTAGCCCAACATCAAGATTACTTCGGATTAAATAAGCATAATAATAACTTAGCTATGAGACATTAAATTAAAAAGGTTGAACATAACTTACAATGATTAAAAATAGCGTAGCGTTACACGGACAGAATTTCGACTTACACCCTTACAACATTCGCTAACATACCCTTATTATTAGAATTATAATTAAAATTAAAATTAAAATTAAAATATAAATATAAATATTTACGTAGTATTATGAGAGAAGAAGAAAAAGATTATTTTTTACGATCAGAATGCGCGAGCTTTATAGGGAGTTTCTGAAATTGGGGTTCCGCGACTCGCGGCCATTTTGGCCTTCAAACTCCGCGAGTCGCGGAGTTTACTTTTACAGCTCACACAAGCTTGGCTCTTTGTTTACCGACGGTTTTAAATATAAATATAATATATTAAATAATTATAAGAATTATTTAAATATTATATTATATTTATGTGCATAGTTGACTTGTAATTTTTAGTCCGTTGCGTCGAGCGTTGAGAGTTGACTCTGGTCCCGGTTCCGGATTTTCGAACGTCCTTGCGTACAATTTAATATCTTGTACTTTGCGTTTTGAATCTTGTACTCTTGTAATTTCGAGACGTTTCTTATCAATAATTGGAACCTCTTTGATTGTCTTTTGTACTTTTGAGCTTTTTGGTCGTTTGCGTCTTCAATTCGTCGAATCTGTCTTTTGTCTTCACCTTTTATTATTTAAACGAATATCACTTGTAAATAGAACAATTGCAACTAAAAGCTTGTCTTTCTTGAGGAATAATGCTATGAAATATATGTTCGTTTTTAGCATTATCAAATATTCCCACACTTGAGAGTTGCTTGTCCTCAAGCAATATCGTCTTGAAATACTAGAATCACTTCTTTATTCTTCACACTTTGTACATCAGTGATTTCTATACGGTGGTATAAACAACGGTAGTAACGATATGGTTACAGTCTCACATGACTATAAAAATTTAGATCCATTAAGGAAATTGGATCTTTATGAAAACATTTGATCTTTTGAAAATTAAATCTAGTTTTTACCCTAGATAAGTTTTTCGAAATAACCCTTTACCGGTGTTTGCAAAATATTTTTGTGGGTTTGGTGGGTTTTAGATTTGAAAATTTTAGCTCAAAACTTATGGTTTTGTGTCACCCACTTGCTAACCTTGTATTTGGAAAGCAACACGTCCAGTTTACTTGTCCCGAATATTACCTTTCGGTAAACTACCGTCCGGTTGTAAAGGAAAGCGTTGAACAAGTAACTGTTAAGGCAATGTCCCCTGACATGCTTTTAATTATGGTCTATAACGTGTCGGATGCAATTACTATCCTTGGTAGGAGCAATAGTAAAGCTCACCCTTATAATTTTTCGGTATGGCACAAGGTCCTGTCTTTGACCACTATGCAACCACCGTTCTTACGGTTGACACCCGATTTAGTTCAGGTGACCTAATGAATTCCAGGTGAATTCCTAGGATTTTACGTTCAATGGTAATGAACGCATTGAAAATAGGGTTTTCAGAAAACAAATCGGTTTGTAATTTTGATCAAAATATTTTCTCGTTCAAGCTCGAGTTTAGATATCGTTGAATTCCATGAGTTTGTAATTCTCAATCTTTAAAGTCAATCTCAAGGATTGAGTAATATCAGTCTTAAAAGCTGATTTTTAATCTTTAAAAGGAGATTATCCTTTCTGGGGGTCTGATTCATTAGTCTTATCAAGCTAATTTGCACGGCGTCCTCCCCATTTTACGAGACAGATCCTCTCATGGTTAGGATTTCCTGTCTTATTAATGCTGAGGTCCGTGGATTTCCTGCTGATTTTAGTGATGACTTTTCAAGATTTTTCGTCAACCTACAGCTGGTCTGGATGACAACTTCATGATCTAAATCAAGAAGCACGTGTCTTTTTCGGAAGACTTTACTTCCTTTTAATGATGGAATTGATTCATCGTGTAGATCCATCTCTTCTTTTCTTTCATCGGGTAAAACAGTTTAGTTTATTCCAAAGCAAAAATATTTTCAGTTATTTGTTACAGATATATGTGACATATGTTTAAGATAACTTGGTAAATTTTCCCACACTTGGCTTTTATTTTCCTTTTTATCGTCCTCTATTCCATTTTAAATGAATTTTAACATTTTGGTTTGTTTCTCAATTTATGTCCTTTCCGAGGTAACAATAATTTCGGTGTTAAAACCTAGTTTTATCGTTCATAAATATGTATAAACATGATTTTGAGTTCATTTAATTGAAAATTTTGAAAAATTTTACTAGAATTGGGTAGTCAGTATATAAGACTAGGGCTGTTCTTTTTTATCAGAGAGCACTAGATTCTAATACAACTACTACTTTACTAGTATTTTTAATGGTAACCAAGTGTATAAAGTAAAAAATTTTAAAATCCGAAAGAATTTAACCCCTTCCCACACTTAAGATCTTGCAATGCCCTCATTTGCAAGAAATCAGTAATAATTTAAATTATTGAGGGTGATTTGTGTGAAAATGATTAAATTTTTACCAAAGTTTCCAAATATATTGGCGTTTGTTTGCTGAATGATAAATGGTGCACATTATTTGTTCATTCCGTCTTGTTGTTATTTCACATATATTTTGCATCTTGTTGTCAAAATTAGTTGCTTTTGCTGAACTTAATGCCAGTCTTTGAAAATGCGTTGTTTTACCCTGTTGTGTACACAAGATAAACTGCAAACATATATACATATTTTTGAAGTTTGGTATATTACCCCACATTCAAAAATTAATAAAATCTAAGAATAAAAGTTAGAAAATTATAACAACTATTACAATATTAACATAAGTATTAAACGTATCAATAATACAAATTACAAAATAAATAAAAATAAGTAGACTATGGATGATATTGATACCAATAGGGGTTCCAAGCATAACCATAGGTGCTATAGAATTCTTCGGCAAGGTTATACGTAGGATACGGTGGTTGCATCTCTATAGTCCAGGGAGGGAAGATGGGTTTCGGTGTAGGAATATAGTTTCTACCTATATGTTGGCAATGAGCTATGATTTGGTTCTGATGAACTTGCCAATCTTCAAATGCTCTCTGTCTAGCATTTTCGTACTCCTGAGAAGCTATAAACCTTTGCATTTCTTGCATCTCATTCCCCCTCCTACATTACCTTGCTGTTGGTTTCTCTCAACCTATGGATGTCTACCATGGTATGGTACTGCGGCGTTATTTCGCCTCTTCAAAACTTTCGTACCATGGTATACATTTAAACCTATAGTATCGCGGGGTTCTGGTTCTTCCACTAATAATCCCCCCCGACTTATATCCACACCGAGATATTCAGCAATCAAAGTAATAAAAATACCACCTCCTATTATGCTATGCGGTCTCATCCCCCGAACCATAGCTGATAAATAATAACCCACACAATACGGTATACTTACAGCGCTTTGTGGGTCTCGAATACACATATAGTAAAACAAATCCTGTTCATTTACTTTTTCCTTGTTCTTACCCCTTTTTGTAATCGAATTAGCTAAAAACCTATGAATTACTCTTAATTCAGCTCTATCTATGTCCAAATAAGAGTAATTTCCCCCTTTGAAACGGTGATGGCTTGTCATTTGACTCCACACACCGTGTGTATCAAAATTTTCATCTATCTTTCTACCGTTTAGTATTAACCCTCTACAATCAGCAGATGCTAACTCCTCAGGCGTATATATACGTAAAGCCTGAGCCATGTCTAGTAAAGACATGTGGCGCATCGAACCGCCAGACAAAAATCTAATAAAAGATCGATCGATTAAACTAGCTACCCGATCATTCAACTCTATACTACATAACAATTCTTCACACCATACTTTATATACAGGTCTACACATGGTGAATAAACGTACCCAGTCATTAAAAGTAGAATTACCATACCTCTGTATAAGTAATTCCCTATTTGGCCCGGCCAATTCTACAGCTTCTAAGGGTCCCCATTCTATGACCCTCGGTACCTTAACAACCTTAGAATGAAGAGTATGCAAACCCCTTTGATATTTTGGATAATCTATCCAAAGTCTGTCAAATCTCAGGTTCGGGTGCAACTCTTCCAAGTGCATATTAGAAAAGGTCATGACTGGATGAGGTATATCCTGCTTGTAGTAGTTATCCACCTCCTGTTGTTCCGCATTCTCAGCAGGAGCATTGCGGGTTTGTGATGAAGATTCACCCCTTTCAGTCTGCAAAACACATCAAACACAATTTTTGTGCATCTAAATATGCATTAGTGTCAGCAAAATCATCAATCAAAATAATCACAATGACATGATCAATTTATATCAAACTTAAGCTCATTTTCACATTTTCATCAAATCTACACTTTTTCAAATAAGCATATACGAAAATGTTCCCCAAGTTCATAAACATTCAACTCAAATAACATGTCAAAATAATCATTACTAGCAATTAAACAAGTTTCAAATGGCATTGTCTTTCAAAAATCAAGTTCATGAATTTTAGACTTGAAAAAGTCCACTTTAATTCTCAAAATCATGTTTAGGCTCAAAGTTTGGATCATTTAACTACCTAGACATGTTACACTACTTAATTTAGCAACAATTCATGACAAAAATCGGCCATAACCTGTTTATATCAAAAAGTCCCAAATTTGCTCAAGAACACAAACCCTAGATTACTCAAAATTTGAAGTTTAAGGCTTCTAATCATGTTAAATAGCATCAATCTAGGTTATACAAGCATAATACATAAACAATTTAAGCCTAATTACACTAAAAAGCATCAAAATCAAATTTAAAAAAAATAGCTCAAGAACACTAATTTCGGATTAAATGGTGTTTAGGTGTAGAAATTTACCGTTTTTCTTGAGTAATTCCTAGATAGCATCCTTCTCAACATGATTTTAGTAAAAGATTTGGTGATTAACGGTTAAAAATTGTGATTTTGGGGGTGTTTTTGGGTGTTTTTTCGGAGTATTTCGCAGGTTTTTCGCTGTGTTTTCTGTTGTGGGGAGTGAACTGATCAGTTTCAGCTCTTTATTTTTTTTTCTGATTTTCGGTCCTCCCGCGACTCGCGGTGTTTGGACACTTCAAACTCCGCGAGTCACGGAGTTTGCTTTTTTTTTTTTTTTTTTTTTTTTTTTTTTTATAATCTTTAACTTATAAAACAATTAAGTAATTAATTTTAAAATTTTGTTTCCCTTGTTATTTAGGACGAGGTCGTTTCGGATCGATGTCCTAGTCCGTCACTCGACAAAATTTTAAAATTTTTCTTTTTGTAGCGATTGTTTTAAAAGCTAAGATTTTTGGGTTTTTTTTATTGTTTTTGGCATACTTTAATTCAATAAGATTAAAAATAATGATAATAAAAGTTCTCGTCCCTCCCTCGGGTAAAGCAATTTCGGTTCAAAGACCTAGTCTTCAACTTACGACGAATTTTAAAAATCATATTTTTAACTTAATGAGATAAAGTAAATTTTTGTTTTTAAATTCACACAATTTAAATATAAAATTCAAAATTAATATTAAAAATTCACACCAAACTTAAAATTTGAAATGAATAAAATTAAAAATTCATATTTTAAAAATTATAAATTCACACCAAACTTAATTTAAAAATTCATATTATAAATTCACACCAAACTTATATTAATTTTTCAAATATTTACAATTTTAAAAATATTGTTTTTAAAAAGTTTACAATATTAATTTAAGATTTATATATTAATTTTAAAAACATGGTAAAAATAAAATTAAAAATCTTTTTGGCTTTTTATCCCACTTTAATCAATCAAATATTATCAAAAATATGCGCCCCTCTTTTCGGTAAAGTAATTTCGGTTCCAAGACCTAATTTAACTCATGACGAATTTTTGAAATATTTTGGGTTGATTGATTAAAGATATTTATACCTTAAGAATAAACGTTAAATTTTGCAGTGATGTAATAAATTTTTGAATGATATCAATAATTTCGGTCGCCAAACCTAATTTTATTCAATACCAATTTAATACTTTTTAGCGAACAAATTAGCGTTTATTATCAAAAGGTTAAAAATAAAAAAAATAAAATAAAAACTGTACAGACATACATGTGAAATAGATTTCTTAGTTATATGATCTATCCCATTCATAAGATAGTCGGTTTAATTGGTTTTCCATAGCTACATAGGCGTAACCTCGAGCATTCAGTGTCTTTTCTTCTAAACATATGAACGGTCCGTCTCTGCATAAAGTAACAAATTCGGTATTTGAATAGGTTTGATTATTTGAACATTTACCTCCATGTGACCATTTTCCGCATTTGTGACATCTTTCTAGGTGTCGTGCTCTTCTTTTCGCTGCGAATTTTGATTTTCCTTTACCAAATTGTAACTTATTATCTTCGCATCTGAATTCTTTTCTAACTCCGTCCATTCTTTCTCTGATTACTGATACTAATTCACTCGGGAGTATGTCATTATTACGTTTAGTGATCAAAGCGTGTAGCATTAGACCATGGTTTAGTTCACAGGCAGTCTTCATTTGGTAAAAACCTAAAAAAATAAAAATTCAGAATTGGGGGAGAAGACTAGTTCTTTAGGGTCTGCTAGGGAAAGACCATTCGGGTTCCATTTTTGAGAACTACACGAAAACAGATAATCTAACTCTAACAGAAATACATATTATCCTTTAAAGACTTGATTCTCCCCACACTTAGTTAGCTGTGGTGTCGAAATTGTGATTAACTTCGTTGTCAACTTCCATCGGACCATGTATGTAATGTTTAACTCTGTGACCATTAACTTTAAATTCAATCCCATTTGAATTTATCAATTCTACCGTTCCGTATGGGAAAACTCTTTTGACTATGAATGGTCCAGACCATCTTAATTTCAATTTTCCAGGAAATAGCTTGAATCGTGAATTGAAAAGAAGAACTCTGTCTCCTTCTTTAAATTCTTTTGAACTTCTGATTCTTTTATCATGTCATTTCTTCGTTCTTTCTTTATAGATTAACGAATTATCGTATGCTTCATGTCTTAATTCTTCTAATTCGTTTAGTTGACTTAATCGTAGACGTCCAGCTTCATGTAAATCAAGATTACATGTTTTCAAAGTCCAAAATGCTTTGTGTTCTATTTCTACTGGAAGATGACATGCTTTTCCATAAACAAGTCTAAAAGGTGTGGTTCCAATTGGAGTTTTGTAGGCTGTTCTAAAAGCCCAGAGTGCATCCTCCAATTTAATGGACAATTCCTTCGGATTTGATCCTACGGTTTTCTCTAGAATACGTTTTAAGGCTCGGTTGGTATTTTCAACTTGTCCACTTGTTTGTGGATGATATGCGGTGGAGATTTTATGAGTTACTCCATATCTTTTAAGAACTTTCTCAAGTTGATTATTACAGAAATGAGTACCCCGATCACTTATCAAAGCTTTCGGTGTTCCAAACCTTGCAAAAAGACGTTTTAAAAAGTTGACTACAACTCGTGCATCATTAGTTGGGAGAGCTTGTGCTTCCGCCCATTTAGATACATAATCAATGGCTACGAGTATATATAGATTATTATGAGATTTTGGAAATGGACCCATAAAGTCAATACCTCAAATGTCAAATACTTCACATACTTGGATGACATTTTGTGGCATTTCATCACGTTGACTTATTTTTCCGGCCCTTTGACATGCATCACAGGATTTGCAAAGAAGGTGTGCGTCTTTGTAAATTGTAGGCCAATAGAATCCAGCTTCATAAACTTTTCTTGCTATTAGTTGAGGCCCATAATGCCCTCCTGTTGGTCCTGTGTGACAATGGTTTAATATTTTACTAGCTTCATCTCCAAATACACATCGGCGTATTATTATAAAATCGGGACAATTTTTAAACAGATGAGGATCTTCCCAGAAATAGTGTTTTATATCACTGAAGAATTTCTTTCGTCTTTGGTACGATAATCCTTTTTCAAGGAATCCACAAACTAAGTAGTTTGCATAGTCTGCAAACCATGGGATTTCTTTATAATCTATCTTCAATAGATATTCATCAGGAAAGTTGTCTTGTATGGCCGATTCATTTAGAACTTCTAATTCGGGATTTTCAAGACGAGAAAGATGATCAGCGGCGAGATTTTCTGCTCCTCTTTTATCTCGGATTTCAATATCAAACTCTTGTAAGAGTAAGATCCAACGGATTAATCTTGGTTTAGCATCTTGTTTTGAAAATAGGTATCTAAGAGCAGAATGGTCGGTATAGACCACCGTTTTTGCTAGAACGAGATATGATCGAAATTTTTCAAAAGCAAAGACAATAGCAAGGAGTTCTTTTTCAGTAGTTGTATAGTTCGTTTGTGCTCCTTGTAACGTCTTACTAGCATAATATATAGGTTGAAATCGTTTTTCAATCCTTTGTCCTAAAACGGCTCCCATTGCAAAATCACTTGCATCGCACATTAGTTCAAATGGTAGATTCCAATTTGGTGTTATCATGATCGGCGCATTAGTGAGTTTTTCTTTAAGAATATTAAAAGATTTGATACACTCATCTGAAAAGATGAATGGAGCATCCTTTTCTAGGAGTTTATTCATAGGAGTGGCAATTTTAGAAAAATCTTTTATGAAACGTCGGTAAAAACCGGCATGCCCTAGAAAACTCCTAACTCCTCTAACATTGGTGGGATGTGGAAGTTTAGCAATTACATCTACCTTAGCTCTATCCACTTCAATTCCTTCTTTTGAAATTTTATGACCAAGAACGATGCCTTCTTTAACCATGAAATGGCATTTCTCCCAATTAAGAACTAGATTTGATTGTTCGCATCTAATTAGCATTCGTTCCAGATTAACTAGACATGATTCAAATGTATCACTGAAGACTGAAAAGTCATCCATGAAAACTTCCATGCATTCTTCTATCATGTCGTGAAAAATCGCCATCATGCACCTTTGGAAGGTTGCTGGGGCGTTGCAAAGTCCAAATGGCATGCGTTTGTAAGCAAAAGTACCATAAGGGCACATGAATGTGGTTTTCTCTTGATCTTCGGGTGCTATTGGAATTTGAAAATATCCGGAAAATCCATCTAGAAAACAATAGTAACTATTTCCGGCTAATCTTTCCAACATTTGATCTATGAAAGGTAAGGGAAAGTGATCTTTTCTGGTGGCGTCATTTAATTTTCTATAATCAATACATACACGCCATCCTGTTACAGTCCTAGTAGGAATAAGCTCATTTTTCTCATTTGTAATGACAGTCATGCCACCCTTCTTAGGCACGCATTGAACTGGGCTTACCCATGGACTATCAGAGATTGGATAAATTAGACCTGCATCTAGCAGTTTAATAATCTCTTTCTTAACTACATCTTGCATATTAGGATTTAGTCTTCGTTGGCGTTGCACATACGTTTTATGACCTTCTTCCATAAGGATTTTATGTATGCAATACGAAGGACTTATTCCTTTAATATCATGAATCTTCCATGCAATGGCTGGTTTATGAGCTTTCAACACAGAAATGAGTTGTGATTTCTCATTTTCAGTAAGAGAAGACGATATTATTACAGGTAATTCAGATTCACCATGTAAATAAGCGTATTCCAAATGGTTTGGAAGTGGCTTTAATTCTAATTTCGGAGGTTCTTCTATCGATGATTTATATCGATATTTGTCTTCTTCTTTTAGCATTTGAATTTCTTCTGTTGTTGGTTCATATCCATTAGCTATAAGTGTAGCTAACATTTCAGCTTCATCAATTGGTTCATTACCTTCTCCTAAAGAACATTCTCCTGTTCCTTGTAATTCTAGAAATTCTTCTAATAATTCTGCATGTGCATCTATAGTTTGAATATAATAACATGTATCATCTGCAGATTGTGGTTGTTGCATTGCTCTATCAACTGAAAAGGTAACACTCTCATCCTCTATACTTAGGGTCAATTTCTTACCGAACACGTCTATCATTGCTTTAGCCGTGTTTAAGAAAGGTCTTCCTAATATGAGAGGAACTTGAGAATCTTCTTCCATGTCCAGAACAACAAAATCTACTGGAAATACTAAAGTACCAACTTTAACTAGCATGTTCTCCATTATCCCTCTAGGATATTTTATTGATCTATCGGCTAGTTGTATGCTTATTCTTGTTGGTTTCAATTCTCCA
This sequence comes from Rutidosis leptorrhynchoides, assembly GCF_046630445.1. Taxonomy (NCBI): domain Eukaryota; kingdom Viridiplantae; phylum Streptophyta; class Magnoliopsida; order Asterales; family Asteraceae; genus Rutidosis; species Rutidosis leptorrhynchoides. Next base: position 217,012,734 of record NC_092338.1, on the reverse strand, counting down.
AGGTCTAGTTTAGTGTATAGTGAATACGGCATTAGATTTATACTAGCACCTAAGTCTGCCAATGCTTCTATTGAACTAAGACTACCCAGAAAACATGGAATTGTGAAACTTCCTGGATCAGATAGTTTTTCTGGTATTTTATTTAACAGCACTGCTGAACAATTAGCATTCATAGTAACAGTCGAGAGTTCTTCCATTTTCTTTCTATTTGAGATTAGATCTTTCAAGAATTTAGCATATCTAGGCATTCCTGAAATCACATCAATGAAAGGAAGATTTACATTTATCTGTTTAAACATATCCAAGAATTTGGATTGCTCGGCTTCAAGTTTCTCTTTCTTCATTTTACTCGGGTAAGGAAGTGGTGGTTGGTATGGTTTAACATAAGGTTTAGCCTTAACTGTGTTATCTTCATTAACCTTTTCAACTACCGGTTCTTTTTCCTTATCTTGATCAGGTTGTGGTTCTTGTGGAGTAGGAATAGCTTCATCAGAAGTTACAGGTATTTCGGGCGGTTTAAGTGTTGTACCACTTCTTGTGGTAATGGCTTTAGCTGTTTCATTCCGGGGGTTAGCATTTGTATCACTAGGTAGACTTCCCGGTTTTCTTTCACCTATTAACCTTGCTAGGTTACTTACTTCTTGTTCTAGATTTTGAATAGAAGCTTGTTGATTTCTAAATGCTTGAGCATTTTGTTCATTGGTTTGTTTCTGAGATGTGAAAAACTGCGTTTGAGTTTCAACTAGCTTCGTCATCATATCTTCTAAATTCGGCTTTTTATCATCGGTTTGTTGTGGTGGTTTGTTTTGAAAATTAGGTCTTTACTGGTTGTAAGTATTATTAGATACTTGTTGATTGCTAGGACCTTGTTGGTTGTTGTATGGAATATTTCGGTTATAACTCTGGTTTTGATTGTAAATCGGTCTTGGCGGTTGATAATTATTCTGATAATTATTTCCAGGCCTTTGGTTTATGTATGAAATATTCCCTCTTTGTTCCATTGTTAATTCAATACTGAGACAATCTTTTGTCAAATGTGGTCCTCCACACTGCTCACAACTAATTCGTATTGAGTGAATATCTTTAGTCATCTTTTCCATTCGTCTCTCCACAGCATCTATCTTTGCGGAAATGGAATCTAAGTCATTGCTAGAATCGGCTCTAGCTGCTTTAGATGATCTAACGATATCTTTTTCTTGGTGCCACTCATGTGAGTGGGAAGCAGTGTTATCAATAATTTTGTAAGCATCAGTTTCGGTTTTCTTCATAATAGAACCACCAGCTGCTATATCTATGTCTTTCCTTGTAGTGATGTCGCATCCTTGGTAGAATATTTGTACTATTTGACAGGTGTTTAAACCATGTTGCGGACATCCTCTTAATAACTTTCCATATCTAGTCCATACCTCATATAGAGTTTCATTCGGTTTCTATGTGAACGTAACAATTTCTGCTTGAAGTCTTACGGCTTTAGATGCCGGAAAGAATTGTTTAAGAAATTTGTCAACTAAAACATCCCATGTATCAATCGCCCCTTCAGGTAACGATTCCAACCAATCTTTGGCTTCTCCCTTTAAAGTCCAGGGAAATAACATGAGATATATCTGTTCATCCTCCACTTCTCGGATTTTAAATAGTGTGCACATCCTATTAAAGGTACGTAGATGTTCATTTCGATCTTCCTTCGGCGCACCACTAAATTGGCATTGATTAGTCACCATGTGTAGAATTTTTCCTTTGATTTCATAATCTGGCGCATTAATGTCTGGATGAGTAATTGCGTGACCTTGGCCAGTGCGTTTAGCTCTCATTCGGTCTTCCATACTTAAAGGTTCCAGATTCTCCATAATTGAATTTGTTGAATCGAAATCACTAGAGGATTCTGATTTAATGGTTCGTTCCTCAACAATCTTTGTTTGAATGATTGGTGGTTCCGGAGGAAAGTTTAATGGTTCAGGATCTACGAACCGTTCCTGAATATTCTCCGGATTCTCAATTGTGAGGTCGGGTTCAAAAAATGGATTATCGGAAATTTGAACTGAAGTACTTGGTCGACTGGATGACGATTCTAAAGAAAAATCAACGGCGGTTATATTTGCTAAATATCTTGATCTAGTTACAGGTGGTGAACGTACAAAAGGTGGTGATCGTTTTGCTCGGTGCATTCACTGAATATCCTATTAGTTTTTAAAAGGAAAGAAAAATTATAATAAGTTATCCAATCAATAGACTTTTCTGATTTTGCCCACGTTTCGAATAGCCAAAAGATGCAGTATAGGGGCAGGATTCGTTTGGTCTCAATATAATTGAGGACTGTTTGGCTCCAATAACCCGGTCCACGTACAAATCCAACTATTACTACGAACCAGAAAATTTTGATGTCTATCAATTTAACCACTTAAAATAAATTTTCGTAATTTTAAGAAATTTAGATAAGAAGTAGAATAATAATCTATGTCCAAAAACTAGAAAAGCGAGAAATAAGAAAGAAAAAGAGTTCGTCGGAAAAGGTTGAAAAAGAAAAATGGTTGAAAAATAAAATGTGACGGAAAAATTAAAGAAACTTATAAAACTTAAAATTACTTGACTAACCTAACCTTATTACTACAACTAACTTAAAATTATAATCGCAAATTGAAATTACTAATTGGAATGATAATTGATACATAGGTAAAAGGTGTCTAAAAATATTAAAGCTTACAAGAAAAACTATATCCCAAATGGAAATAACTTAAAAAGAAACTAAAACTTAAAAAGGCGTCGCAAAATTCTAAAGTACCTAAATCTTAGTCTAAGAAAAAGCACTTAAGAAATTCTACGGCAAAGCCTAAAAATCTAGAAGTAAAAATAACTATGGCAAAATCTAAGTTTAAAACTAAATATGAGCTAAAAATACAAATATTACGCTAAAACGATTAAAAAGGGACAAAATATAAAAATATACAAAAAGTTGTAAAAAGTACAATTTTTTATAAAAATATTATTTTTATATTATTTATTTAATAAAACTACTAATTTTATAATTTAATTAAACTAATTTAACAAATAAAACAAATTAAATTAATAAACTAAACTAATTAATAAATAAATAAAACCTATTTAGGGTTTTTAATTAAATAATAATAATAATAATAATTACACCGTGATTAATGCCTGATTAGGGCTTCTGTCGCGTGTCAGGTTTTCTCCGCGAGTTGCGGTATTTAATGCATCAAAACCCGTGAGTCGCGGGGTTCAAAAATTCAACTCTGGTACAGTTTGAATTTGACGCGTTTTTTTTTCTTTTTTAATTTTTTTTTTCTGTTTTTAATTTTTTTCTGTTTATATATTTTAAAAAAAAATATGTGTATAATAAAAACTTATATTTTAAAAACTTAAATAAAATAGAACTACTTTATAATTTTAATAAATAAAATGCTTAAAACTAGATTTATAAATGTTAAAATTTTTTTTTTTTCGGTTTTATATTTATTTCTGTTTTTATATAAATAAAAGATATTTAAATAAAACTTATTATCTTTATAAACTAAAATAAAAATAAAGAAACTTATAAAACTTAAATATTTAACAAAATCTTAAAAATACATAATTTTTTTTTTCTATATTAGCGTTGCGCTTCCGGCTTTTAAGAGACTCCCCGGCAGCGGCGCCAAAAATACTTGATGTTTTAGCTAAGGGGTATAAAATAGTTTATTAATTTTTGCAGGAAATACTATTAAATACGATACAATTTTACACAAGATATTTATTTATTTATAGAATGGATATACTTAAACCTTGCTACAACACTTATAGGCAGTGTACCTAATCGTACAGTAGTGTAGTTTTTAGTAAGTCTGGTTCGTTCTACAGGGAATCTTTTTAAACAAAGCTTAACGCTATATTAGTTTACTTTTATAAAAATACAAATATATATATATATATATATATATATATATATATATATATATATATATATATATATATATATATATATATATATATATATATATATATATATATATATATATATAAGTAATATTATTATTATAAAGGGGGGTTTTTTACCGTTTAATGACCGGTTTGTCGATTTTAAAACTTTAGTCGTAGTTAAAACCAAATGTAAAATATTAAAAATAAATACAAGACTTAAATTAAAGCATAAAGTAAATAACGATAATGAAATTGCGAATAATAAAAGTGCGATAAAATAAACTTGCGATAATTAAAAAGTACGATAATTAAAAGTGCAATTAAATACAATAACAATAAAAATGCGATAATTAGAAGTGCAATTAAATATAAAATAAAGGAAATTAAATATGAAATAAAAGAATTATGCTTATTTAAACTTCCGTAATCATGATGTTTGACGTGTTGATTTTAGTTTTATGCCCATGGGTTAATTGTCCTTTGTCCTGGATTATTTAATATGTCCGTCTGGTTTTTGTCCATAACAGTCCATCAGTCATAAATATAAAGTGCGAGTGTCCTCGTCAAATTATCCTTAAACCCAAAGTTACATATTCCAACTAATTGGGGACTTAAACTGTAACAAGATTTTAATACTTTGTTTAATAATTACACCAGGATGTCGACTGAGTGTAACCCAAGGTTTTAATATTTTTCTATCAATTATACCAAGTGTCCTTGTACATAATTTCACCCTTGTTTTAATTATTCTAGTGACTATTAAACCATTCCTGTGTCCGGTTAAATGAACGATTATTTGTAAATATAAATACCCCGCCCATCGTGTCCGATCGAGTGTATATGGTAATTTATAGGGACGCCCAATTGTAAATCTTTATATTAACATTAACAAACTATCATTTAGTTAAACAAATATAAAGTCCATTAATAGCTCATAGTCTAATTTTCACAAGTGTCGTTCTTTTGTCCAAACCCCAATTATGGTACAAAGCCCAATTACCCAATTTTAGTAATTAGCCCAACATCATGATTACTTCGGATTAAATAAGCATAATAATAACTTAGCTATGAGACATTAAATTAAAAAGGTTGAACATAACTTACAATGATTAAAAATAGCGTAGCGTTACACGGACAGAATTTCGACTTACACCCTTACAACATTCGCTAACATACCCTTATTATTAGAATTATAATTAAAATTAAAATTAAAATTAAAATATAAATATAAATATTTACGTAGTATTATGAGAGAAGAAGAAAAAGATTATTTTTTACGATCAGAATGCGCGAGCTTTATAGGGAGTTTCTGAAATTGGGGTTCCGCGACTCGCGGCCATTTTGGCCTTCAAACTCCGCGAGTCGCGGAGTTTACTTTTACAGCTCACACAAGCTTGGCTCTTTGTTTACCGACGGTTTTAAATATAAATATAATATATTAAATAATTATAAGAATTATTTAAATATTATATTATATTTATGTGCATAGTTGACTTGTAATTTTTAGTCCGTTGCGTCGAGCGTTGAGAGTTGACTCTGGTCCCGGTTCCGGATTTTCGAACGTCCTTGCGTACAATTTAATATCTTGTACTTTGCGTTTTGAATCTTGTACTCTTGTAATTTCGAGACGTTTCTTATCAATAATTGGAACCTCTTTGATTGTCTTTTGTACTTTTGAGCTTTTTGGTCGTTTGCGTCTTCAATTCGTCGAATCTGTCTTTTGTCTTCACCTTTTATTATTTAAACGAATATCACTTGTAAATAGAACAATTGCAACTAAAAGCTTGTCTTTCTTGAGGAATAATGCTATGAAATATATGTTCGTTTTTAGCATTATCAATGGTAATACTACCTCAAAGAATAGTCTAAAAAAATAACGCCACTGCCAGGGCTCGAACCCGCGACCTCTCAAAACCCAACAACACCCTCTACCATTCCACCACTTCTGTTTTTCTGTTTATGTATAAACCCGATATTTATTTAACCCGTTTTCACCTTCTTCAAAACTTAACCGAATATCATAACAGTCCAACTAATTTCAGTCATTGATTAAGCCCAATATCTAAGCAAGTCTCCAGCCCACAGGCAATTAGTCTCGACCTACTATCCCACTCATGGCCCAAGTTGTATTAAGCAAACAAATATACATCTCGGTAGAAGTAAAGCCGTGGTTTTTGCAAATGGCATTGCAAGTTGAGAAAGAATAATTGTTTAACCACTATCATCATCACTATATCATTTTCTAAACTTATTAATATACCGTAAATCTATATCATCGTTATCTTATATGGCCCGACAACCATTATAACTCTTTTTGACATATACCCTACCGAGTCTAATTTTTGGTTGTTCACTCTTCTTTTCATATTTTTTTTTATCCGAAATATTTTCTGATTGTGACTAGTCGACCCTTACTCATTATCCTAGTTCAAAATATATCATCATCTTAAATTTTAAAATGCAAGATGACTTGTAAATAAAGTAGGCGACATATGTGGGCCACAATAACCTCACCTTTGTTTCCACTTAGTTTGATTTTTGGGTTTGGTGTGTCATGATTGGAAAATTCACAACTGGAAACACGATAAAATAGCTGCATTTGTAGTGTAGCACTTCATTAATTCAAGTGGCTGAATTATTGGTTCGAATAGAGTCAACCGAAACATAGAAGAGGTATATCAGCAAAAACATGAAAATTTATATAAGTTTTTCATATTGGTTCTTTGGTACTGTAACAGCAAGATAGAAAAATATACAGCAATCAAAACAATGGTGGCGAGTGGTTGTGTTTTGGACTGAAAAGAAATTGAAAATTTTCACCAGAAATAGCAGCGAACCAAGAATTTTGTGATAGTGTTCTTGGGCCGAAGAATAACAAGATTGTAATAGCAGCAACAATGGTTTTGGGTTTAGTTGTTTTTTGAATGGAAACATAAGTATTGCAGCAATCGATGAAGGTGGGAAATGAAAGTATGATGGGTTTGTTGTGTTGTGTTTGATTTGGTCTTGGTTTTACATACACAAAAAGAAATTAGCAGATTTCATTGGTGGCTTCTCAAGGTGATGATGGTAATGGTGGTTTTGTTTAGAGGTATTAATCAAACATTGTAGCATGGATCTTGGTTTGCTTGTATACCGAATGAAATAGACAACAGGAGACAAACATAGCCTTAAGCCATGATGGTCCTCGGTGTGAAGTGATGATTAATGTGGTGGAGTGGTGATTCAAGGGTGATCAATGATGGTGGTTGTGGTTACAGTGAGGGTGAAGTTCGTTGTGTTCTTGAAGGTTTCGTTTGTCGACAACATCATCAAGAAATAAGTGGGTTTTGTGTTATGGTTTTCCACCGAATAGAAGTAAAGATGGTTCGATTTAAGGTGATGATTTAATTGGCGCTTGATGGTGGATTTTGAAGGTTTGGAATCGAAAAATAGGAGAGAGATGGAGAAGAAATAGAGAAGGAAGAAATGATTAATTATATCATGTATGAATCTGTCGACTTTTCTTTAATCAAACAACAAGGACAATTAATTTGATTTAGTGGAGTTGTTAATTATGTCAGAGAATCAATCAAGAATAGAGAAAGATGAAGAAAAAGATATGAAATTAGATGTCGATACGTAATAAAGTTTTGGATTGTTCTGCTATGGATCGTGATATCTACTAGATTGGGAACATAAAGCAAAGAAATGCTATAGCCTGATAATGATTGAAAAAAACATAATACATAGTTTATTTTTATTTATATATGATATTTATATTTCTATATATGTATTTATGTCTAAATTCTTTTATATCTGATTATATATCCATAGTTATACTTACATAACTGTATACATATATATACATATATCCGTTTGTATATCTCTGTTTTATTAAATTTCTGTACTATTAAGTTATGATATCAATCTATTAATAATTTTACTAAAAATAGGAACTAGTAATAATAGAAATATAATTGATAATACTAATAATAAAAGTAAAAGAAAGAAAGGAAAAAAAATGATAATAATAATATTATTATTATTATTAATACTAATAATAATAATAATACTAATCATAATAATATAAATAATAATAATATAACGATTTATACATATATTTATTTTCATATCAATAATTACTAATATAGATGTTAATATTGAAAGTATTAATATTATTACTATAACAATTATAGTTTAATTTATAATTAAATTTATTATATCAAACATTAACATTACAGGTTGTTAATTATATGATATATTTAATAATAATAATAATTCTTAAAGACAATACTTACTAATAATAATTCTCAATTCAAATTGTTAAATTTTATTATTTCCAATTATCATATTTATTTACATTTATTTATGTATACACCTGTACCTATTTATTTACAAATAATTGTTCGTGAATCGTCGGGAATAATCAAAGGTCAAATGAATCTATGTAAATGGTTCAAAAATTTGTAGACTTAGTTTAATAGACTTTGCTTATCAAGTCGAAATCATATAGAGATTAAGTTTAAATTCAATCGGAATTTTCCGGGTCGTCACAGTACCTACCCGTTAAAGAAATTTCGTCCCGAAATTTGAGTGAGGTAATCATGGTTAACAATAAAAAAAATGTTTTCATGACAAATATAAGTTGATAAATAGAGTTTTATCACTATTGGATAATATGGATAAAATAATTCATTTATGTGAATAGTAAAAGAGAAGCTATCACAAAAGAATTAAATGAGAAAATGCAAGTTCGTCTTAACCGGTGACGTAGTCAGGATTGATTTTCGGAATTCAAGGGATTTAAAGAACGAGATCTATAAGATCTGATTCTTCGAGATTTAAGGAATTTAGGATTTCTCTAATTAAATGCGGAGATTTGCCTTGATTTACTCTGTCTGGTATTTCCATTATAAATTAAACTCTTCCGTTCCATTATTCTCACCATTCCTATACTTTCTTTCTTAGTTCATATATCCAAAAGATTTTGAAAATGTTTAATCCAGTTCTAATCCATGATATTTTCCCAATTATCATTTCTGTCATCCTTTTTTTCTTCCACCAGAAAAATCTATTTACTTCTACTATCTCCTTGGGGTGATACTATTCTTAATTATACGGTGTCTTTATATTGCTATTCGTATTAATATCCACGGTTTGTAACTTCCGTGTTGTTATTGGGCTTTATATTTTCTCTTATATTTTGGAGTTCTTTGCATTTTTATTCTCTTCTCGACCTCTAGTAAAACGAGTAACGGTCCAAAATTCGTAAGTATGGAGTTTCAAATGAACTTAATGTTCTAAACAAGAAAGAACATGATAGCACAATTTGATTTGTCAAATTACCTGAGTCACTGAGAATAGAACTATCAAGAACATACTTTCTTGGAATGTTCAGAAGTTAAGCAGAATGAAAGAGTTATGTAACATGGCATATGGTGACGTTATGGTCTGTGAATCATCACGTCCCATAAGAAACTCAGCATGACTTACTGTAATATAATCACGTTGATCAAGTGTCATTATATTATACTAACTCATGCATCAATTTCCAACACTATTCCAGAACTCATCCATAATTTAAAATCGATTTTAAAGAAATTTAGAAACTAATATGGTTTCCTTTATGATGTAATACAGATAGCACGAAGAGATACTAATTTCGGACAAGAAGAGTTATGAAAATATCCTCAGAAATATCGAAGATATTGATGATGATATTTTGGAATTTATAAGTTCGATGGTTGATGGAGAAATATCTTCCGCAAGATTTTAACATGACTTCGGAGCAAGATATTCTCTAAAGATTTCAACGGATCCAGAATTACCTGGATTCTTTGAATATAGGGTATGGTCCTTGTATTTATCCTTGGTCTCCTTCGTGGTTAGCTCAATCCGTTTTTCAGTTCCAACTTTTCTGAGCTTTACCAACATACTATTCTTTATCATCAAACTTCCTATGATCAAGGTCGTTTAAGGTTGTCTACGGTTTCTGCTGCTTCATTCAACTTTTTCAACATTCAGAGTATTGATTTGTAGACTGAGTGCTTTTCAGAATTTCAGAATGAAAGATCATATTTCTATAGGATAACTGTTATATGTATACATATAACTGTTGATGTAGAATTTCTACGAGATTCAAAATACTGATTGCGGATTCTTGGTAATTGGTATGGCAATTCTCGGTACAAGATGTGAATGAGTATGTGAATAGGTTTTAACGAACAACTATAATGGTTCTTCGGAGAGAGTTAAGCCAATGAGTAATGAAGTTGCTGGTAAGTTTACTGCTAATGTGTTGAGATATAAACGGTTCCCTGGTAACGATGATGAAGGGGTAATCTTTATAATAACGTTTATTTGAATGAAAAACTTGAAGTTGATTTGCTGGAGCTGTCACAAAGTTGGCTAATTTGAAAAGAAATTGCGTTGTTATTTTCGAAAATAACAATGCCAAAGAAGCTAGCACAGATACGTGTTAAACATTTACACAGTTTCCGAGAATTTTTTTCTGGTGCATAACTATATGCGTAAATCTTTTCTTCTGTAGATGAAGTGCAGTTGATTCATCCTCCCGATTGAGGTGTTTTCAAGAATCACGAAAGGTTTAAACGCATATTGTAATTGTCACGATACAAATGAGGTTTAAGCTGAAAATCAAGTGGCAAACTTGAAGTATTGTTTAGTTTCATATGTTATAATCAATATTTTAATTCATTTTAATTGTCCACTGTTAGTAGTCCTTATTTGATTAGTCCACAGTTAGCTAGGAACAGTTAGCGTGGATTCTTAACAAAATTTTCTCATAGTTAATTTGTTTGTTTCTAACAAGTTTTATTATTGTCCAATGTTTTCTTCATTATGTCACTTGTTGGATTCTGATAAATCAAAATCCAAATATGAAATTGAATGAAAATGGTTATTCTGTGGTGAACGGATTCGTATATCGGTAGATATAACTAGGATAGTAAATGAATGTTGAATCAGATTTGAAGAATGTACAGTGTAACTTATTAATGTGAAATCTAAATATTCTTCGGGTATTACCTACCCGTTAAAATATTTTCACCATTAACAGTTTGTACAAAGAATTTTTTTTTAATTACAATATTTATGAAAACATATATACATATATATTTTTCTTCAGATGTATTCATAGATTTAATGAGTTAATATAATATTAAACTCATTTGCTTTTTGGTTGGAACTAGAATAAATAATCTTTAAAACTTTAGAGATTACAAATTCGACATGTCGAACGAAGATCATACTCAAAGTACAGATGATGATATTGAAGCATGGATTGTTGATGGTACTGGTGCTGTTATTGATTGTACTGTTGGTGCCGGTGATGTTGCTGAAGCTGGTACATTTTGTACCATATTCTCCAAATTGATTATTCGAGCGCGTAGTTTGTTGACTTATTACTCCAGGATGATTGTCGGTCGGAACGAGCGGATGAATAAGGTTCAGAATTGTGGATAGAATATAATCCTGTCAAGTTACCCTAGAAATGAGAATGAAAATGGTGTCTCGAACAGGTTCGCCGGTCACGCTTCAGGTTCATTGTCAAGAGGTGAATTCGGTGGGTGGAAGGGATTGCCTTCTGCGCGTTTCCATTAATTAAGTCGACTACGAACCCATCAGATGAATTGATAATGGCTGATTGGTTGATTCATTCCGGTGGCTCTGCTTTCGAAACTCGAGTAAAACTCTATGTCGGAATAGCTGTCGGAATAGCTATCGGAATCTAAAGGACTCGAACTAGTTGAGGGATTCATCTAGTACGATCAGATGAAGGATTTTCGATAAGAAATAGATTATAGGATGTAGATTAGTACCCTGCAATACATAATTTACATATGCATATATAATACTAAAATCCCATAAGTTACGGAGGAATCTACGGAAGTTGTCAGGCAAAGTTACAGTAACAGATACGCTAAGATATGAAGTAGCAGATACGCTAAGATATGAATTTTGTCTATACACTATTCATGCAGTCAATGCAGTAAAACGTGTCTAGACTAAGAATGATAAGCAAGTGATTCTCTAAGAATGATAAGCAAGTAATTTTTGACACAAAATGATAAGCAAAACTTTTGATATGCAGACACGGTCGAAGTCCAGACACACTAATGCATCCTAACGACTTATCAGTTAGACACACTAATGCAGACATGGTTCGCTAAGACCACCGCTCTGATACCAACTGAAAGGACCCGTCCTAATCCGTCTGGACGAAGTCACCAACATCTGGTTTCATTGCGATGATCGACTCCAAATAATGTCTTTACAATGAGCAAAATGCACAGCGGAAGATTTCTTTCATACCTGAGAATAAACATGCTTTCAAGTGTCAACCAAAAGGCTGGTGAGTTCATTAGTTTAACATAAATAATCATTTCTTAATTTTAATAGACCACAAGATTTCATATTTCCATTTCTCATAAACGTACGTCCCATGCATAGAGACAAAAATATCATTCATATGTATTGAACACCTGGTAATCGACATTCACAATGTGCATATAAGAATATCCCCATCATTCCGGGATCCTCCTTCGGACATGATATAAATTTCAAAGTACTAAAGCATCCGGTACTTTGGATGGGGCTTGTTGGGCCCGATAGATCTATCTTTAGAGTTCGCGTCAATTAGGGTGTCTGTTCCCTAATTCTTAGATTACCAGACTTAATAAAAAGGGGCATATCCGATTTCGATCATTCAACCATATAATGTAGTTTCAATTACTTGTGTCTATTTCGTAAAACAGTTATAAAAACAGCGCATGTATTCTCAGTCCCAAAAATATATATTGCAAAAGCATTTAAAAAGGGATTAATGAAACTCACTTAATGTATTTTGTAGTAAAAATACATATGACGACATTGAACAAACGTAGGGTTGGCCTTGGATTCACGAACCTATATCAGTTGCATATATATTAACACATATTCCATTTAATCAACTTAGTTTACTTATATTTTATAATTTATTAAAATTAGTATCTTTAAATATAATTATACTTATAATAAGTATATGATATATAATTTAATTAAAGTTTTATCAATATAAATGGTAACATATTAGTTAAAAACATATTAGTAGGTAATATTAGTTATCTTGCAATATATTTTTATATAGATAACATTAGTTTGTTGAAAATAATAATTATAATAATACCAAAATAATAATAGTAATAGTAATGATAATAACAAAATGATAATACATTTAATAATAATGATAATACAAATAATTGAATGATAAAAATATTATATGTTAATAATGATAATAATAATAATAAAAGTGATAATAATAGTAGTAATAATAATAATAATAATGTTAGTAATGACAAATAAAAAAATACTTATAATGATGATGAAAATAATAATTTTAATAAAAATACTTTTGTTAATAATAATAATTTCAAAAATGATAATTTGTAAGGATAATACTAATAATAATAGTAATAGTAGTCATAGTAATAATACTAATAATAATAACAATAATAATAATGGTAATACTACCTCAAAGAATAGTCTAAAAAAATAACGCCACTGCCAGGGCTCGAACCCGCGACCTCTCAAAACCCAACAACACCCTCTACCATTCCACCACTTCTGTTTTTCTGTTTATGTATAAACCCGATATTTATTTAACCCGTTTTCACCTTCTTCAAAACTTAACCGAATATCATAACAGTCCAACTGATTTCAGTCATTGATTAAGCCCAATATCTAAGCAAGTCTCCAGCCCACAGGCAATTAGTCTCGGCCTACTATCCCACTCATGGCCCAAGTTGTATTAAACAAACAAATATACATCTCGGTAGAAGTAAAGCCGTGGTTTTTGCAAATGGCATTGCAAGTTGAGAAAGAATAATTGTTTAACCACTATCATCATCACTATATCATTTTCCAAACTTATTAATATACCGTAAATCTATATCATCGTTATCTTATATGGCCCGGCAACCATTATAACTCTTTTTGACATATACCCTACCGAGTCTAATTTTTGGTTGTTCACTCTTCTTTTCATTTTTTTTTATCCGAAATATTTTCTGATTGTGACTAGTCAACCCATACTCATTATCCTAGTTCAAAATATATCATCATCTTAAATTTTAAAATGCAAGATGACTTGTAAATAAAGTAGGCGACATATGTGGGCCACAATAACCTCACCTTTGTTTCCACTTAGTTTGATTTTTGGGTTTGGTGTGTCATGATTGGAAAATTCACAACTGGAAACACGATAAAATAGCTGCATTTGTAGTGTAGCACTTCATTAATTCAAGTGGCTGAATTATTGGTTCGAATAGAGTCAACCGAAACATAGAAGAGGTATATCAGCAAAAACATGAAAATTTATATAAGTTTTTCATATTGGTTCTTTGGTACTGTAACAGCAAGATAGAAAAATATACAGCAGTCAAAACAATGGTGGCGAGTGGTTGTGTTTTGGACTGAAAAGAAATTGAAAATTTTCAGCAGAAATAGCAGCGAACCAAGAATTTTGTGATAGTGTTCTTGGGCCGAAGAATAACAAGATTGTAATAGCAGCAACAATGGTTTTGGGTTTAGTTGTTTTTCGAATGGAAACATAAGTATTGCAGCAATCGATGAAGGTGGGAAATGAAAGTATGATGGGTTTGTTGTGTTGTGTTTGATTTGGTTTTGGTTTTACATACACAGAAAGAAATTAGCAGATTTCATTGGTGGCTTCTCAAGGTGATGATGGTAATGGTGGTTTTGTTTAGAGGTATTAATCAAACATTGTAGCATGGATCTTGGTTTGCTTGTATACCGAATGAAATAGACAACAGGAGACAAACATAGCCTTAAGCCATGATGGTCCTCAGTGTGAAGTGATGATTAATGTGGTGGAGTGGTGATTCAAGGGTGATCAATGATGGTGGTTGTGGTTACAGTGAGGGTGAAGTTCGTTGTGTTCTTGATGGTTTCGTTTGTCGACAACATCATCAAGAAACAAGTGGGTTTTGTGTTATGGTTTTCCACCGAATAGAAGTAAAGATGGTTCGATGTAAGGTGATGATTTAATTGGCGCTTGATGGTGGATTTTGAAGGTTTGGAATCGAAAAATAGGAGAGAGATGGAGAAGAAATATAGAAGGAAGAAATGATTAATTATATCATGTATGAATCTGTCGACTTTTCTTTAATCAAACAACAAGGACAATTAATTTGATTTAGTGGAGTTGTTAATTCTGTCAGAGAATCAATCAAGAATAGAGAAAGATGAAGAAAAAGATATGAAATTAGATGTCGATACGTAATAAAGTTTTGGATTGTTCTGCTATGGATCGTGATATCTACTAGATTGGGAACATAAAGCAAAGAAATGCTATAGCCTGATAATGATTGAAAAAAAAACATAATACATAGTTTATTTTTATTTATATATGATATTTATATTTCTATATATGTATTTATGTCTAAATTCTTTTATATCTGATTATATATCCATAGTTATACTTACATAACTGTATACATATATATACATATATCCGTTTGTATATCTCTGTTTTATTAAATTTCTGTACTATTAAGTTATGATATTAATCTATTAATAATTTTACTAAAAATAGGAACTAGTAATAATAGAAATATAATTGATAATACTAATAATAAAAGTAAAAGAAAGAAAGGAAAAAAATGATAATAATAATATTATTATTATTATTAATACTAATAATAATAATAATACTAATCATAATAATATAAATAATAATAATATAACGATTTATACATATATTTATTTTCATATCAATAATTACTAATATAGATGTTAATATTGAAAGTATTAATATTATTACTATAACAATTATAGTTTAATTTATAATTAAATTTATTATATCAAACATTAACATTACAGGTTGTTAATTATATGATATATTTAATAATAATAATAATTCTTAAAGACAATACTTACTAATAATAATTCTCAATTCAAATGGTTAAATTTTATTATTTCCAATTATCATATTTATTTACATTTATTTATGTATACACCTGTACCTATTTATTTACAAATAATTGTTCGTGAATCGTCGGGAATAATCAAAGGTCAAATGAATCTATGTAAATGGTTCAAAAATTTGTAGACTCAGTTTAATAGACTTTGCTTATCAAGTCGAAATCATATAGAGATTAAGTTTAAATTCAATCGGAAATTTCCGGGTCGTCACAACTTTTAGTTCCATAAAGATAGTGTCTCCATAATTTGAGCGCAAAAACAACGGCTCCAAGTTTGAGATCGTGAGTAGTGTAGTTTCGCTCGTGAATCTTCAGTTGACGAGAAGCATAAGCAATGACCTTCGTTCTTTACATCAATACGCAACCAAAACCATTTTTTGAGGCATCGCAGTATACGACGAAATCATCACTGCCTTCAGGAAGTGATAAGATAGGCGTGGTGGTCAACTTCTACTTCAAGGTTTGAAATGCTAATTCTTGTTCGGTTTCCCAAACGAACTTCTTCCCTTTGTGAGTCAGCGCGGTCAAAGGACGCGCAATCAGAGAGAAACCTTCAATAAATCTTCGGTAGTAACCGGCGAGACCTAAAAATTGGCGAATATGAGTCGGAGTAGTGGGTGTTTTCCCACTTGCTGATAGCTTCGATCTTTGTGGGATCAACTTTGATACCTTGATCGCTCACAATATGGCCCAGAAATTGGACCTCCTTCAACCAAAACTCACACTTAGAGAATTTGGCATAAAGTTGCTCTTGTCTCGAGAGTTCAAGCACTACTCGAAGATGTTACTCATGTTCTTCTTCACTTTTAGAGTAGATGAGGATATCATCTATGAAGACGATAACGAACTTATCAAGGTATGGCTTGTATACATGATTCATGAGATCCATAAACACGGTAGGTGCGTTGGTTAAACCGAATGGCATCACGAGAAACTCATAATGACCATAACGAGTTCTGAACGCAGTTTTCATCACATCACTCTCCTTCACCCTCAACTGATGATAACTGGATCGCAAATTGATCTTAGAGTAAACGCTTGAGCCTTGCAGCTGATCGAATAGATCGTCAATTCTGGGAAGGGGATACCGATTCTTGATCGTCAATTTGTTCAGCTCACGATAATCGATACACATGCAGAAAGATCCATCCTTCTTCTTCACAAATAAAACAGGTGCGCCCTAAGGCGAAGAACTTGGTTGGATAAATCCACGGTCTAGCAGTTCTTTTAGTAGATTCTGCAACTTTTGCATTTCGGAAGGTGCGAGTCGATAAGGTGCGCGAGCTACAGGTGCAGCTCCTGGCACTAAATCGATCTGAAACTCTACTGCTCTCGATGGCGGTAATCCAGGCAATTCTTTTGGAAAGACATCGAGAAATTCGTTCACAATTCGTACATCATACATGCTCTTCACCTCGGTTTCTAATGTTTTCACATGTGCTAACATAGCAAGACGTCATTTCTTCATGATCTTTTGTGCCTTCATGCAACTAATGAGGTTCAGCTTCGAGTTACATCTCTCTCCATAAATAATCAGTGGCTCACCATCTCTGTGTGGTGTACGAATAGCTTTATCTCCACAGATAATGTCAGCCCTTACCTTGGTCAACCAGTTCATACCGATAATCACGTCAAAACTTCCCAATTTGATGGGTATCAAGCCAATCTCGAAATCCACACCAGCTATGTTGATAATACCTCCTCAGATAATTTTTTCAACTTTCTCAATTTTTCCATTGGCTACCTCAACAAGCATACTCTCCTTTAAAAGAACTAACGACCAATTTATCTTAGAGCAAAAGTGTCTACATACATAACTCCCATCGGCACCAGTATCAAATAGGACAGAAGCTAATAGATTGTTGTTAGTGAATATACCTGTAACCAAGTCGGGGTTCTCACGGGCATCCCTTGCGTTTACGTTGAAAGCTCTTCCACGCGCTGGCCCGCCGTCCTTTCTTTTGTTGGGACATTCATTCCTGAAGTGGCCCTGTTGACCACACTCATAGCACTTCCTTGGCCCAATAGGGTTCGTCTTCACAGTTAGGGTACTGATCTTGCAGTCTTTGCCAATATGCCCAGTCCTTTTATACTTTTCACAGACCATGTTGCAGTACCTGGTATGATGCTTGTAGCATATCTTGCATTGCGGGAGACTACCCTTGTAGTTAGAGTTTGAGCTAGGGTTCGGGTTGGGGTTGTTTCCCTTGAAACTTTCATGCCTCTTAGCTGGGTTTTGATCAAAGACCCTTCCCTGGTTGCTGTCCCACTTACGTTTCTCATTACTAACTCCCGATTCAGATTTCGCCTTTTCTGGTTCTTTGCTGGTAATTTGGTTCATCAGGGTGTGCGTCATGCGCATAGCTTCCGGGACATCAGCTGGTTTTGAATAGGTGACATTTTCCTGGATGGAATTGGGAAGTCCCCACAAATACCGTTCCATTCGCTTAAATTCCGAAGTGACCATCGTGGGACACATCAAAGCTAGTTCCAAGTACCTACAGTTATAACCATCAAGATCGTTTCCCACAACTTTCAACTCCCAAAACTCAGCTTCCATTTTTTGAATCTCCATTCTGGGGCAGTACTCCTCGATCATAGCCCCCTTAAATTCCTCCCACGGTGTAGCATAAGCCTCGTCAATACCCTTAGCCTGTGCAAGTGTGTTCCACTAGGTTAAAGTGCCGTCCGACAGTGTACAGGAGGTATACTTAGTCTTGTTCATTTCTGAGCAGTTGCTCACACGGAACACAGATTTCAATTTCTCAAACCATCTCGTCAGTCCAACTGGCCCCTCAGTACCACTGAAATTGTGGGGCTTGCAGCTTTGAAATTCCTTATAGGTACACCCGTTATGATTGTGCTGGTTAACAGGTGGAGCTTGGGGGTTGACATTCGCAATTGCTGCGGCTATTCGTTCAGTTATCATTTCCTCAATCTGTGCTGCTGTGGGCGTTGATCTTCCGTTTTCAATTGATCTTTGAAACAGAAATTTCGACTTAAGTCAAAATTTAGCATTCAATAAATAATAATACAGTATATGGTAACCAACATGGAATCAACACATTGCATGTTAATTAAGTAATGCAACTAGATACAGGTACCACAAAATCATCATATAGTAACGTATATAGAACACCGTACAGAAATTAAACAACACCAAGTTCCATTCATTAAATAAGAAAGTTGCATACATCCGCATAAGATTCGTACAATACATGAGTAAAACATGAAACTACAAACGGGATACATAATGAAATCTAATACAATATGTGACAACCCTGATTTTTTCGTTACTTCCGTTAACCTTCCGTTAGTTTATTTAACGGCGATTATTTAACTTTTATGCGTTTACGTGTATTAAATGCGTACTTGATCTTCGGAGGGTTTTAATAATTAATATGGGATGATATTAATTCGAGTAAATATTTCGGATAATGAAATACGATAAAAACGATACGATTTTGATCATAGCTTTTTGAGCAACGAAACGCTCGGGTTTATTTTAATAATTAATTTTATTAATTATTAACTTTTTAAAATAATTAATTTATTGGGTTTTTAATAAATTAAATGATTGGTTACGTTTAACGATCGGGTTAGCGTTCCGGGCCTTCGGTACGACTAAACGACACTTAAAACGAGCCAAAAATACACGGAATTGCAAAACGAGAGCCCGGGACACCATGCTGGGTCCCAATCGGCCGAACCCCACTCCCTCCCCCCTTATATTTTAAATTTTGTAACTTAGGGGACTTGTTTGTAATTATTATTAATTAAACCCTAATATAAATACTTGTAGTAAACCTAAATTTAGTAGAGACCCTCACTAATACTAAAATAATCGACTTCTTTTCTCTCCCTGCCCTCTTGATCATCGACCACAGCCCCACCAACAACACCATCAATTTTTGCCCAATCGATTAAACCTTGAACACGAAAGTTGCAATTCACGTCGATAGCTACGCGTTGGTATAAAAAATTTTGTGATCAAAGGTATATTTACATAAACCTTAATCTTTAAAATCAGATTTTTGTTAAGGTTTCATGGATTAGGTTGTCTATTGCTTAAGTCTTGATGTTTGATGAATACTAGATGCGATAAATTGCTCGTTGTGATTGTTTAATGCGTAAACCGAATTGTTTATTGTGTGATCAGTGAATTTTGATTTTTCAAATGTTAATTATTATGGTATAATCAGATTCCTTGCGAAAAACTATTGAGTTTAGGCTTTGGATTCGCTTGATTTCGTTTCCGTATGATTAAGTTATGTCGATTGAATTATCGTTGTGTTTTTGTTGCTTGATCAGAAATCTGGTATCGATAGAAAATGAATTATCATGTGAGACTTATACCACTGGAAATATAATTTAAAAACACTCAAGATAGACTAGGATATCATGTCGTTTGCTTATGTATAGCCCGAGATATGCTAGAATTAGTGTAAAAGTAGTTTTATACAGTACTTGCATGAAAATAACCTTGTATGATAAAATGTGTTAACTTTTGTGATTAAAGCTTTGTATATTTGAAAAATAGACAAAAATTAATTCATCTTTCATGTAGATATCATAGGCTAATTATATCTAGATCTTTGGATAATCGTATGCAAATGTGACTAACTAAATGAGAATCGAATATGTAAATTGCTCACGGTTTTGTACTCTGTGGATTTTGTGAATTGTTTGAGCATGTATGCTTCTGGAAAAAGAAACTTAACATGATATGTGAATTATTGTTAGTTTATTTCAATCTCTGAAACCTTATACATTAGACATGATAGAGCTATACTTTATGTGAATTCTGATTTGAGCTGAAAACTGAATGTTCAACTTGCACGAATAAACTGTACAAATTGGCTAAACAAAAGTTTCTAGATTTTTGATATGTGTTACTTTGATTTGTCCTTGAACTATGGACACTGGTCTTGTATCAATTAAATGTCCCTAACTCCGGTTATAGCCAAAATTAAATCAGTGCGCGGTCAGAAACTGACTTGGCAAACCCCAAATGTATCCCTTCTGATTAATGACTTATAATTGTCATATGAGTCCCTGGCCGGACTTTTTAGAATATATTTTAAGTATATTTATGATATGGAGTTTTTCATATTTACTTGAATTTTTTACTATGAGATAATGTGCTAAGAATGCTACGTGTTCATGAACTTTGTGCATAACGATAAACTGAAATTGTGAAAATGATCATTCATGACCTAAAATGTATTGTATGACTTAGGTTTGACATGTTGACCAATATTTGACATGAACCTACTGATGTTGACTTTATTTGACCACATTGACCAAGTTTGACTTTCGGTTTGACTTCAGTTGACTTTGTTTGACTTGCATGATATAGTTGACTTTTACTTTGAAACGCATCGAGTCGAGCAATAAGACAACGTACACTATGAAACCACACTTATTTAAGATACATATATTGACCAACCTATATACGTATACTTAGGTTGCATTACTCGGCTATAAACCGTACAAGTTAATTGTTCACTTTTCAATCCGAGCATTATTCAAAGGTGAGTCTACAGTCCCGCTTTTTACATGTTTTCAGGGATGAGAATACACGCTGTTATATTTACATTTCCAAATACTTTTATGTTGACATGAGTACTACACATATGCATACTGAGTTTGTACACAAAGCCTCTAGCTTGAATACTTTTAATACCATCGGTGTAAGCACAATTTAGATGGACGGATCTGTTAGGTTGACAACCTCACCCACTATAAAAGCAGTGGTGCATTTATTTTGAACATTAGATACACTCGTACAGGTGTATAACATTTTAGGAGGTAAAGGCGGGTATAGTGGCTTCTATACTCGGGTAATTGCTAGTATTCAGGTGCTCGGTGTATGCAACGATAGAATCTCGTGGTCAAGGAAATCAAACTATTTTTCTGATAACTGTTTTTCTTCAGATACTGTTACATTACTTTAAACCTGTAGATTCACCAACATTATTTGTTGACCTGTTTTTGCGCGTTGTTATTCTCAGGTATTAATTGCTTCCACTGTAAATTGTTGCCGTTACGTAGAAGTCAAGCCAAGCACTGGGACCAGAGTTAACATTCCGTCAAAGGGATTTTGACGGGGTGTTACATATGGTATCAGAGCTTTGGCTATAGGGAACTAGGATACATTAGTGTGTCTAACTATAGGGCGCATTAGTGAAGTCTAGTCTATAGCCGTGTGTCTTGGACGACTTTTATGCATCATACTTGCACTGTTTATGACACCATGCTACATGTAGGACTACACATCACATCACAAACATATACACCTTATACCAATACGATACGGACTTAGACTAAATAATGTATCACGAATCGCATACGTAAACACGACGCGAGACTTAAATGAATTAAGTTGACTACGCTATCTTGAACTTATGGAGTGATGTCAAATGGAAATGTGAGATAGCGTAATGTAATGACCGGGATTACATTACGGTAACTCGCATAGAAGTTCCGACATCGCAAAATAAGGAATTGGGGCCGAGTCAAGGAGGTTACTTGGATCATCAACGTTTAGAAAACAAACCGTGTAATCTTAAATGTGAGTAGAAACTTACACTGTGCAAATTAATTGTATTATAACTTGTAATCTTGACCCAACTCATCACTGCTCGACACTGTCCGCCACCACCGATCACTACTTGTCACTACAAAGACACTACTTGAACACACTCGTCACCTCATACCACTACTCGACACTGTTTAACGCTACTAACTACTTCTCAATGCTGCCTTTCACTGCTAGTCACAACTGATCACTACTTCTCACTATTTGTCATTGCTAAATACTACTTACTGCTACCCCTTGCTACTTGCTACTACTCAATATTACTCGTTAATGCTTACCACTACTAAGTAATACTCGACACTATCAACACCTCCACGTTTTACTACTCGCTAATGTGCATCACAACTCATTTCTGATACGTCTTTAGAGGAGGAATTCCTGATAACTGCCCGCACAATACGTAGTAGATGTTGTCTACCCGACATCCAACTTACCAATCATTCAGCCACCCGCCGTTCATGATTTTTTTTCCCAACACGAGCCTACCTATTGATAACTATTATGCCCTATTGGGTGCATTAGTATACATGTGTATATACTCATGATGCGAGAACGCTATCTAATAACTTATTCGTCACTGCTATCATCACCGCTTATCACAACCCATCGCTACTTATCGCTAACGTCATCACTCATTTCTACTAGTAATACTACTTTTACCGTATTCATTCTCATTCTTTTCCAACGTACTTTTCTTAAGCGGCAATCATTTTCATTATACCCACAAACATTATCAACCAACTTTGAACACATCGACGCAAACTACACTTCATCTGTTTCCACAAGACACACGCGTCTGGGAGTTTGTACCAACCCTTTTCGATTAAATATCAGATTTTGTTTGAGTCACCATTCCACCTTGCTCATTTTCATTTTCAATGAAATTCGTCACGTTCTCACTCATCAACCATAATGTTTATATATGCTGTCAACACCGGTGCTGAGAGAAGCCTTACGCTAGAGAAGTTTGGTTGCAACGTTAATAACCGTGTACCTTCCTTAGACAACGTGTACTCTATAGAACTATTAAACTGGAAAGTTTTAACCTCGTGGTTGAAACAAACTGATTATCTGACGATACAACCAAGGCAGCACGACCAGAAGGCTACTCGAATTCCTTTCACCAACGGAGATTAGTACACCGTCATGTTACATTAATTACTCGAAGGTCCAGAAGTACATGAGATGAGAATATCTCGCAATTCTGGCACATGTGAGTAAAGATGAGCCGACCTTTAAGAGACCCGAATATTTCCCAACTATTAGAGATTGCCCTAAGGTTACACGTCCACCCCACCGTGAAGTCGAATTTCGGATTGATTTGGTGCCAGCAGCTGCACCCGTTACGCGTACAATATACAGACTTGCACCTTTAGAACTACAAGAGCTTCCTGTGGTGAAGAACATCAGAGTTGTAATGCCCTTATTTGTGACCGGTACTAGAAGGTGGGTCACATAGCCATGAATTTCCGAGTTGGAGCTCCAGTCTTAATTGTTAAGAAGAAGGATGAGTCGATGAGAATGTGTATCGACTACAGAAAATTGAACAAGTTGACAATCAAGAATCGGTATCCGCTACCTAGGATTGATGACTTATTTGATCAACTTCAGGGATCCAATTGTTATTCGAAGATTGATTTGAGATCCGGGTATCACCAATTGAGAGTCAAAGAAGCTGATGTCCCGAAGACAGTGTTTAGAACACGTTATGGACATTATGAGTTTACAGTGATGTCGTTTGGTTTGACGAACGCACCGGCAGTGTACATGGACCTTATAAACTGTGTGTGTAAGCCATAACTAGATAAATTCGTCATTGTATCTATTGATGATATATTGGTGTACTCCAAGAACAGAGAAGAGCACGAGCAACATCTACGTTCGATATTGACTATGCTTAGAGAAGAGCAGTTGTATGCAAAGTTCTCCAAGTGTGACTTTTGGTTACCAGAAGTATAATTTCTTGGCCATGTTGTAGGGGCCAATGAAATACAGGTCGATCCAGCAAAGATTGAGTCAGTTAAGAATTGGGAAACTCCAAAGATGCCAACTCAGGTCCGGCAATTTTTGGGTCTAGTTGGTTACTACCGGAGATTCATCGAAGGATTCTCTAAGATAGCGCGACCATTGACCGCGTTGACTCATAAGGGCAAGAAGTATGAGTGGTCAGAACCGCAAGAGTCCACATTTCAGTTGTTGAAAGAGAAGTTAACAACTGCACCAGTATTATCTCTACCCGAGGGAAGTGACGATTTTGTTGTTTATTGTGATGCCTCACGTCAAGGAATGGGTTGCGTGCTTATGCAATGAAATAAGGCTATTGCTTATAGATCGTGTCAATTAAAGATTCACGAGCAGAACTACACTACGCACGACCTTGAGTTAGGAGCTGTTGTCTTTGCACTTAAAATGTGGAGACACTACCTGTTTGGAACCAAGTTCACTATCTTCACATACCATAAGAGTTTACAGCACATATTCGAGCAGAAGCAGCTCAACATGAGATAATGACGTTGGATGGAACTACTTACTATTACAACTGCGAACGTCAATAACATCCGGGCAAGGAGAATGTTGTGGCAGATGCTTTAAGCAGAAAAGAGTGAGAGAGACCTCTTAGGGTTAAAGCTCTTAACATAGTTGTTCGTACGAATCTCACATCACAAATTCGCAAAGCACAACAAGAAGCCATGAAACAAGAGAATGTCGATGTTGAATTTCTCAAAGGGATGGATAAGAAGTTTGACATTAAGGAGGACGAAACCCGGTACTTTGCTAACCGAATTTGGGTACCAAAGTTTGGTGGATTGAGAGAACTAGTGTTAGAGGAAGCACATAAGTCGAGATACTCAATTCATCTGGGATCAGATAAAATGTACCAAGATTTGAAGGCATTTTATTGTTGGCCGAATTTGAAAGCTGACATTGCTACCTATGTCGGGAAGTGCTTGACTTGCGCTAAAGTCAAGGCTGAACATCAGAAGCCATCAGGATTATTAACTCAACCAGAGATTCCCCAGTGGAAGTGGGAAGGTATTTCATGGACTTCATCACGAAACTGCCGAGAACAGCGGGAGGTCACGATACTATTTGGGTTATCGTGGATCGTCTCACTAAGTCCGCACACTTCTTACCGATAAGGGAAACTGATAAAATGGAGAAGTTGGCTCAGATCTACATTAAGGAAGTCATCTCTAGGGATGGAGTGCCTATATCCATTATATCCGACCGTGACAGCATATTTACTTCCAGGTTTTGGCAATCATTACAGAAAGCAATGGGGACCCGTTTAGATATGAGTACAGCATATCACACCCAGACGGATGGCCAGAGCGAATGAACTATTCAGACTCTGAGGACATGCTGAGAGCGTGTGTCATTGATTTCGGAAATGGATGGGATAAGTATTTACCACTAACTGAGTTCTCATACAATAACAGCTACCATGCAAGCATTAAGGCTGCACCTTTCGAGGCATTGTAAGGAAGAAAGTGTAGATGTAACGACCCGGATTTTTCCGATCGTTTTATACTTATAAGATTAATATTTACATAAATTAAACCTTACCAACATGATAAGCAATCTAAATTGTTGAGACTTATGTTTTTGAAAAGAGTTTTACACAACGTTTGACCGTCCAATTTGACCGATGATATCACGAACTATATAACATACGATAATTATATGTTTGTGTATATATATGTATTTTTATATATTTAACATGATCTAAGAATGTTTTAACATCTCATTGTGTACTAATAACAATGAGTTATAAGTATATTTTGAGACTACTAACTTAAGTTTTCAAAACGATAACTATATGTGACGTTCTTCGACTTAAATACTTAAAACTTATAATGCTTATACATGTATTGTATAGATATGTATTTTATCACTTTTAAAGGATTTATATACATAAAACAATATAAGTATATTTACAAAAGATAGCTATATTTGAATCCTCGTTCCATTTTCTCAAGATTTTTATACGTATATCTAGGGTATATGTACCCGTATCATACCCAGCTTCTATACGTATTTACTATTGGTATATACACATCACAATCACTTTATTAGCAGCCATGAGTTAGCCAATTTTGGATCTTAGCATGCATGATTAATCAATTTGGCATATTACAAGACTTTTGCACAATCTTACAAATTTATACATCTTTTCACCACCATTTATACTCCATTCCATTTTCATTTTTACTACACATTTTCTCTAACCAAAAACACACTCTTAGGAACCTTAAGTGTTCTTCAACAATTCAGCAAATTACCATGAAGATCTAGCTTCAAAAACAAGCCTTAATCTTCATAAGAAAAACCTTCCAAGAACACTTCAATAATCCTTCCAAAAATACAAGTTTACTTCCAACCTTTTGATCCAACTCCACCACTCTTTTGGTTCTAAGATTTTTCTCATCTTTTACAGTAACTTTGTCCAAGTAACTTGAGGTAGTAACCTTGTTCATAACCTTATTCGATTCATATTTATATAGCTATCTTATTTTGTGTTGTAAAATTTTAACAACAAGAACATAGTTTGAATGATTTCAAACTTGTTTGCAAACTAAATAGATCCTTCTAACTTAACTTTTAAAATACTTCAAGACCTGTAATATATTATAATGATATGCTAACTTAACAAGATATAACTTGGTTTTACAAAGAACATCTTAAAAACTGAATCTACGTCGTCGGAGTGCAACTGGGGCTGTTTTGGGTTGAATAATTAAAAACTATCTTAAGCTTTGAATTGGAAGTTCATGTTATGGAAAAATGATATTTCTTATGAATATGTTAACACATAAAAATTTCATGGTTTAACTCAAAGTGTAAGTATTTTTAGAAAAATGATCATTAAATGTTGTTTTTATGATGGAAAATGATCACTTTCATAAGTTTCACCAAAGTTTGACCTATAACCTATATTTTCGAATATAAACTAAGGTATTATCAGTTCATATTCTTAAAATTTGACTCGATCCAAGGAAGTGGCAAGTTGAACCAACAAAAACGGAGTTGTAATGAAGAAACTACGACTAAAACAAGATCGGGTATCCGAAGCTAGTTTAGCTACGAAAATATTTGGAGAAAAATTAAATTAATCATATATTTTCTAATTAATATGATATTTCATATATATTTACTTATGATTTGATTTTATATATTTCAGGACCACCCGTAAACAACACGAGAAGATTAATCATAAGACCTCATGATTGTACGCAACACGTCATTTGACAACACGGTACTTTATGTACGCAACACGTCACTTGACAACATGGTACCATGGATCGAGATTAATTCTGATCAATACGAATACGATGGGGTCTTTATTTATTTTATTTAAGCAACTAATTGTGGACCACTAACATTGGACTGCTAACTACGGACTAAGAAAATATTAAAAGTATTAAAAGTATATATATATATATATATATATATATATATATATATATATATATATATATATATATATATATATATATATATATATATATATATATGTAACGATTACTTGAAAAGAAAATATGTTGATATATTATATATATGGTTAGGTTTGTGATATCTATCGGAGACCAAGTCGAGTTAAATACCTTCAAGGCAAAAGTGAG
This sequence comes from Rutidosis leptorrhynchoides, assembly GCF_046630445.1. NCBI lineage: Eukaryota > Viridiplantae > Streptophyta > Magnoliopsida > Asterales > Asteraceae > Rutidosis > Rutidosis leptorrhynchoides. The sequence continues at coordinate 216,984,613 of NC_092338.1, read as the reverse complement.
TATATAGTCCCACTTTTAAACTCTAAATATTTCAGGATGAGAGTACATGCATTTTATGATTTACGTTATGGACACAAGTGATTAAAAATATATATTCTACGTTGAGTTGTACCACTGGCATACTTCCCTGTAACTTGGTAACTATTATTTACATGAGGTATTGTAAACGCGAATCCTCTTGATAGATCTATCGGGCCTGACAACCCCAACCGGATTGGACGACCAGTATTCAACGGTTGCACAGTACTTCGTTTCGGTGACTACACTTGGTACGGTGTAGTAAGATTTCATAATAAAGGGAATATGCGACGTTGATTTAATGTTAAGTATGGTTATCAAGTGCTCAACAACTTAGAATATTTTTATTAAAACGTTTATATATGAAATCTTGTGTTCTATATTTATAACGCTGCCGGCATTAAACCTATATCTCACTAACTTTATGTTGACATTTTAAGCATGTTTATTCCCAGGTGATAACTAAAAGCTTCCGCTGCAACATGTTGAATTTAAGCAAGATCTTGAGTATGCATATTTGTGTCAAAAATAAAACTGCATATCGGTGGATTTGTAATGTAAAATATGTTCGAAGTCGTATTGTTATTATCACATGTAAAGTTTGTAAGTCTAAGATTATCGCTAAACGATAATCATTATTAAGTTGTTTAAACCTTGTATTTGTAATAAAAGCTATGGTTTGTATTGTAAAAACGAATGCAGTTTTTGAAAAATGTCGCATATAGAGGTCAATACCTAGCGATGAAATCATATGTTATTGTATTCGTCCTTATGGTTAAGGTCAGATTATGACATGTGGTATCAGAGCGTTGGTCTTAGAGAATCAGAAAATTTGCATTAGTGTGTCTTATCGAGTTTGTTAGGATGCATTAGTGAGTCTGGACTTTGATCGTGTTTGATTTTGAAAACTATTGCTTATCCTTGTTGGTTAAAAAAAATTAATATGTAAATATTATGTATTACTAACGTGCTAGTTGTTATGTGATAGATGTCTGGCTTAGAACTTGTTATCACATTCAGCGACTCCGAACCAGAATCTTCAAATGGTGTTCTAGTCATTAACCTGTCCGATGATGAAAATGATACCTTTGGGGAAGACTCACAATTTTCGGATGAATCAATTGAAGAGGAACCAGAAAGTGATCCTGAGGAGGAAGAAATACAGGAAATTACGAAAGACAAGTTTGAAAGAGGAAAGACACGAAAGGCTACTGAATTGGAAAATCTAAATCCCAAGTTTAGTGAGGATGTTGTGGCACCAACTCCACCAGATACTTCCACCCCTATTCCCGCTATTCCTATTAGTTCTATCCCGGCATCCAGTTCTTCAGCCCCTCCGCCAAAACACAGGGAGACAGTCAAGATAACCTATAAGCGATTTCTTTGAACACAAACGTTTTGGGTTAAATGATGCGCTGTTGTTTTAAACCATGGGATCATATAACATTTTGTATAATATTACTAGTGTGGTTTGCATAATGTTTGATGTAAGATAAGCATATGTAAAATAGTGAAGTGTGAAATGAAATAATTTTCCATGGTTGAGTATTATTTGGGTGATAGTAATTGATTTATGTACTAAGCTATTAAATATGAACTTTAACAGGTAGGTACTACCCGAGATATAATTATAAAACGCTAATAAGAAGAAAAGGCTTTTATAATAATAACTGGTTCATATTATTAATAAGCTACGATGTACTGTAAATACATACTACATCTATAATATTCCATGTGAATAATTATTTTTTTTCATTCTTATTGAAGATTATGGCGCGATTGAACCGAATGACGGAACAAGAAATCGAGGAACTCATCAATCAGCGAGTGGACGACAGAATGTTATGGGTCAAGGCTGTGAGAGGTGCTGCAGTTAACCCAAATCCTAGTGTGGGATGTACTTACAAAACTTTTCAAGGTTGCAAGCCCTCATCATTCAGTGGAACAGAAGGACCAGTCGGTTTAACCCGGTGGATCGAAAAGATTGAGTCTGTGTTTAAAATCAGTGGTTGTATTGAGAAGGACATGACCAAGTATGCATCGTGCACCTTACAAGATAGTGCACTCTCTCATGGTGGAAAATCTATGTGAAGGCCGTAGGAGGAGATGTAGCTTATGATACTCCCTGGGAAGAATTCAAAACAATGCTAATCAACGAGTATTGTCCAAGGAACGAGGTTAGGAAGTTGGAAGCTGAATTACAAAGCCTGAAAGTTGTTGGTACTGAACTCACCAACTACAATCAGCGATTCATGGAATTAGCTTTGCTATGTCCCGAATTGTTACCAATCGAAGAACGGAAGATAGAACTGTACAAAGATGGTTTGCCTAAAAATGTCAAAGCAAATGTTACAGCATCGAAACCCAAGACTATTCACGAAGCCATCACCATGGCGAACGAGTTGATGGACCAGATTATTCTGGATAAGAACACCGATGTCAAGACATCGGGAAACAAAATAAAGTGGGAAGGTAATCATCAACAGTCCAACAAGAAACAAGAAACTACGCAAGGTGCGGGTAGCGGTTCGAACTCAGGTTACAAAGGACGAAATCCTTTATGTAACAGATGCCACAAACATCACTCTGGTTATTGTAATGTGGTGTGCGAAAATTTTAATCGAAGGGGTCATCTTGCTGAAGATTGTCGGATTCCTGTTACAAATACAAATGGCACCAAGACTCCTGCCACTAATGCAAATAGAACTGCCTTGGCCAGTGTTACCTGTTATGGGTGTGGGAAACAGGGTCATTATAAGAGCCAGTGTCCGAATCCAGAGAAGAATAATGGATCTGCACATGGAAGAGCATTTGTTATTAATGCTAGAGAGGCGTGTGAAGACTCGGAGCTTGTTACGGGTACGTTTACCATTAATAACTTATCTGCATCTATTATATTTGATACTGGTGCCGATAGAAGTTACGTGACTAGAGACTTTTATGCTAAATTGAATTGTTCATCATTACCTCTAGATGCTAAGTACATGATTGAGTTAGCTAATGGTAAACTAATTAAAGCCGATAAAATTTGCCGTGATTGTAAAATAAATTTAGCCGGAGAAATATTTAAGATTGATTTGATACTCGTAGAATTAGGAAGTTTTGATGTAATAGTCGGCATGGACTGGATGTCCAAAATAGGAGCTGAAGTTGTGTGTGCCAAGAAGGCAATTCGCATTCCTCGTAAGGATAAAACGCCAGTAATGATTTATGGAGAGAAGGGTAACTCAAAGCTAAAACTCATTAGTTGTTTGAAAGCTCAAAAGTGCTTGAAGAAAGGGTGTTATGCTATCTTAGCACATGTTAATAAAGTCGAAACGAAGGAAAAAGTGAAGAGCATCAATGGCGTGCCTGTGGCAAGAGATTTTCCTGAAGTCTTTCCGGAAGAGTTGCCGGGATTACCTCCATTTAGATCTGTAGAATTTCAAATAGATCTAGTACCAGGAGCTGCACCAGTGGCTCGTGCTCCATATAGACTTGCACCATCTGAGTTAAAAGAACTTCAGAGTCAGTTAAAAGAATTACTGGACCGTGGATTCATACAACCAAGTACTTCACCGTGGGGAGCTCCGATTTTATTCGTCAAGAAGAAAGATGGATCTTTTAGGATGTGTATAGATTATCGTGAATTAAATAAGTTAACTATCAAGAATCGGTATCCACTACCGAGAATTGACGACTTATTTGATCAACTACAAGGATCATGTGTGTACTCGAAAATCGACTTAAGATCGGGCTATCATCAATTACGTGTTAAAGAAGAAGATATTCCGAAAACTGCTTTTCGGACACGTTATGGTCATTACGAATTTTTGGTTATGCCGTTTGGGTTGACTAATGCGCTAGCTGTATTCATGGACCTCATGAATCGAGTTTGTAGTCCGTATTTAGATAAGTTTGTTAACGTTTTCATTGACGATATTCTTATCTATTCCAAGAGTGAGCAAGAGCATGAGCAGCATTTAAGGTTGGTATTAGAATTGTTAAGAAAAGAACAGTTATACGCCAAATTTTCTAAGTGTGCATTTTGGTTGAAAGAAGTGCAATTTCTTGGCCACGTTGTTAGTAGTAAAGGAATTCAGGTTGATCCAGCTAAAATTGAGGCCATTGAAAAATGGGAGACTCCTAAAACACCAACGCAGATACGCCAATTTTTGGGTGTAGCTGGTTATTATAGAAGGTTTATTCAAGATTTTTCCCGAATAGCTAAACCATTAACAGCGTTAACGCAAAAAGGGAAGAAGTACGAATGGACTTCTGATCAGGAAAGTGCATTTCAATTACTGAAGAAGAAGTTGACTACAGCACCTATTTTATCGTTACCTGAAGGGAACGATGATTTTGAGATATATTGTGACGCTTCGCGACAAGGTTTTGGTTGCGTCCTTATGCAACGGAAGAAAGTTATAGCATACGCATCTCGACAATTGAAGATTCACGAGCGGAATTATACAACGCATGATTTAGAATTGGGAGCAGTAGTGTTTGCATTGAAGATATGGAGACACTATTTATATGGGGTTAAATGCACTGTGTTTACTGATCATAAAAGCTTTCAACATATTTTTGATCAGAAACAGCTGAACATGAGGCAACGTAGGTGGGTCGAGCTGATAAACGACTATGATTGTGAGATTCGCTATCATCCCGGGAAAGCGAATGTAGTGGCCGGCGCTCTAAGCAGAAAGGAACGGGAACCAATTCGAGTACGAACGATGAACATAAAAATTCGCATGAATCTCAACTCACAAATCAAAGAGGCTCAACGAGAAGCTCTTACTAAAGAAAACATAGGAAATGAAATAATGAAGAAGTATGGGAAACAACTCGTTATACGGGAAGACGAAATTCAATATTTTGCAAACCGTATTTGGGTACCAAAGTTGGGTGGATTAAGGAAGTTGATATTGAACGAGGTACATAAGACAAGATACTCGATACATCCTGGAGTTGGAAAGATGTATCAAGATCTTAAGACGCATTATTGGTGGCCTAATTTAAAGACAGATGTTGCAACATATGTTAGGGAATGTTTAACTTGTTCCAAAGTCAAAGCAGAACACCAGAAGCCGTCAGGGTTACTTCAACAACCAGAAATCCCAGAATGGAAATGGGATGGTATTACTATGGATTTCATCACAAAGTTACCTAAGACTGCCTAGGGTTATGACACCATTTGGGTAATAGTTGATCGTCTCACCAAATCTGCACATTTCTTGCCTATAAAGGAAACAGATAGAATGGAGAAACTATTACGATTATACATAAAGGAAATTGTTTCAAGGCATGGAATACCTATTTCCATTATATCCGATCGTGATAGTAGATTTACATCAAAGTTTTGGAAATCACTACAAGAGGCCCTGGGAACTCGTTTGGATATGAGCACCGCATATCATCCACAAACTGACGGGCAGAGTGAAAGAACAATTCAGACTCTTGAATACATGCTCATGGCATGTATGATTGATTTTGGAAACGGATGGGATAAGTATCTACTATTAGCAGAATTCTCGTATAATAACAGTTATCATGCGAGCATTAAAGCTGCACCATTTGAAGCACTGTATGGAAGGAAGTGTAGATCCCCTATCTGTTGGAATGAAGTAGGAGATCGACAATTAACTGGTCCCGAGATCATACACGAAACGACTGAGAAGATAGTACAAATCAAGGAGAGATTGAAAACAGCCCGTAGTCGCCAAAAGAGCTACACGGATGTCCGAAGGAAACCATTAGAGTTTCAGATCGGTGACATGGTTATGCTAAAGGTGTCACCTTGGAAAGGTGTAATACGTTTTGGAAAAAGGGGTAAACTGAACCCAAGGTATGTAGGCCCATTCAAGATCATCGAACGCATCGGACCGGTAGCCTATCGACTCGAGTTACCACAACAACTCGCCGGAGTACATAATTCATTTCACGTCTCAAAACTCAAGAAATGTCTTGCAAAGGAAGATCTCACCTTTCCTCTTGAAGAAATCCAAGTCGATGAGAAACTACAATTCATAGAAGAACCAGTCAAAATCATGGATCGTGAAGTTAAACGGCTCAAGCAGAGCAACATACCAATCGTTAAGGTTCGTTGGAATGCTCGAAGAGGTCCCGTGTTTACTTGGGAATGAGAGGATCAGATGAAACAAAAGTTCCCACATTTGTTTCCCGAGAACGCAAAATAGGTACAACTTTAAAATTTCGGGATGAAATTTATTTAACGGGTAGGTACTGTAACGACCCGGATTTTTCCGATCGTTTTACACTTATAAGATTAATATTTACATAAATTAAACCTTACCAACATGATAAGCAATATAAATTGTTGAGACTTATGTTTTTGAAAAGAGTTTTACACAACGTTTGATCGTCCAATTTGACCGATGATATCACGAACTATATTACATACGATATTTATACGTTTGTGTATATATATGTATTTTTATATATTTAACATGATCTAAGAATGTTTTAACATCTCATTGTGTACTAATAACAATGAGTTATAAGTATATTTTGAGACTACTAACTTAAGTTTTCAAAACGATAACTATATGTGACGTTCTTCGACTTAAATACTTAAAACTTATAATGCTTATACATGTATCGTATAGATATGTATTTTATCACTTTTAAAGGATTTATATACATAAAACAATATAAGTATATTTACAAAAGATAGCTATATTTGAATCCTCGTTCCGTTTTCTCAAGATTTTTATACGTATATCTAGGGTATATGTACCCGTATCATACCCAGCTTCTATACGTATTTACTATTGGTATATACACATCACAATCACTTTATTAGCAGCCATGAGTCAGCCAATTTTGGATCTTAGCATGCATGATTAATCAATTTGGCATATTACAAGACTTTTGCACAATATTACAAATTTATACATCTTTTCACCACCATTTATACTCCATTCCATTTTCATTTTTACTACACATTTTCTATAACCAAAAACACACTCTTAGGAACCTTAAGTGTTCTTCAACAATTCAGCAAGTTACCATGAAGATCTAGCTTCAAAAACAAGCCTTAATCCTCATAAGAAAAACCTTCCAAGAACACTTCAATAATCCTTCCAAAAATACAAGTTTACTTCCAACCTTTTGATCCAACTCCACCACTCTTTTGGTTCTAAGATTTTTCTCATCTTTTACAGTAACTTTGTGCAAGTAACTTGAGGTATTAACCTTATTCATAACCTTATTCGATTCATGTTTATATAGCTATCTTATTTTGTGTTGTAAAATTTTAACAAGAACATAGTTTGAATGATTTCAAACTTGTTTGCAAACTAAATAGATCCTTCTAACTTAACTTTTAAAACACTTCAAGATCGGGGTTGTAATGAAGAAACTACGACTAAAACAAGATCGGGTATCCGAAGCTAGTTTAGCTACGAAAATATTTGGAGAAAAATTAAATTAATCATATATTTTCTAATTAATATGATATTTCATATATATTTACTTATGATTTGATTTTATATATTTTAGGACCACCCGTAAACAACACGAGAAGATTAATCATAAGACCTCATGATTGTACGCAACACGTCATTTGACAACACGGTACTTTATGTACGCAACACGTCACTTGACAACATGGTACCATGGGTCGAGATTAATTCTGATCAATACGAATACGATGGGGTCTTTATTTATTTTATTTAAGCAACTAATTGTGGACCACTAACATCGGACTGCTAACTACGTGTTGGGATTTAACAAGTTTCATAATACTTAAAACCTTTTAAGAATCATTCAAAGCGGAAGCATGTAAAATTACCAATTGAAACTTGTATATCTTTAACCATATAAAAGTTAAATCCCAAGAAAAGATCAAGTTGAGAAATAAGCTTACAAACTACAAGCAAGAATAAGATGTTATACCTATTCCAAGCTAGTTGAAAGTGATGAAGATGATGATGTTGAATGGAGCTTCAAATGGATGAAACCTCAAGAGATTATACCCCAAACTTGTAACCAACACCTTGTACTTTGGTTAGGATTTAATTAACACTTGAATTAAACTTACAAAACCAAATTATGAACCCCTTCTTGCTCCCTAAACCCCACGGCCTGCAGCAGCAGAATGGGAGCCTTTGTGCAGTTTTTTTTGATGTATTTTTGCAAGTATGTCCTTCCACCAAGGAGTCAAAGTGCATGTATATGGAAGTGGGAAAGTATGGACAAGTGTTGGAGTCATTAGCATGCTTACTTACAACTCCAAGGCCACTCCATCTTTTGTTTAAATTAATTAGTTTTAAACAAGTTATATGTTTATATAAAACTTCCATTTATTTATAATGCACATTTTATAAACTTGCAATTTTATTTATGTACATTTTATTTATATAAAACCAATTTATATAAATGTAACATAAATTAATTAATTATTTAACTAATAAATAATTAATTCCATATTACATAAATTATTCCATAATTTATATATATATATATATATATATACACCAAGTAATATTTAAGAAAACCATTTTTCTCAAAGTTCAAGTGTCGCGTATTTAATCAACGATTCAATCGTTAAGATCAAAGACGAATAAGGTGTCGGTAAGTTTGTTATTGGGTATGACCCGACTTGGATCATAACACGTCAGCCACGTTAATTTAATATGTCTCTCGGGCATACGAAATACCTTCAATCTCCCACTTGCACGAGAAACATAAGAAATTAATGCAAGTGATGGATACAGCCTAACACACCGTCCATCATCCCTAATATGTTATGACTTTGTGCCATTCAATAACATCATCCCTTTCGAGTTCCATCTCGAATATGATTGGGTGAATCTTTCATTATTTCCTTTCGTCCTAGATGTCATGTTAAATCCAAGAGATACAGAGTGATCACTCTCTTATAGATTTAACTTTTCAGGCCTTAGACATCTGACTCTCAACGAATAAGAGGGACAAATTCCATCTTGACTACATTCGTCCTAGATATACACTTTGTAATGTACCTGAGTTCTTCCTTATGTACTACCATGTTTCAGAATAGCGAAGGAAAGAATCAAGGCACAGTACTTGGTGAATATCCGAACCCAATATGTATCTCAGGTCAGAGGATACAATGATATTCTCCTTTACTCAAGATTACATGTGATCAACCACAAGGCTCTATACAGTAATTCTTGAGAGCGGGTCTTCCAATATTTGTATCCCACAAATATCTATGAACCTTGGTTGCAACCTTGCCCCACATTCAACCTGAATGTATACCAATCCGAGTTCATAATAGTCTAAACCTCACACTTGTTCCCACAAATGTGATCGACTACGGAATTTAGAATAATAGTTTATTCATGGATAAAATATGCAAAATTGGAACATGACTCATAATTAAATTAATACCATAATTATATTAATGAGTTTGAACTAATTCGTTCCGTTACAATACATAAAATGGATCATTTCCAATCACTAGAATATCGAAGCCCCAATGCACAAACATGTCCCTCATGTTTTGGCCCATTTAAAAGCTTCGTGAGTGGATCCGCAACATTTTGATCTGTGTGAACTTTGTGAATACATATCTTTCCCTTTTCAACCTCATCCCTGATGTAGTTGAATCTCTGCTCAATGTGACGAGTCTTTTGATGAGCACGAGGTTCCTTGATTTAAGCAATCGCACCCTCGTTGTCACAAAAGATCTCAAGAGGGTCCTGAATGGAAGGGACCACTCCTAAGTCGTCGATGAATTTCTTCATCCATGCAGCTTCCTGAGCTGCCAGTGAGGCGGCAATGTACTCCGACTCTGTAGTGGATAACGCAACAACCTCCTGTTTCGAACTCTTCCAAGAGACCGCACCACCATTTAACATGAAGACATAACCGGATTGTGATCGAGAGTCATCTCGATCAGTTTGGAAACTCGCATCCACGTAACCTTTTACGGCGAGTTCCTCCTCACCAGACCCATATATTAGAAACATATCCTTAGTTCTCCTGAGGTATTTCAATATACTTTTAACAGCAATCCAATGACTATTTCCTGGGTTGTTCTGGTATCTACTTGTCAAGCTTAGAGCGCATGACACATCCGGTCTAGTACATATCATTGCATACATGATAGACCCAATAGCAGATGCGTATGGGACTTTCTTCATTCTCTCTTGTTCATCTTTCGTGGCAGGACACTGAGATGAACTGAGAACGGTTCCCTTTTGAATAGGTACCAAACCTCTCTTAGAGTTTTCCATCTTGAACCTTTTTAAGATTTTATCAATGTATGTACTTTGACTTAAACCTATCAATCTCTTGGATCTATTCCTATAGATCCCTATCCCCAATATGTATTGTGCATCTCCAAGATCCTTAATGGAGAAGCAACTCTTTAGCCAAGTTTTGACTCCTTGCATTGTGGTAATATCATTCCCAAATAATAATATATCATCCACATATAGTACAAGGAACATGATAGTGCTCCCACTAGCTTTCTTATATACACAAGCTTCATCACCATTTTTAATGAAGCCAAATTTCTCGGCTTCCTCATTAAAACGATGATTCCACATTCTAGATGCTTGTTTCAATCCGTAGATTGACTTCTTTAACTTGCATACCCTTTTAGGATATTTTGGATCAACAAAACCTTCAGGCTGGACCATATAGACATCTTCCATAAGATATCCATTTAGGAAAGCGGTTTTGACATCCATTTGCCATATTTCATAGTCGTAGTGAGCAGCAATGGCAAATAATATCCTAATAGACTTTAGCATTGCCACAGGCGAGAAAGTTTCATCATAATCAACCCCTTGAGTTTGAGTGAAACCTTTTGCAACAAGTCTAGCTTTATATGTATCCAAGTTTCCATGTATGTCGGTTTTCATTTTGAAAAGCCATTTGCAATCAACTAGCTTAGAGCTAGGAGGTTGCTCAACAAGTTCCCACACTTGGTTTTCATACATGGATTGCATCTCGGCGTTCATGGCTTCCTGCCATTTATCTTTATCAATCCTTGATAAAGCATCTTGGTAGTTTGTTGGTTCATCCAAATCAACCGTATAGCAACCATCTATGAGAAACCCATATCTCTCAGGAGGATTGCTAATCCTACCAGATCTACGAATGTCTTGTGTATTTTGATCATTCATTTGATCACTATCAACAATTTCATGTTGAGTGCTAGTGTCAACCAATTGTGTATCATCTACTTGATCTTGAACCTCTTCAAGATCTATCTTCCTTTCACTATTTTCCTTCCATTAGGAACTTAGTTTCAAGGAATTCCACCTTCCGAGCAACAAATACATTCTGCTCGGATGAATCATAGAAATAGTATCCCATATCATCCTTGGGATATCCTATGAAGATACACTTCGTGGATCGAGCATTCAACTTATTAGGGACGTAACGCTTAGGATAAGCTTCACATCCCCATACCTTTAAGTATGATAGAGATGGAGGTTTACCAAACCACATCTCGTGAGGAGTTCGTTCCACTTTCTTGGTTGGGGCCATATTTAAAATACGAGCCGCGGAGCTTAGACAATAACCCCAAAATGATAGAGGTAACGAGCTTCTTGCCATCATAGATCGAACCATATCCATTAGGGTTCGGTTCCTCCTTTCGGAAACTCCATTAAGTTGGGGTGTTCCGGGTGGAGTAAGTTGTGAGATAATCCCACAACTCCTAAGATGATCTTGGAAGGTATCGCTTAGGTATTCACCTCCTCTATCGGTACGAAGTACCTTAATTGTCCTATTGAGTTGATTTTGTACTTCGTTTTGATATTCTTTGAATGCTTCAAACGTTTCGTCCTTGTGTCTTAATAAGTAGACATATCCGAAACGACTAAAGTCATCAATGAAAGTAACAAAGTATCTTTCACCATTCCTAGTCATGGGTTTAAAGGGTCCACATACATCCGAATGTATTAATCCCAATAAATCTTTAGCCCTTTCATAGGTCCCTTTGAAAGGTGCTTTAGTCATCTTGCCTTGTAAACAAGATTCACATACTTCAAACGAATCCATTTCATTTGATTTCAAAAGTCCATTCTTTTGAAGTGTATGTATTCGGTTCTTGTTTATGTGACCAAGGCGACAATGCCATAAGTAGGAATCACTCAAATCCCTTTTGAGTTTCTTGGTGCTTGTATGGTACATTGAGCTACTAGATGATGTGTCATCATGAACCAATTCATAAATTCCATTTGAAGGTGAAGCCTTGAAATAGAATACATTATCTAAATAAATATGGATATCATCATTAACAAAATTAGGATTAAAACCACATTGTTTCAAACGGGAAATGGAAATAATGTTTCGACATAAATCGGGTGCATACAAAACATCTTTCAAAATAAGTTCCAAACCACTTGGAAGCTTTAACACAAAGTCTCCTTGAGCCTTCACTTGCACTTTAGCTCCATTCCCCATGAAGAGACTTGATGTTCCCGTTTGCTTGTTACTTCTTTTGAACCCCTGCAAAGAATTGCAAATATGAGTTCCACATCCCGTGTCTAATACCCATGTATTAGAAGAAGTAATACTAAGCTCTATATATACCATATATATATTACCTGAGGTTTGCCCCGCATCCCTCTTCTCCTTCAACTCCTTAAGGTAGACCGGACAGTTTCGTTTCCAATGACCCATCTCACCGCAACCGAAACATGGGTCTTCCTTGGGGTTTGCCTTCTCGGCTACCTTTTGCTTCTTAGCCTTGTTGATGGTTGGGGTAACCATCTTCCCCTTCCCTTTGCCTTGATGGGCGGGTCCTTTTCTCTTAGCCACCTTTGGCTTAGAGGTGTTACCTTTGGACCCACCTTGATCGATTGCTAACACGGGTAAAGCCCTTTTACCCATGCTAGTTTCCGCTGTTCTAAGCATACCGTGAAGCTCACCTATGCTCTTATCCATCCCATTCATATTGTAATTAATTACAAATTGATCAAACCTTTTTGATAGGGAGTTAAGGATAAGATCGGTGGCTAACTCATTAGATATGTTTAGGTTAAGACGGTTAGCACGATCGATAAGGCTTTTCATCTTAAGTACATAAGACGAAACCGATTGGGTATCGTCCATACAACAAGCATGTAGCGCCCGAACCGTTTCGAAGCGCTCGACACGCGCTTGTTGGAGGAACATCTCCTTCAATTGCGTTATCATGTCGTATGCACTATGATGCTCGAAATCCTTTTGGAGTTCGGGAATCATAGTCCCAAGCATTAAGCATGAGACTTGAAGGGAGTCGTGGCAATACTTATCGTAAGAGGCCATTGCCTCCACATCATTCTCATCCGGTTGATCGGGAATGGGGTCCTCAAGTACATACGCTTTATCCTCTTGTTTGAGGACAATCCGAAGATTGCGGAACCAATCCATAAAGTTGGTATGGTTGAGTTTGTCTTTCTCTAAGAGAGACCTTAATGATAGGTGGTTTAGGTTAAGTGGTGCGTTTGGAATGTTGTTGTTGTTATTGGCGGCCATCTACAAAATTAACAAGGTTCGTTTAAGTATCAATTTTAGATTTAATAAACAATACCCTTTTAATTTGTTTTATTTAAATATTAGAATCCAACGGTAAGTCAAATTCCGGTTAGGTGACCTTTATCCCGTCATTTGATTTAGCTAGGTAGTCATAATGACAATTGCAATCCTTTTGCAACTTCTAATTTTATGGGATCATGCAATCCTTTTGCATGGCATATTAATCCCATCAACGCCTATTTGTTCCTCATGCTTCGGTGACCCTAAGTTCATGATTCCCAAATCAAGTCGTCCTACTTGTGTAGACATGTAGACTTAACATACAAGTGGTTAGGTGACCTTTATCCCATATGTATGCAAAGTGTACCTTATTCATATTAGTTCACTCATGACGGTTAGGTGACCTTTATCCCATCAAGAGATTCCTAATATGTCTAAGTGTTTCCACAAAAGGATGGCGTTTAACTTGTTTACCTTGTATTAGTTAAAGGGATTTTATGTTTTCTACATTCTAGTTTTAGAAAACAAAATGCTATACACCAACATGCATTTGGTGTGTAGTGTTTTATGAAAAACCTATTTTCATGTCCTTTTAGTAAACCAATTACTAGTTATAAACCATTTCATATGTATGATCCTTATCATGTTCTTAATAACCGTTTATTAATGTCCTTTTACCATTTCAATTTAACCATTTAAATTGTCGTTTTGCATGTTGTTAATAACGTCTAATTTAACCAATTAAATTTTGGTTTTGTTTGTAGTTTACATGTGTGATTAACTTGTAGCATACAAACATACAATCCACAATCATACAATAACAACCAAGCATGCAAAACAATATGTTCACAATCTAGCCATTTTGGTAGACATTTGTTTAGCCGAAAACAAATGTCACGGTTAAGGGGTTAAAATACAAAGTAGGAGATTTCAAATCTCCCACTAAATCTTGCATCCAAATGCTCCTTCTTGTGTTCTTCCAAGTCTTCATCTTGTATCTTCATTTTATTACAAAATATATCCTAATACATTTTGTCTAGAAAATGAAATACAACCTAATCTATTTTACATACCAAATATAAAATAAATTACATAGCCAAATGAATATAATTACAAACCAATTGAATAATTATTACATGCCTTTTGAATGAATGATAATACATACCAAATGAATCATAAATCAACCAAACACACATGCATGCAACACAAGGTCAAGGCTAGGATTGTGAACATTACATACAACCAAAATTAGACCAAATGGAAGAACCCAAAAACCCATTTTGGGTCTCCTTAAATTCGGCCTAAATACCAAACCCACCCAAACCCTAAAATTTTTGCATTCTACTATCATGCATGTTCATAAAATGCAAAATATAGTGGGTTTAACATATCATCTCGAAGCATATTTCATCAACTTCGGCTCTAGATACCATTGTTGGGATTTAACAAGTTTCATAATACTTAAAACCTTTTAAGAATCATTCAAAGCGGAAGCATGTAAAATTACCAATTGAAACTTGTATATCTTTAACCATATAAAAGTTAAATCCCAAGAAAAGATCAAGTTGAGAAATAAGCTTACAAACTACAAGCAAGAATAAGATGTTATACCTATTCCAAGCTAGTTGAAAGTGATGAAGATGATGATGTTGAATGGAGCTTCAAATGGATGAAACCTCAAGAGATTATACCCCAAACTTGTAACCAACACCTTGTACTTTGGTTAGGATTTAATTAACACTTGAATTAAACTTACAAAACCAAATTATGAACCCCTTCTTGCTCCCTAAACCCCACGGCCTGCAGCAGCAGAATGGGAGCCTTTGTGCAGTTTTTTTTGATGTATTTTTGCAAGTATGTCCTTCCACCAAGGAGTCAAAGTGCATGTATATGGAAGTGGGAAAGTATGGACAAGTGTTGGAGTCATTAGCATGCTTACTTACAACTCCAAGGCCACTCCATCTTTTGTTTAAATTAATTAGTTTTAAACAAGTTATATGTTTATATAAAACTTCCATTTATTTATAATGCACATTTTATAAACTTGCAATTTTATTTATGTACATTTTATTTATATAAAACCAATTTATATAAATGTAACATAAATTAATTAATTATTTAACCCATAAATAATTAATTCCATATTACATAAATTATTCCATAATTTATATATATATATATATATACACCAAGTAATATTTAAGAAAAGCATTTTTCTCAAAGTTCAAGTGTCGCGTATTTAATCAACGATTCAATCGTTAAGATCAAAGACGAATAAGGTGTCGGTAAGTTTGTTATTGGGTATGACCCGACTTGGATCATAACACGTCAGCCACGTTAATTTAATATGTCTCTCGGGCATACGAAATACCTTCACTACGGACTAAGAAAATATTAAAAGTATTAAAAGTATATATATATATATGTAATGATTACTTGAAAAGAAAATATGTTGATATATTATATATATGGTTAGGTTTGTGATATCTATCGGAGACCAAGTCGAGTTAAATACCTTCAAGGCAAAAGTAAGTATATGGTCCCACTTTTAAACTCTAAATATTTCGGGATGAGAATACATGCATTTTATGATTTACGTTATGGACACAAGTGATTAAAAATATATATTCTACGTTGAGTTGTACCACTGGCATACTTCCCTGTAACTTGGTAACTATTATTTACATGAGGTATTGTAAACGCGAATCCTGTTGATAGATCTATCGGGCCTGACAACCCCAACCGGACTGGACGACCAGTATTCAACGGTTGCACAGTACTTCGTTTCGGTGACTACACTTGGTACAATGTAGTAAGATTTCATAATAAAGGGAATATGCGACGTTGATTAAATGTTAAGTATGGTTATCAAGTGCTCAACAACTTAGAATATTTTTATTAAAACGTTTATATATGAAATCTTGTGGTCTATATTTATAACGCTGCCGGCATTAAACCTATATCTCACCAACTTTATGTTGACGTTTTAAGCATGTTTATTCTCAGGTGATAACTAAAAGCTTCCGCTGCAACATGTTGAATTTAAGCAAGATCTTGAGTATGCATATTTGTGTCAAAAATAAAACTGCATATCGGAGGATTTGTAATGTAAAATATGTTGGAAGTCGTATTGTTATTATCACATGTAAAGTTTGTAAGTCTAAGATTATCGCTAAACGATAATCATTATTAAGTTGTTTAAACCTTGTATTTGTAATAAAAGCTATGGTTTGTATTGTAAAAACGAATGCAGTTTTTGGAAAATGTCGCATATAGAGGTCAATACCTCGCGATGAAATCATATGTTATTGTATTCATCCTTATGGTTAAGGTCCGGTTATGACAGTAGATCACCCGTTTGTTGGAGCGAGTTGGGTGATAGTCAGTTGACAGGTCCTGAGATTATTCAGGAGACAACTGAGAAAGTTCTACAGATTCATGAACGGTTAAGAACGGCTCGAAGTCATCAAAAGAGTTACGTCGATGGTAGACGAAAGGACATAGAGTTTCAAGTTGGTGACAAGGTTATGCTTAAAGTATCACCTTGGAGGGGTGTTGTGCGATTTGGGAAAACGAGGTAAGCTGAGTCCTAGATATGTTAGACCATTCGAGATAACTGAAAGAGTTGGACTGGTAGCTACAGATTGGAATTGCCACAAGCACTCAGCGGTATTCATGACGTTTTCCATGTATCCAATCTAAAGAAGTGCCTAGCCGATGATAACTTGATTATTCCTTTAGAGGAACTACGTATCGACGACAAACCTCATTTCATTGAGGAACCTGTTGAAATCTTGGGCCGCGAGGTCAAACAGTTGAAGCAAAGCAGAATTCCTATCGTTAAAGTTTGGTGGAACGCGAGAAGAGGACCAGAGTTCACGTGGGAGTGTGAAGACCAGATGAGGCTGAAATATCCGCAACTGTTTCCCGAGGAAACTACTTCAGCAGACGATCACTAAAATTTCGGGACAAAATTTTCAATAACAGGAGGGTAATGTTACAACCCTGATTTTTCCGTTACTTCCGTTAACCTTCCGTTAGTTTATTTAACGGCGATTATTTAACTTTTATGTGTTTACGTGTATTAAATGCGTAATTGATTTTCGGAGGGTTTTAATAATTAATATGGGATGATATTAATTCGAATAAATATTTCGGATAATGAAATACGATAAAAACGATACGATTTTGATCATAGCTTTTTGAGCAACGAAACGCTCGGGTTTATTTTAATAATTAATTTTATTAATTATTAACTTTTTAAAATAATTAATTTATTAGGTTTTTAATAAATTAAACGATTGGTTGCGTTTAACGATCGGGTTAGAGTTTCGGGCCTTTGGTACGACTAAATGACACTTAAAACGAGCCACAAATACACGGAATTGCAAAATGAGAGCCCGGGACACCATGTTGGTCCCAATCGGCCGAACCCCACTCCCTCCCCCCTTATATTTTAAATTTTGTAACTTAGGGGACTTGTTTGTAATTATTATTAATTAAACCCTAATATAAATACTTGTAGTAAACCTAAATTTAGTAGAGACCCTCACTAATACTAAAAGAGTTGACTTCTTTTCTCTCCCTACCCTCTTGATCATCGACCACAGCCCCACCAACAACACCATCAATTTTTGCCCAATCGATTAAACCTTGAACACGAAAGTTGCAATTCACGTCAATAGCTACGCGTTGGTATAAACAATTTTGTGATCAAAGGTATATTTACATAAACCCTAATCTTTAAAATCAGATTTTTGTTAAGGTTTCATGGATTAGGTTGTCTATTGCTCAAGTCTTGATGTTTGATGAATACTAGATGCGATAAATTGCTCGTTGTGATTGTTTAATGCGTAAACCGATTTGTTTATTGTGTGATCAGTGAATTTTGACTTTTCAAATGTTAATTGTTATATTATAATCAGATTCCTTGCGAAAAACTATTGAGTTTAGGCTTTGGATTCGCTTGATTTCGTTTCTGTATGATTAAGTTATGTCGATTGAATTATCGTTGTGTTTTTGTTGTTTGATCGTAAATCTGGTATTTATAGAAAACGAATTGGAATATGAGACTTATACCACTGGAAATATAATTTAAAAACACTCAAGATAGACTAGGATATCATGTCGTTTGCTTATGTATAGCCCGAGATATGCTAGAATTAGTGTAAAAGTAGTTTTATACAGTATTTGCATGAAAATAACCTTGTAAGATAAAATGTGTTAACTTCTGTGATTAAAGATTTTTATATTTGAAAAGTAGATAAAAATTACTTCATCTTTCATGTAGATATCATAGGCTAATTATATTTAGATCTTTGGATAATCGTATGCGAATGTGACTAACTAAATGAGAATCGAATCTGTAAATTGCACACGGTTTTGTACTCTGTGGATTTTGTGAATTGTTTGTGCATGTATGCTTCTGGAAAATGAAACTTAACATTAGTTTATGTCAATATCTGAAACCTTATGCATTAGACACTATAGAGCTATACTTTATGTGAATTCTGATTTGAGCTGAAAACAGAATGTTCAACTTGCACGAATAAACTGTACAAATTGGCTAAACAAAAGTTGCTATATTTTTTATATGTGTTACTTTGATTTGTCCTCGAACTGTGGCCACTGGTCTTGTATCAATTTCATGTTCCTAACTCCTGTTATAGCCAAAATGAAATCAGTGCGCGGTCAGAAACTGACTTGGCAAACCCCAAATGCATCCCTTCTGATTAATGACTTTTATTTGTCGTATGAGTCCCTGGCTGGACTTTTTTGAATCGATTTTAAGTATATTTATGATCTGGAGTTTTTCATATTTACTTGAATTTTGTACTATGAGATAATGTGCTAAGTATGCTACGTGTTCATGAACTTTGTGCATAACGATAAACTGAAATTGTGAAAATGATCATTCATGACCTAAAATGTATTGTATGACTTAGGTTTGACATGTTGACCAATATTTGACATGAACCTTCTGATGTTGACTTTATTTGACCACATTGACCAAGTTTGACTTTTGGTTTGACTTCGGTTGACTTTGTTTAACTTGCATGATATAGTTGACTTTTACTTTGAAACGCGTCGAGTCGAGCAATAAGACAACGTACACTATGAAACCACACTTATTTAAGATACATATATTGACCAACCTACATACGTATACTTAGGTTGCATTAATCGGCTATAAACCGTACAAGTTAATTGTTTACTTTTCAATCCGAGCTTTATTCAAAGGTGAGTCTACAGTCCCGCTTTTTACATGTTTTCAGGGATGAGAATACACGCTGTTATATTTAAATTTCCAAATACTTTTATGTTGACATGAGTACTACACATATGCATACTGAGTTTGTACACAAAGCCTCTAGCTTGAATACTTTTAATACCATCGGTGTAAGCACAATTTAGATGGACGGATCCGTTAGGTTGACAATCTCACCCACTATAAAAGCAGTTGTGCATTTATTTTGAACACTAGATACACTCGTACAGGTGTATAACATTTTAGGAGGTATACTCGGGTCATTGCTAGTATTATGGTGCTCGGTGTATGCAACGATAGAATCTGGTGGTCAAGGAAATCAAACTATTTTTCTGATAACTGTTTTTCTTCAGATACTGTTACATTACTTTAAACCTGTAGATTTACCAACACTATTTGTTGACCTGTTTTTGTGTGTTATTATTCTCAGGTATTATTTGTTTCCGCTGTAAATTGTTGACGTTACGTAGAAGTCAAGCCGAGCACTGGCACCAGAGTTAACGTTTCGTGAAAGGGATTTTGACGGGGTGTTACACAATAACCCTATGGTGACGGTGGGTAAAGGATGTCCATCATGTGGGACACCTGGTCCTCGAGCTCAGTTACCCGAGCACGGAGGATATGCACTTCCTCGTCAGTTCCTCGACAACGGGGGATGCTGGTGGGGAAGGAGGTGCAGATGGTACAGGTGGAGCTGGTGGTGCAGATGATGCTGGTGGAGCTGGTGGTGCAAATAGTCCAGCACCAGAAGTAGACGGTGCATAATGGGAAGCCTTACGCACGAATGTATCGGTAGGGTAAGGCACAACCCGCTTACGGGCGGTAACCCTAACCAACTGTCCGCGTGCATCCATGAACGGTCTACCTCTGTTAACCCCTGGAATAACACTACCATCGAAACGATACCGCTTCTTCGGCAGGGTAGAGGGCGGCTGCACGGGCGTCTCCTCAGGGTCCTCGTCGAAATCCTCGTCGGAATCCTCCTCGCTGAAGTCATCGGATGATGAGTCGTCTGAATCATCTGAGGGTGGATCTGCTCGACCGGTGGTCATCAGTCGATATCTGCTAGGCGGGATCGGCACGACACGTCCATCAGCAAGGCGTCTGACCCAATGTCCTCGCTCATTACGGAAAGGACCGTCCTCATTTCCCCCAGGAATCACAGTACCACCGGAATGGTGCTGTGGCTCTGGGAGTCCTGGCTAGGTGGAGCTGGAATCTCCTCTGGGTCCCCGTCTCCGTCTGACATGATCATCAGGTCAGGTGTGTGGCTACTGTCCCCAGATGATGAATCGCCAGAGTCACTGGAGGGTAGCGATGACAGGATCTGTGAGTCGGCGGCAACAACAGGCGAGGTGGCAGATGAATCTGAGTCGTTGTCCAAGTCAATGATGATGGGCGGGATATCCAACATCTGAACAAGGAAAAATAAATTTTTCCATGTCAGTAAATCATATAACAAGCACGTATTATGCAAAGTAACTACGACAGTCTAGATCATCTATAGCAGTAAGTAGCATGGCAATAATAACAAATCCTATAGAAGTATCACGCGATCGAAAGCAGGTAGTATCATGCAGTAGTGAAAACAAGTAGCAGTATAGGACATATAGCAGTAAAAGTAAGCAGCAGCATGCAGCAAGTTCCGCAGAAACAAGTAAACTAGCAAGTTGTAGATTAGTCCTATTAGTGAAACCTACTCGGTCCGGTCTAGACTCACTAGTGCAACCTAATTCCCTACAACCAATGCTCTGATACCAAATGTGATGCCCCGTACAAAATTAACGTGTATGGATCATCAACAACAGGATCATTACAAGGTCAAACAATATATGATGTTTTAAAATAAGTTTGCATTCATAAGAAAATGTGACGTCATAACCAACATCAAATGTTTAACATACGATAGTGTGCTTCTACGAATAGAAGGCAATAATAATAGTACGTGACCCAATGGTCATTACAAATTCATTGTTTCAAAAGTAACATAGTTTGAATGCAAAATAAATTTTTCATGCGGAGACATCTCTAACAGAAGCAGCGGGTGTCTACACAGAAATACTACAACAGCAGAAGCAAACAAACCTCTATGCACCTGAGAAAACATGCTTAAAAATGTCAACACGAATGTTGGTGAGCTATAGTTTAAGTGTAACAGTAATGTAAGGTAGGCCACGAGATTTCGGTATTTCAAAACAGTATGAAAAGTATATGTTCAACCGTTGGCACTTGGTAACTAACTTAATGTAATATCACCCCCTAAAAGTACACTTGGCGAGTGCGTAAGTTTACGAAGTATTAAACACCCGTTAAATGCTAGCGCTACTAGCCCGAGTAGGGATGTCAAGCCCTATGGATCCATATCTAAGATTCGCGTTCACCGGTTCAAAGACCAATGACTAAACGTTACCGAGCTAAGGGGAAAGTTTATGCCGTTGTATAACCCACACATATATAAAGTTTAAGTACTCGTGCCTAGTATGTAAAATGTAAAACGCGCATGTATTCTCAGTCCCAAAATAGTTAAAGTAAAAAGGGATGCTATAACTCACAGTGAAAAGTATTAAAGTCGGTACGAGATATGTAAGCAAGTAGTTGGTCCGAAAGGTCCTAAACCTGAGTCAAAAGTTACTAAATCAGTAAATCATTCCCAAAGGTTTAAAAGTATGTAAATTAGGTCTTAAGTATCATCATCATCAACAACATAAGTAAAAAGTAAAGTAAGTTTTCAATCAAGAATAGAGATCGAAAAAAGGCTGACTTCGTTCAGCTTCTACGAGCTCTATACAAATCGAAAAGATGCGTAGTCAGTGGCTATGGCTCCGTATGTGAGTCCTCCAATCACTGACCAGTTTTCATAACAAAAATCGTCTTCGTTTGACCGTGGCGACGGTTTAAGTGCGAGTAGGTCAGAAATTTCAGCACAACGTTACAAAGGTGTAGTGACTTTCGGAAGGCTATAAATCCTAAACCGTAAATCGGATTAAGACGAGTCCGAAACGAAAATTCATCTACTCGAGCCAAAAAATCTGGAAATCAACTTTTCAAGTAGCCCAGTTTACTGAACAGATCCCAAATACAGTAAGCAAAGTGTTTCGGTGGGTTCTTGTTGCTTGATGCTCATCACGGTTCTCATCCTTGATGCTTGTAGCTTCAAGTGTACAACTCGTTGATGTGTTTGCATCATCTTAACCAAGTTTTGATCATCATAACACTAGTGTAAGTCTAATATAAGTAGCACAACTCATTTAAGGGTTGTAAGTAGGTTGATGAACCAAAGTTACATCAAGATCTTAGATCCGACACATACATGAGTTCTAATAATAATATTAAGCTATAAACTTGAAAGTAAACTAAATAAACAAGATCTTAAGTTGTAGAACTTAGATCTTAGTTAGATCTTGAAGATCCTAGAATAAAAAGTCTAGATCTAGTGTTCTTAAGTTAAACCCTAAGTTATGGAACTTGGATCTTTACTTTAATAAAACCATAAGTTATGAAACTTAGATTTTAATCTTGTAGAATGTATATATAAGCTTATAAGCTTTTGTTTTAGACAAAATTGGAAGACCATAAGCTATAGAAACTTAGATCCCACATAAGTGTATGAAGTTATAACTAGAAAGTTTAACTTCCATGTTCTTGAACTTACAAAGTTTAATCTTTAGTTTCAAGAAAAATGAGATCAAGTTTAACTAGTAATACTTGACCAATATTATACAATCATGAATTTAAAACAAAAAAAAAATAAAGTAATCAACTATAGTTACAAGTAACAAGTTCATGTTTGTTTCATACTTAAGAAGATTCAAGCCAAAGCTTGGATCTTAAGAAAATAAACCTTAAGTTTACAAAACATGAACACAAGTATGATCTCAAAGCTTATGAACTTAAGATCTTTATAATACTTCAAGTGTAGAATCATAAACTAACAAGCTTAGATTCTTGTTCTTGACTTCTCATCAAACAAAGGATGGAAGAAGCAAGATTACATGAAGATACAAACTAGAAAGTTTGATCTTTAACAACAAACAAGTAACAAGTAGAATGATGATGATTGTAGTCGATTTTTAAAGGAAAAAGAAGAAGAAAAATAAATTTTGTTTACTTACAATCTAGAGAGAAAAGCTAATGTGAAAGTAGTGTAAGAATGAGGTGTGTGTGAAATGAAATAATACTAGCATATAAGTAACAAAAAAATGAAAATGGAACTCCTCCCCTAGCACACAAAGGCCGACGGTTTGGGGGTTAAAAAGGGAAGTCAAAATTCAACTTTCAAGTGTGGGAGGATGGTGAATGCTAGAATGAGGTATAAGGTTAAATGCATGGAAAGTTGGTGCTTGCATGGTTGAGACATCTTTGTCTCCAACACTTAGCTTAATTAATCCATGTTTACCCTTAAAGAGTCATTAGCATAGTAGTGGGCTTACTAGTAGTCCATTAAGTGGTGTAGGGTGGGCTTCCAAGTCCAATAATATAAGCCCAAGTATAATTAACCAATAAATAAATAAAAGGCCCAAGTAATTAACTACTTACATTAGTTAATTAAAAATGATTAATAATAATTAATCATGAACGTAAATAATATTCTAAATATTATTCGAGAAAAGCACGTGTCACAAAGACAAGTCGGGACATGGAAAGTCAATTACGGTAACAAGTAAATGTATAAGAATACATGCATTAAAATGCAAGTATTAATAATAAATATTAATAAATATAAGTCAGAAAATCCAGGTTCGTTACATGTTCATTATATATATATATATATATATATATATATATATATATATATATATATATATATATTACTGAAATAGGTTCGTGAATCCGAGGCCAACCCTATATTGTTCAGTTCTGTCGTATGCATATTTTACTACAAGATATCGTATCGTGAGTTTCATTTGCTCCCTTTTTAAATGCTTTTGCAATATATATTTTTAGGACTGAGAATACATGGGTTGCTTTTATAAATGTTTGACAAAATAGACACAAGTACTCAAAACTACATTCTATGGTTGGATTATTAGACCGAATATCGCACTTTAGCTTGGTAACCTAAGAATTAGGGAACATGCCCCCTAATTGACGCGAATCGTAAAGATAGATCTATGGGCCTAACAAACCCCATCCGAGTTACGGATGCTTTAGTACTTCAATTTTTATACAGACGAGAGGATTCTGTTATACAGACGAGAGGATTCTGTTTCGGGGATATTCTATATGCATTATGTTAATGTCGGTTACCAGGTGTTCACCATATGAATGATTTTATCTTTATGCAGACGAGAGGATTCTATTTATAAATATGAAAATCTTGTGGTCTATTAAAATTATGGAAATGATTGATTATGATAAACCTATGAACTCACCAACCTTTTGGTTGACACTTTTAAGCATGTTTATTCTCAAGTTTAAAATAAATCTTCCGCTGTGCATTTGCTCATTTTAAAGATATTACTTGGATTCATTCATGACATATTTCAAAAGACGTTGCATTCGAGTCGTTGAGTTAAACAAGATTATTATTAAGTAGATGATAGATTAAGTCATTTATAGTTTGGATATATTATGAATTAGTATGCATACCTGTCAACTTTCGTTGTAATGAAAGTTTGTCTTTTAAAAACGAATGCAATGTTTGTAAAATGTATCATATAGAGGTCAGTACCTCGCAATGGGACCAAATGTTGAAGACTTCTTCCAGATGGATTAGGATGAGCCTTCACAACTTCTCTGGAAGATCTTTTGAAAGATAAGTAGTGCACAGTTTTGGCTCGTGATAAGTCTTGAAGTCCGATGAGAATATGATCCATAGCTCTGCTAGTTGACCCATGAATGTCAATCATAGAGGTAGTGCTGATGGTGATTGTTTCTCTGATGGGATGCTCATTTCGGAGGTCTTCAAACAATGTTAGAAACTATATCTTTAGAATCTCGAAATCTTTGGAATGGTGATCTCCACAGTAAGAGTCTGTAGCTTTGCACAGATTTGTTAAAAGACGAAGCTGAAAAGAAGTGAACAGCTATCCTGACCCGAGCATCAACATCACCGTCTTTGAGTATATCTCCCGACATTCAGCTTTAAATGTGAACCTTGGGTCTGTGGATTCGTGGAAGATACGTGATATCTGCTTCGTAACATAGGTGGCAATGCTGACGCAATTTGGTTCAAGATGAGAGAACGGATTGTTGTGCCTTACTTCCTCTATAACTGTGTCTCGTAACTCTTTGATAATCAGATCAGTATGGTGATCAATTGTTACGTAAATCACTAGCCTGTCTGGTGTGCTTTCAAAATTATCTCTTTCCAGGAGAGCGAAAAAGCTGTGTATATCCTCGATCATTTGCAGATCACAGTGATAAGTCGGGCGTTCGGTGGAAAGATCCATGTGCTTTCGGATGAGAGTCAGTAGTGCTCGTTGGTTTGCTGACAACGGAAGTGCGAACCACTGAATTGTGCTCTCGTTTACTTTCTTCTTGGTAGATATGATCGTGAAGCGTATTGATAAAGTCTTGAATGCGTTCTTCTAGGATTTCAACATCATTGTCTTCTCTTTGGAGATAGATGTTGTATTCTTCTCGGATGCCATACTTCGTTCTATTAAGCGTAGCATGAAATCAATTGTTGATTTACAGATGGCTTCGAGAATATCTTCAAATTCATCGGTATCATTGATGAAGGTTATCATGTCTGCGTGTGAAGATATGACCGGAATCCGATCTGAAGAAGAGTCCAGCTCCCTTAATCTGGTTCGGTTGGAGAGTGTGAGTTATCCAGAATGTCTTCATCTTGCTCTTCCTCTTCATCATCGATATAGTGTTCTTCTGAGGAAGCATTTGATGAACGGGTTTCTTCAATATTCTGATTCTCCACTTTGACACTTGCAGGGTCAATTTCTATATCCTTAACCTAAACCTTGTCAGTCTTCTTCCTGAAACGAATGATTAAACTTTGATCTTCCGTCTCAAGCCTCATTAATTCTTCATGACGCTTAACGCTTAGAGAGGGTATTATCACAGTTTCTTTTACGTCTTCCATTTCCTCTTCCTCTTCAGATTCCTCCTCTTCCTCTATTTCTTCGCTGGGATCCTCTTCTTCCATTTCTGGGTCGTCTACAGACTGTGACTCGACGCCCATCTCGATATCATCGGCTGGTGGTGAAGACTCATCATCGGAAGTGATTCGTCTGGTAGAAATAGCAAACATCTATGCCTGTCCAAAAAGATCGGTTGGTCGGTCAATTTTGAAGGTAACGCTCTTCCCATGTGATCGCAAGATCAAGGTTTGATTGTACACATCAATGACAGTCCTAGCCGTATTTACGAAAGGTCTTCCTAACACTACTGGTGTGTGTAGGTCTTCCTTAATATCCATTACTATGAAATCCGTAGGATATAAGAATTTATCGAATTTTACCAAGACGTTCTCAACTATGCCCTTAGGGTATCGAATTGTGTGATCGGCAAGTTGAATTGTCATTTTAGTTGGCGATAAGTCTCCTAACTCTAATCTCTTGTAGAGAGAGTAGGGGATTAGGTTGATACTTGCTCCTAAATCTGCTAGCGCATGAATGGTTCCAGATTGGTAGATTGAACATGAGAAAATGAATCGGCCCGTATCTCCTAGCTTTGGTGGTAGAGAGTTTCTGAGTAATGCAGAGCATTCTTCACTCAGGGGAATTTTGTTAGAATCTGGTATCATCTCCTCTGTAGAGAGAAGCCTTCGGATGTATATCTTCTGGTTGGGAACTTTGAACATAGTGTCCAGGAATCTCCCATCAAGTTTGAAGGAGTCAAGCTTGAATGGTTCCTCCTGTAGCCTTCCAGGATAGGTACACGAACTGAGTTACAAGGTTAAGCTTCTGAGTATACGTTGATTTGTTCTTGAGCCTAGCTAACCTTCTCCGTGGTTCTGCCTCTGGGATCACGGAATCCATTTGCTTCGCTTCCTCTATGTGGGGATTTTGGATAGTATTACTGGGTAACCTTCCCTGTGGTCGGGTTTCAAGGCGTTGTGATAACTGTCCGAGCTGCGTCTCCAGGCTTAACATATTGAATTTTCAAATTCTAAATCATAACCGATTAATTACAGCTGCTCAATAAGTACACGTAGGTTAGTTTTTCTTTCAGCAGTGCCCAATAAACTTAATTAAATCATAACTAAATAATCGTTCATCATAAGGTTTTGAGCAGCTGTAATTAATACAACGATAATTAAAATAGTTTTCTAACCCAGACCAGCAGATTCAAATACGAATTGTTAAGGTTTAATACAACAATAACTCAAATTAACTGTAACAACCCAACCCGTTATCCAACCGACAAAGCTTAAAATTTTTTTTTATATCAAATCTGGCCAGTTCAGCATTTGGCATGGCGCGCCCCACTATGGAGCGCCGCTCCAAAGTGGTCTGTCCACTCTTTCCCTTTTTTGACAAAAAGATCGTCCACTTCCGGGCACTTTTAGATGAAACGGTTTTCACAACACGATAAAGTAAGTAAAACTAACACGTTTTCATAATAAAACAAGTTTTACAACTCCGGGCCCACATCAACCTAATTTACAACAAGTGACCATTTCGACCCATTTTAGTTTAATACAAAACTTAGACCGAGCATGGCGATTGGGGATACCCTACCCAATCCTAATCAATCCAAAGAACGTCCTCTAAAGTAACCTACACAATCCAATGGTTCTCACAATTACCCGAGCCATCACCTCCACGCGAATCTATAAAAATGTAAACAACGAGAGGGTAAGCTATGAAAGCTTAGTGAATGCAATAATTATACACATACATATATAATATACCTACTTGCAAACACTTACTCACATACCACATACATGCTTGTAACACAAATAGCTTATCATCACAAATACAAAGCTATAAACCTCCAATACCACAAGCTAGCACAACAATAGCATATATATAACCCGAACAATATAATATGCTACACTACAACACAATAACCATGGTTAACCAATAACACAAGGTAATGGTACTTCGAATTTCTCATTGGTGTTCGTAACAACCGTTAGTGTACAACGAAATATATCACTAACCCCTAGGCGACACGGACAACGAAATATCCGTTCAAGCAATCGTTAGTGTACAACGAAATATATCACTAACTCTTGGGCAATTTGGACAACGAAATATCCATCGTTAGTGTACAACGAAATATATCACTAACTCTTGGTGGTATAGACACGTATACCCGGCCCCATCCCCCGGCCTACCAATAGATACATTATATACACACATGTATAATCATTCCACTCACCTCGTGAACTCGAGCATTACAAACCATGCGCGAAATCCCCACCACATGCGACCGAGCAAGATTTTACCTATAATACTCATATAGGTATACTCATAATCAACATACAACCTCATTTGGACTCTCGACCCGCCCGAATGAACAACAAGTGCAAAATATACCCTTTTGCACTCTTAACGCTACCCGAAGGTCCAAAACTAACGAGACTAGTTTCCGCATTCTCGAAATACCCAAATATGTCAACTTTAACCTTTAAACGCATACTAGCTCGTATTTTACACAAAACCCATTCCATGGTTGACCAAGTTTGACTTTATTGCTAAAATACCAAATTTTAACCTAAAATCACTTCTCGCGAGTAATTACATCAAAAGCATCATTTAACACTTAACAAAAGCGTTTAACATCCAATTAATCCAAATTAGTGTCATCCTCAATTTTGACCCAATTCAAATTACTCATTTTGACCAAAGTCATAAAACACCCCAAAATCGCTAACGACTAGTGATTATATTTTCAAGACAACCACTAACACTTAAATCAAGTATTTACCTACTTGATTTACCAAAACTTGACTTAAAACTTAATTTAACACCGAATCAAGCGTACTTGTCCCGAAATATCCATTTAACCCGTTTTGACCTAAATTAGGGTTTACACCCAAAAACCAAGTCAACACAAATGTTCTAACGTTTAACCAACACACGCAAGACCCAAACTCATAATTTCATCACTCGAAACCATAAGTCACCCATTTAGGCTTACTTACTTGAATCTTACCCAAAACCCCCAAATTTCACAATAAAATGGGTTTATAGCACTAACTAACACAAACCCTAACTCAAACAATAATCTTAACAATGAAATTAGGATTAGGGTTTACCTCAAGCACCAAAACGAGCTCTAGTAGCTAGAAACACCAAGGAGAACCAAAACCCGCTTCTAATTTGGGCGAAAATCACGATCTTCATCATCCATTCAAGCTTCCTCTCTCTAGAACTCACTCTCTCTCTGTAAGATAAGATGGGAGTGTTGTGTGGATGTTAAAATGATCCAAAAGTGGATCTAAAACTGATATTAAAGGCACAAATCTGTCCATAAGTGAAAGGACCAAAGTACCCCTCATTTACCCTTTAAAGAAAGGCTGAAAATTGCATCAGACGGGATCGGAGCGCCACTCCAAAGGGTGGAGCGCCGCTCCAACCTTCAGGTCAGTTTTCAGTAACTTGTTTTGGCCATAACTTTTTGACCGTAGCTCCGTTTTCGATGAATCAAATATTGTTGGAAACGTAATAAGATTTTCTTTCCAATGGTAAGGCTTTGAAACATCAACTCAAACTTTATTTGGGGTCAAAAAGGTAGGTACACACCTTGTGACTCAAACAACGTCCAGTTTTCCTTCGACGTTCGAGCAAGCAACACGTACATGCTTCGTACGCTTCATACATGCATCGTACACCATAATTACATTATGTAGAATAAATATTGGGGCTTACAACTCTCCCCCTCTTAAACTTGATCACGTCCTCGTGATCTTCATCACTTAACCCATCCGGACCTACATCCTATGGTCCTTCGATGTACTTTCGAACTCGAAGTCTACGAAATTTCCCGCAACACGAAGATCTTACACCGTACTTAAGCGACCCTTCCGATGAATCACCCCCTTTCAACTTAAATCTCCATCCGCGATTTACCAAATCCACGAATCCGAGCACTAGAAACTTGCTCAATCCCTCACATCGGGAAGAACTCAACCAATCTCATACCGAGATATCACCCCTTTGGTGTACCCATCACAAGTACAATGCCAAGAGTAACCACGTCCCACAATAAGGTCAACATCTAAAACGACGAAGACCGAGTAAAAGTAAATCCTTACGGATAACACTTACCACTTAACATCCCTTCAAGTTCTCCCGTCTACAACTCGCAACAAGCTACATCCTTAACTATATCACCCAACGCGATCTACTAGGTGCAATACGATGTGACCCAAGTCTTGCATTAATCCAAATCGAGAAGGATTCACGCCGCATTAAAACTTTGTGCTTTACCGGTTCATAAACGTACACTCAACCGTTCAATCATGAATGTTCTCCGATTCAAGAACCAACTCCCCTCGTCACCACAACCGGGTCATTCCTTCAACGAAGAAATTTCGGATAACCAACTAATCACACTAGGGATACAAACTTTCCCATGAATGGATCCGCACACGACCTTCCGTATCTGAATTAATCCAGGACGACAATAATACACCACAAATTAGACAAAACATCAACACTCGACACAGGGTTTCTCCCCTAAATCCAACAACACATCCATACAATACGGCTTCCTAGCACTAGCATGGAAACTATTTGTGTACTAGAATCCTATCAATAGCGAATTATCATCCCAACAATTTGCAATTCATCACGCGACCTTCAAAAGTATTCACCAATGTCAATTGAATCCTCCAACCTAGACCGTCCGTTAAGGATGGTTTCGACATTTCAATGCGGCTAACTGGTCGCATCACTAGGGAATGCACCCTCGCAAACAAACAAAACCCGTGTGTCTCTATGTGAGACAATCGGAAATAGAACTCTCCACCTTACAATCATCCATAAAGTGGAATAATCCACTGACATTATCCACAATCACGTTTCCCGAAAGGGAAAATACAGTATCCATACCGAAAACGAACTCGTACCTACTCAACAGCACTATTCGGGTTTCGCACCAACCCAATTTTAGATCACGAGAGCACCCGCAATGACATTTACATTCTCTCACGTCCGTGATCTCAAACTTCACACCTGGTCTCATACCGCACTTGGTACTGCACGACCACCTTATACAAGAAGACTTACGCTTCACTTGATCTAACACAACCGGAGATTCCTCGGGCGGCAGTAAAAACTCTCCCACTTAGGATTTATCTCTCCATTCTCACCGCCAAGATGATAACATCCCGCGGAATTGTATTTCCACGTCACACCTGACCATTCTCATCGTTGGTCATAAACATCAAATCATCGCAAATTCACTTTAGGCTCTCAGAGCCGACATGTACAATCACTTGAGACGTCGTACACGCGACGACATCGCACCTTCATACCACAAATCACAATTAATAGTTCTTCATCGTTCGCAAAGCGAACTCCACCAAAGTCCCACATACGCCTCTATGACTAGGCATATGTCACTCCGCTTAATCAGTCGTGCATCACAGTCGAGATCACCCGACCTTCTACGCAACGAACCATTATCAACAATTGCTCACTCTCATGGGGAAGAGTGACCAATTCGACACAATAATTGCATCGACCGCAATATCAACGCTTCATCATAACCTTTGACCTAATCGACCATTAAGTCTATCACCGGCTCACCGGTCATCCTCACTCGTCCATCACATAAGAGCAACAAGATTCGCTCATCTTCCACTTCATAAGAAGTATTTACTGCAATGCTCCTAAACTTCGACTTTCGCAACCGTCGAATTACTATCACCCGTCGATCACTATTTAAAATCTTCGATGCTTCAAAAGGGTATCTCACAGGCACCCTAAGCACAAAGTGATCACACCATCACCGGAGTTGAACGTTACACTAGCAGGTATAAGAGGGCACCTGACACCATGTCATGCAGACTCCCACCACAATCAACCAAATTTTAGAAACTCGATCTTTAGGTTCCATACACCCGATGTCACCTATCTCTCTATAATAATGACCCGAAGTCATATCCACCCGACAAACCTTACGGTTTATCGTCTTATCAAAATTTCCTAGCGATCACACGCTACCCACAATTTCCGCAAGGCCAAGCGATATAGCCCCACGAAACCTTTCATCTAATGCTAAAGAGATACTTGGAAACACCAAGTCTTACACTCTTCCGCACATCTCGATAAAAACCACTACTACTAGGGATATTCCATTAGGAATGTTACCTTGTAAGCCACAACACACTAACACAAACATCGTTATACGGGTCCCACTCCCATAAGTATAACGACCCGGAGACTCCTCGATTCGCCAATTCCAAGGTGACTCACAACTTGAATCCTAACACGATTCTCTAACCGCACACTCTACCGAGTGTAACTCAAAACTACAATCATTAGACTTATTGCATTCCATTACGGAATTCAAGTCTTCACCGCATACACGCACACGTAAATTGGTCATCCTAGTTACGATGGGTAACTAAAACCAATAACAATCTCAACAGTGCACCCACTACTTAGGGTGACTAAGCACGCACCAAACTCGTGAGTTGGCTCGCTCACTTAACTAATCGAATCCATCGTACACTTCTCGACTCGTAAAGAACTCGATGTGACAACAGGCACATCACTCGAGACCACTATATTCTAGGAACCAATAAAAGATTCCTAATTCGTCCCGTTCTACCCCAACCATGCCACGTTTCCTCCGTTCAGTACTTGTCATGTCATGCTTGGTGTCAAGATACACTTTCGTAATAATGGTGATCGGTCATTATTACAAATGCGTACCTTACTATTTCCACATGGTCACGCAAAGTACTTTACCTGGTCTGAAGCAACATTCACACAAAATAACACGCGATAACTCCTAGTACCCGAATGACCCAAGTCCTTACCGTGAACTTGATCACTCAAACCGCCAAACATGCGAATCTCTCCAATAGATTCGTCCCTAGGACACCACACCAAAAGGTACCTGTATATATACACCAATATACAATAATAATAAACGTACACAAGTACACCACAACAACAAGTCAACCTACAACCTAGGTGATGATCACTAAGACAACGTCCAAGTTCCCCTACTTACATTAGGCACTAGCGATCTAAGGCACTAGTTTACACATGAAATAGGGCCCCACAAAATTCCACATTGGACAAGCACAAGTCCTAGTTAGTCACCTACTCTAAGGCACTAACAAATCTCAATCCGACCCGTAATCCTACAAGTCTCGCAATTAACGCACCACTATCAATAAGTATAAGACTAAGCACCTATCCCAAGGTCACCTAATTCCCTTAGACCATGCTCTGATACCACTTGTAACAACCCAACCCATTATCCAACTGACAACGCTTAAAATTTTTATTTTTTATCAAATCTGGCCTGTTCAGCATTCGGCGCGGCACGCCCCACTATGGAGCGGAGCTCCAAAGTGGTCTGTCCACTCTTTCCCTTTTTTGACAAAAAGATCGTCCACTTCCGGACACTTTTAGACGAAACGGTTTTCACAACACGATAAAGTAAGTAAAACTAACACGTTTTCATAATAAAACAAGTTTTACAACTCCGGGCCCACATCGACCCAATTTACAACAAGTGACCATTTCGACCCAGTTTAGTTTAATACAAAACATAGACCGAGCATGGCGATTGGGGATACGCTACCCAATCCTAATCAATCCAAAGCATGTCCTCTAAAGCAACCTACACAATCTAATGGTTCTCACGATTACCCGAGCCATCACCTCGACGCGAATCTATAAAAATGTAAACAACGAGAGGGTAAGCTATGAAAGCTTAGTGAATGCAATAATTATACACATACATATATAATATACCTACTTGCAAACACTTACTCACATACCTCATACTTGCTAGCAACACAAATAGCTTATCATCACAAATACAAAGCTATAAACCTCCAATACCACAAGCTAGCACAACAGTAGCATATATATAACCCGAACAATATAATATGCTACACTACAACACAATAACCATAGTTAGCCAATAACACAAGGGAATGGTACTTCGAATTTCCCATCGGTGTTCGTAACAACCGTTAGTGTACAGCGAAATATATCACTAACCCCTAGGCGACACGGACAACGAAATATCCGTTTAAGCAATCGTTAGTGTACAACGAAATATATCACTAACTCTTGGGCAATTTGGACAATGAATATCCATCGTTAGTGTATAATGAAATATATCACTAACTCTTGGTGGTATAGACTTGTATACCTGGCCCCTTCCCCCACCCTACCAATAGATACATTATATACACACATGTATAATCATTCCACTCACCTCGTGAACTCGAGCATTACAAACCATGCGCGAAATCCCCACCACACGTGACCGAGCAAGATTTTACCTATAATACGCATATAGGTACACACATAATCAACATACAACCTCATTTGGACTCTCGACCCGCCCAAATGAACAACAAGTGCAAAATATACCCTTTTGCACTTTTAACGCTACCCGAAGGTCCAAAACTAACAAGACTAGTTTCCGCGTTCTCGAAATACCCAAATATGTCAACTTTAACCTTTAAACGCATACTAGCTCGTATTTTACACAAAACCCATTCCATGGTTGACCAAGTTTGACTTTATTGCTAAAACACCAAATTTTAACCTAAACTCACTTCTCGCGAGTAATTACATCAAAAGCATCATTTAACACTTAACAAAAGCGTTTAACATCCAATTAATCCAAATTAGTGTCATCCTCAAATTTGACCCAATTCAAATTGCTCATTTTAACCAAAGTCATAAAACGCCCCAAAATCACTAACGACTAGTGAATATATTTTCAAGACAACCACTAACACTTAAACCAAGTATTTACCTACTTGATTTACCAAAATCTGACTTAAAACTTAATTTAACACCGAATCAAGCTTACTTGTCCCAAAATATCCATTTGACCCGTTTTGACCTAAATTAGGGTTTACACCCAAAAACCAAGACAACACAAGTGTTCTAACGTTTAACAAACACACGCAAGATCCAAACTCATAATTTCATCACTCGAAACCCTAAGTCACCCATTTAGGCTTACTTACTTGAATCTTACCCAAAACCCCCAAATTTCACAATAAAATGGGTTTATAACACTAACTAATACAAACCCTAACTCAAACAATAACCTTAACAATGAAATTCGGATTAGGGTTTACCTCAAGCACCAAAACGAGCTGTAGTAGCTAGAAACACCAAGGAGAACCAAAAACCGCTTCCAATTTGGGAGAAAATCATCATCTTCATCATCCATTCAAGTTTCCTCTCTCTAGAACTCACTCTCTCTCTAAGATAAGATGGGAGTGTTGTGTGGATGTCAAAATGATCCAAAAATGGATCTAAAACTGATATTAAAGCCATAAATCCGTCCATAAGTGAAAGGACTAAAGTACCCCTCATTTACCCTTTAAAAAAGGCTGAAAATTGCATCAGACAGGATCGGAGCGCCACTCCAAAGGGTGGAGCGCCGCTCCAACCTTCAGGTCAGCTTTCAGTAACTTGTTTTGGCCATAACTTTTTGACCGTAGCTCCATTTTTGATGAATCAAATATCGTTGGAAATGTAATAAGATTTTCTTTCCAATGCTAAGGCTTTGAAACATCAACTCAAACTTTATTTGGGGTCAAAAAGGTACGTACACACCTTGTGACTCAAACAACGTCCAGTTTCTCTTCGACGTTCGAGCAAGCAACACGTACATGCTTCGTACATTTCATACACGCATCGTACACCATAATTACATTATGTAGAATAAATATTGGGTCTTACATTAACAAACTATTATATATACAATTAATATACTTGAACTCTATCATGATTTTGACATAAATAATTAATAAAAACTAAAAAAAAATTAGGGTTTTTTATTCTTACAATTAAAAGCCAGAATTGCAAAATCAATTGAGAAAGATGACTATAAAATTTAATAGAAATCAAAATAATGAAATTGAGCACATTGGGACTTTATCTAGTAAGGTGACAATGTCGACTCCATAACTTGAAAATACACGGAGTTCTTGAATTCCAAATAGTATGGATGATCAATTTAATAAAAAGATGAAAAATTTGAGATTGATTGGTGATGGTGTTGAGGTTCGACCGTGAGAGAGCAAAGAGAGGGAGAGAAGAACAGTTATTGGTTTAGGGTTTAATTAAAGAATGGAAATTAGATGAAATTACCATGTATCAAAAATAATTACACAAAGCACCCCTCCCCATACACTGTGGCTCTATGCTTGGGGCCCAAGCATTATACATATATATATATATTTTTAAACTAACACGAAACGTTGAGAAATTACTCGTAAGTATTTTGGTGAATTCGTGGTTCGCGGTTTTTAACGAAATCTAAGTTATAAAAACTCTAGATATGAAAATCATAACAAATAAGAAATTCTATAATTGCACATAAACAATTAATACAAATAATTGTCGGGAATTTCCTAAGTCATGGATGACGTTTTTCGATTTCACTAACCAAGGTGTTTTCTAAAACTCACGCATACTTCTAACCAAAGCATGTAATTACGTAATATGTAACGTATATTAAAATAGTGTGATTCAAAATGTTCATTAAAGAATTCATAACATACCAAGTTATAAAATTTAAGTAACGGTCGTAAAATATTTAATGGAAAAAGTTAGGTTGTTACACACCTTGTTGATCGTGTTTGTTATGCTTAGTTAATAACAAATAGTGCAAAATCCATGAACACATTGCGAGTTCATACGAGGAAACTCCTACTTACAATGCTACTAGAACTCATTAAAGCATCAATACAATAATGGTTTTAGGAACATCGAAACATTGTCGCTGGTTTAACAACACCTGTCACACACTCACACTATATACTGAGCACAAGTTATGTAAAAAGAAATAGTAAGTATTAAGTTTGGAAGGTTAAACCTGCATCACAAACAATTTTAGAGGTAATGGATGGAAAAAGAATGGGATTGCCAATATAGAAAGAGGAACTTGCACAAGCAATCAATTGCTATTATACAGACTACCATGGGGGTATGTAATGACAGTGGCAAGATATTTCAACCAACGAGGAGTTACTGATCACGTAGAGAGGTATTTCACCGCTGAGACTTATGAGGCTACATACAAAGAGTGTATTTACCCATTAGACAATAATTCTGAAAGGGTTGATCCGGGGAATCTTCAAACTGTCAATGGTTTAATACTTACGAAAAGACAAGATGGTAGGCCAAAGGGGAATAAGCGTATTCCCTCAAAAAGAGAAGAGACAACAAAATATCAGAGACAATGTAGTTGTTACTTGGAACATGGCCATAGTAGATCGGTTTACCTGACTAGCTATGACCGATCCACTCAACTAACTCAAACAAGGAAGCTAAGGTTAAAAGCTGAATACATCTAGTCATTATTGCCCATGAACAATTTGGTGATATACACTTAGCTGTGTACCGTGTCTTGTCTGAGTACACTACTCGAATCCAGAACCCTTCGAATGTTTTATGGACTCTGACTGTTTATAAAATTTTATATATTGTGATAGACCTAGGTTTGACATCAGGTTGGCTTTCTCTATAACATAGTAATTGTGGCATATTTCAAAACATGTCAATAGGTTTGGGTTCAAAATGGATTGGTTTTTCATATTCTTGGTCATTTTTTGCAGGTTCATCTTTGTCATCATCATCATCGTATTCATATTCACTACGATCTAATTCATTTCTTTTCATGGTTTACATATTCCAAATCATCAGATTAACAATTATAAAAAGTTAGAAGGCCAACCTCATATTCTGAGTTGGTGGTTGGAATGGTAGATTGATTTATAGGTCTGTGAGAGCTGGGTTTATGATTTATGGCAAGTTTTACACTGATTAGTTGCATTTGAAAGATACTGCACATTTTGACGTGGATGGTTATACTGTTCGATTGGATTGGAAGGATAACGTACATTTAGAGGGGTTGCATTGATATGGTCATATTAATGTGGGTGGTTATAGTGTTCTATTGGATTGGAAGTATAATGCACATTTTGAGGGGTTGCATTGATATGGTTATACCGATGTGGATGATTGTACGAAAACTGTGTATGTTGAGGTGTTTCTTTGAAAGGATACTAATTATATTGATGTGGATGATCGCGCGAATACTGTGTATTATGAGGTATTCGATTGTGAGGATACTGGTTATAATGATGTGGATGGTGTGACGACCCGGAAATTTCTGACCAAATTTAAACTTAATCTTTATATGTTCCCGACACGATAAGCAAAGTATGTAATTTTGAGTCTCAAAATTTTTGGAATTATATTCATGTAATCAATTACCCTTTGACTGTGCTCGACGATTCACACACATTTATGTGTATATATATATGTATATAAAATATAGTTATATTAATTGAAAACATTAACAAAGTATTAGATGTATAAAACTTTACATGAACATATTGTTTCAATATAAGTTTAATATATTTATCGACGGAATTAAAAGATAATATCAAATGATTGAATTATTAGATACATTATGAGGTGGTTACGGGTCTCTGTTGTGAGGTCCACTTTGATTTAAGAAATCTGTTCTTTTTAACGGTATTCGGAATAAATGGTAAAGTGATTTACAAGTAAGAACAAATGTGTCAATTAACGAAAGTTAGACAAAAGTTAGTGGAGAAATGAAATTCATAATATTCAATTGACCTATTCTCAAACGTGCGAAAACGTTTTTCGATTCAATAAAATATAAAATGTTTTGTTAACATAATGTGAATATATACAATATGTTGGAATATCTATTATTAGAATTAAATATATAAATAACTCGCAACGTGTATTTAAAATGTGTTTATGAATATTAAATATATATGATTTCAAATTAGTTAAGTAAACAATAATAACACTTGTTTATTGATTCGATTGATATTTAGTTATGTTAATTAGAACGTTTGAGAAGTAAAAGTTGACGCATAAATGAATTATATCAAATTAAGTTTTAGAGCATAAACGTTAGGTGATATAATAATATCTATTATTTAAATGATTTTAAATTATATATATTAAACTCTGAAGTATAATTAGTTTTTGAAAAACTAAATATTATATTAGTTAATAAATATTTGTAAAATATATAAATTTATATTTCCAAATGAAAATATATTTATATTTTACAAAGTGATAAAATATAATATTAACTTAATCATAAAACGTTTTGATAATCTTATTAAATATATTTTGATAAATAACGATACGATGATTTAAAAAAGCAAATGACCAACACACTCGAACGTTCAAGTAATATTTCAAGTGATATAATTTATGAATAATTCAAGCCTATATTTTGATAAAGGTACATGTCGCGAAACGTAAAGTACAAGTTTTCTAAGTGTACGAAAGGACGTTCGAGAAACTGGAACCAAGACATAAGTCAAGCGTTAACGTACAAGTCATCGGAACAAAAATTACAAACTAACTATGTATATGAATATTATATAATATATAAGTAATTATATAAATTATATATATATATATATATATATATATATATATATATATATATATATATATATATATATATATGTAACATCCCAACCCCGTTAATCAACCAAAAACGCAGCATAAAAAAAAAATTAAACAGAGCTGATCAGATGGGGTGCGCGGCGCGCAGCCACACCTGTGCGTGGCGCACACAGGGCCTGGCAGCCCGCTGTCCACTTTTTCCAATTTTTGTAAAAATATCTCTTGCTTCCCGACACTTTTAGACCAAACGCTTTTCACAACATTTTATATTAGTTAAAACTAACACGTTCCAATAATAAAAGGGGTTTTACGAGATTGGGCCCACATCGGCCATTTTAAGACTTTCGTACAAAATAAAAGTTTCTAACCACATGATTTTTAACACAAAGTAAAGACCGAGCATGGCGATTGGGGATACGCTACCCATTCCTAGTCAATCCAAAAGCAAGATCTTCTAAAGCAACTATGCGAGTCCACTAGTCCCCACACTTACCCGAGCCACCGTCTCCAAGAAAATCTATAAAAATGTAAACAACGAGAGGGTAAGCTAACGCTTAGTGAGTGTAACGACCTGACTTTTTCGACTTGCTTTTGTGCCTTGTGTTTTTGCGAAACTGCGTACTGTGCTACTTTATACTCTGGAATCTTTATACACATGGCTTACTTTCATTTATGTGTTAAAACGTGCCTTTAAGTATGTAGGTTACTTAACTTGATCACCGGAAGCCTTTATGACCGTTAGTGTCACTTGACGTTTCGAACAAACTGCGTACTGCGTACACGTTTAACTTTTGTCATAATCAGAATATTATGACTACGAAATGTTAATTGTTATTTTATATTAACAATTACTTGGGTTTTTGGATGCTTAATTACGCTTAGTAATTTACTTATGCTTACTAGTTAGTCTTGTTGGACTTTCTACCTTGTTGGGACTTAGCCCACCCTACACTAGTTAGTGGACTATTTAATTAGCCCAATTATAAATAGCTAGTGACCCATTAATATGTAAGACAAATTCCTATTTATTAGAGGGAACATACTAGCATTTATGTCAAGTATTATCCTTAATGTTGCATGGAATCCTAACATAAGCACAAACTTTAGACAACCATTAACCAAAAAGAAAAAGTTGGTCTCCTTTGTCCCCCCTCCAAAATCACGGCCACATACACCCACCCACACCCTCACCACCTATAAATACAAGCCTTATTCCATACATTTTACACTTTCTTTCATTTGTAATTCACACACACTCACTCTCTAATTCTTTCTCTAGTTCTTTCTCTCTCTAAAAAGTGTAAGTATTGATTTTTCTTCTTCTTCTTCCTCTCTCTCTAACGAATTCATCATCATCATCATCATCATCATGGGTCTAGCTTTTTAGCTTTGATCTTGATTACATCTTGTAGATTCAAACTTGGATTTGAATCCTTCAAGAACATGGAAGATTCAAGCTTTCTAGCTTTGAATACATGGAAGATACTAGCATTTAATCTTGTTTTTTGTTATAAAGATTCAAACTTGTGTTTGTAATCTTCATGTAACTTAAAGATCCAAGCTTTATGCTCCAAGATCTTCAAGGACAACCAAGATGCAAGCTTTCTAGCTTGAATCTTCATATCTTTTGATGGATCTAAGTTTTCTAACTTATGATCTCATTACTTTGTTATGAAGATCAAAACTTGTGTTTATGGTCTTCATGTAACTTAAAGATCTAAGCTTTATGCTTCAAGTTCTTCAAGAACACTAAAGGTTCAAGCTTTCTAGCTTTGTAACCTTATAACTTGTGTGAAAGGAACCCAAGCTCTCTAGCTTAGGGTTCCATCACTTTATTTAACTTATATTATGTTCATACTTGCTTTATTGAAGTAAAATTTGTAGCTTTAGTTATAAATGTAACTTGTAATTGTGTTAAGACTAAGGATATGATGTAACCTTAGTTCATAATCCATCTAAGACTCTTAAATGAGTTGTGTTCTTACTTGGTCTTAACATATTGTGTGTTGATGGTATAATCTTGGTCAAGGTGATGCTAACCCATCAACGAGTTGTACACTTGAACCTATAAGCATCAAGGATGAGAACCGTGATGAGCATTAATCACTAAGAACCCCACCGGAGCACCTTGGTTACTGTTTTCGGGATCTGAATAGACCACCTGGGCTACGGGAAAGATTTTCAATTAGTTCAGTTCGAGTAGATGATTTTCCGTTTAGACCTCATCTTAATCCGATATACGGTTTAGGATTTATGGCCTTCCGAAAGTCACTACATCATCGCCACGGTCAAACGAAGACGAGTTCGGTTCTAAAAATTGGTCAGCAGTTAGGGGACTCATATAGGGAGCCATAGCCACTGATTACGCGTCTTTTCGTTTTGTATAGAGGTCGTAGCAGCTGAATGAAGTCAGCCTATTGTTTCGATCTCTATTCTTGTCAAACTTACTTAGCTTTTATGATGATGAATAATGATGATGATGACACTTAAACTTATTTTATGCACTATTAAAACTTATGAGGATAACATTCTGACCTAGTAACCTTTGACTTAGGTTGACGACCTTTCAGACCGACTTAATACTTGCATACTTTCATTATCGACTTTACCGCTCTTATCACTGTGAGTTATAGCATCCCTTTTTACTTTAACTATTTTGGGACTGAGAATACACGCACTTTTTACGCTTTACATACTAGGCACGAGTACTTAAACTTTATATATGTGTGGGTTATACAACGGCATAAACTTTCCCCTTAGCTCGGTAATGTTTAGTCATTGGTTTTTAACCGGTGAACGCGAATCTTAGATATGGATCCATAGGGTTTGACATCCCCACTCGGGCTAGTCGCGCTAGCATTTAACGGGTGTTTAATACTTTGTAAACCTACGCACTCGCCAAGTGTACTTTTAGGCGGTAATATTACGTTAAGTTAGTTACCGGGTGCCCACGGATAAGCATATACTTTATCATACTGATTTGAATTACTGATTTAAACTGCTGGTTGAAGCACTGAAATCTCGTGGCCTACATTACATTACTGATTACAGACAAACTATAGCTCACCAACATTCGTGTTGAATTTTTAAGCATGTATTTCTCAGGTGCTTAGACGATGTTGCTTCTGCTGTTAGACTTGCTATCTTGGTATTATAGACTTGCTGTTATGGACCTGCTGTGTTAGATTTCCGCTGCATTACTTAGAGATGTCTCAATCATGAAACTTTTATCTTGCATTAGTAACTTATGTTATTTTCAAATAATGACTTTGTAACGACCTTTGTGTCACGTTATCTTTTGTAAACGCAATCTTATTATGAATGCAAAAACTGGTTTTCAAACAGCATGTAGTATTTGACCGTGTAAAGATCCTGTTGTTGACGAATCGTATACGATGGTTTTATACGGGGCGTCACAGTGAGTGAGAATATACTACATACATATATATGTATAAAATGGACACGCCACACAAAATAATCAAATAACGCACACCGGAGCATCTAAGCATATAGGCAAGCTAATCTAAGCATACCGTATGATCACTAAGCAACAAGCTAACGACATCCACAATATAGTAAGTTCACCAACAATGATGTGAACAATGCCAATAAGCTACACCTGGAGGGTTAGCTACATCACGACAATACAACATTATACGTATACAATATATATATAACAATGCATAAAACACTCAAGGTTAACCATAAACGCTATGGTGGTGGTTCACACCATACGTATTTGAGTCATACTCTTTTATAGTGCTACCGGCTCGTGGTTCATACTCGATGCTACCGGCTCGTGGTTCACATCTTATTTTATAGTGCTACCGGCTCGTGGTTCACTCTCGATGCTACCGGCACGTGGTTCACATCTTATTTTATAGTGCTACCGGCTC
This sequence comes from Rutidosis leptorrhynchoides, assembly GCF_046630445.1. Classification (NCBI taxonomy): domain Eukaryota; kingdom Viridiplantae; phylum Streptophyta; class Magnoliopsida; order Asterales; family Asteraceae; genus Rutidosis; species Rutidosis leptorrhynchoides. Next base: position 216,940,421 of record NC_092338.1, on the reverse strand, counting down.
GTGGTTCACACTTTGGCGCTACTGACATGTGGTTCACGCCTCATTTTATAGTGCTACAGGCACGTGGTTCACACTTGATGCTACTAGCACGTGGTTCACATCCTATTTTATAGTGCTACTGGCTCGTGGTTCATACTTTGGCGCTACCGGCACGTAGTTCATGCCTCATTTGATAGTGCTACCGGTACGTGGTTCACACTTGATGCTACCGGCACGTGTTTCACATCCAAATTTTATAGTGCTACCGGCACGTGGTTCACACTTGATGCTACCGGCACGTGGTTCACATCATAATACCCCTCACATACATGTTATGGTACTACCGGCACGTGGTTCATACCATAACATTCACAAATAAATACGCCATATACACGTACGCATAATTATCCCACTCACAATATTAACCCTTCGCCATTAGGGTTATATAAGTCCACATCACAATATTAACCCTTCGCCATCGGGGTTATATAATTCACATCACACACCCATGTGATAACGTACACACAAAATGTGCACCCCGTCAAAGGTGGTCAACCAAAACGCACAACCGTGCCAATTGGACCCATACATAAGTCCATCAAATCCACCTATATATGAAGTGAGCTCTATAACCGAGAACCACTTCACCCGACCCGCACCCATCCTACACATACATATGCACATAGGATATTAACACTCACTTTGTCGCCTTGATGAATGCCACCGAATAATCCGCAACCCATCAATGGAAAGTACCTATTCCATTATCACAAATACAACAACACACTTAGAGTGGATTTTCAAACCAACTCAATTCGACACTTAGTGCAAATTCGACCAACTGCACTTACAAACACAAAACGCGCCCAAACTAACCAATAATCACTAACACAAGTGAAAATGATCTTAATATGCCAATTGAACCCAAATCATAAGTGTTAAACACGTATCATTCTCAAAATCACCCAAAACCCTAATTTTGACTCATTTCAAAATTAGTCTTTCAAACACTTTAAATGGGTTCCAACACTTCCATAATCACTAAACCTAGTGATTAAACCCAATTACAAGTTCTAATCATGGCCAATTAGTTCACCAACCCAAAACCCACCAATAACAATAATAAACCCGATTACAAGCATCACTAAACTCACTTCAAGAGTTTAAATGGGTTTCTCAACGATTTATGAAAGGACCCGTTCATACACATTATAAACAATTCACAATAGTTGATTACATCACGAGGTATTTAACCTCTATATGATACATTTTACAAACATTGCATTCATTTTTAAAAGACAAACTTTCTTTACAATGAAAGTTGACGGCATGCACACCATTTCATAATACATCCAACTATAATTGACATAATAATAATCTTGATAAAATCAATGACTCGAATGCAATGTCTTTCAAAATATGCCTTGAATGACTCCAAGTAATATCCTTAAAATGAGCTAATGCACAGCGGAAGATTTCTTTAATACCTGAGAATAAACATGCTTTAAAGTGTTAACCAAAAGGTTGGTGAGTTCATAGGTTTATCATAACAATCATTTCAATATATTAATAGACCACAAGATTTCCGTTTATAAATATATGTACACTCGCAAGTGTATAAAAGTATTCTATAAGTTGTAGGCACCTGGTAACAAGCCTTAACGTTCATGTTTTACTCTCTGAAGTACACCAGATCAGGTGTGTTTAAAATAGCCTCGAAGTACTAAAGCATCTCATAGTCAGGATGGGGTTTGTCAGGCCCAATACATCTATCTTTAGGATTCGCGCCTACCGTACATAGACAAGTAGTTTAATGTTACCAAGCTAAGGGTATATTTCTGGTTTAAACCCACGTAGAATTAGTTTTAGTACTTGTGCCTATTTCGTAACACATTTATAAAAACAGCGCATGTATTCTCAGTCCCAAAAATATATATAAAAGGGAGCAAATAAAACTCACCATACTGTATTTCATAGTAAAAATACATATAACGTCATTTAACAAGTGCAAGGTTGGCCTCGGATTCACGAACCTATATTAATTATATATATTTATATGTTGGTCAATATTTGTCTAACAATTTTTGGTCAAGTCATAGTGTACCACAATCCTAATGCTCGAGACTAATATGCAAACGTCAACAAAAGTCAACTTGACCCAAAATGACTTCTAAAATTTATACGTGTTTATTATATAACTTAACTATAGTCGTTTTATATATTTAAATATATTTATTAGATTTTATAATAATAAAAGTCATTTATTAATAAAAATTAATATTAACGTTTATATATGATAAAATATACTTTTATATATCTTAAATAATAAAATTTATAAAGTTCACTTAATATCGTAAAACTATAGTGGTAAGTATTATTAATGTAATTATATTACGCGTGGTGAAAAATATCTTTGTATCCCCTATTTATTTGATAAAATAATATTGATCATAATAATAATAAGTAAAAGTTGTATTATTTTGTAATAATAATTATTATTATTGTATAAAAAATAACAATATTTATATTTACTAAAAATGTTATTATGATAAAATGATAATACTAACATAATAGTAATAATGATATTTTATAATAATAATGATATTTCTATTAAAATAATAACGACGATAGTAATAATAATCATTTTAACAATAATACTAAAATTCAGTTGACTATAACTTCTAATCCGTTCATCGAAACCATTCGATATCTAAATGAAAAGTTCTTAATTTTTCGCTAGCTTTCCAATGACATGCATATCATATACCCTATCTCAGTAGCATATGTATCTAATTCAGGATTCAACAAACCTATCTATGGAAAATATCGAATGTACAAGCATGCATAATCCTATATACTCGAGCACTAGTCAGGGATACACTATTGATATATAAAAGTTAAGTTATGAGTGCTCACGTATCAATATTGAGATTCAATATTGCAGGAAAGTAAGTAGACACAGCGAAGATGATAAACACTAGATTGACCTCACGAGCATACCCATGAACCATACCCATCACCTCCATAGCTATAACCCATAATTTCCTTAGCTTCGACTCATTCAAAAAACTATTTTGAAATCACTCGGAAATCACTCCGTCGTAATATTTTATGTATACTAATAATATCTTGAAATAATACAGAGCAAATATATATATATATATATATATATATATATATATATATATATATATATATATATATATATATATATATATATATATATATATATCGATTGAGAGATTTTAGAGAATATATTTTTGAGTTTCTATGAAATAATGAAACCTATTGAATTCTATTTATAATAGATTTTTGAATTATTAAAGTAAATTATTAAAGTATGAATTATTAAAGTGAATTATTAAAGTATGAATTATTAAAGTGAATTATTAAAGTATGAATTATTAAAGTATGAATTATTAAAGTGAATTATTAAAGTATGAATTATTAAAGTTAAAGTAAAGTAAAAGTAAAGTAAAGGTATGTGATGACCCGAAAAATTTCTTCTAATTTTGAACCAAACTCTCGATACGATTTAATATTTTTGACATGATAAGAAAAGCCTGTTAGGTTGAGTCTCAAAATTTTTGAACTGTTTTCATTTCATTCATTAACCTCGACCATTTTCGACGATTCACGAATAACTATCGGTACATGGGTACATATATAATTAAATAAATGGATATATATATTAATAATAATTAGAAGTATAATTTAAAATATTATATGTTGTTAAAATTAAGTATGTAAAATAAAAATGAAATATGATATTATAAATAGATATATATACAAAGTATATTAAAAATAAATATTAAATGATTGTAATACTCGTTTGATAATCCGATTGATATTAAGCAAGTTAGATTCAAACTTATATGATTTTAAAAATAAACGGTGATCCGAAATTTAGTGATATAAATTTTAAGCTTATTAGAAATGTATTTAGGATCTAATTTTTATATTTTAACACTTTTTTATATTTTATCTAGGATCGAGTGCGGACAGTTAATTTAATAATTTTAAAACAATTAATGATGGTTTTGATAAAATAATAATTAGAATAGATAAAGATGTTTAATATAAAAATTTGGGATTTTTCTGTGTACTTTTATCCATTATCAACGGAGCACGAATTTCAAGCCATGAATGAAATAGTAGACGACGGCTAACTAAATCACACGTTTTAAATTTAAATTATATTATAATTATTATTATATTATATATTTCAATTCTAAATTCGTTAATTTTATCCGTGAAGTGAATTGTGATTGATAAAGGAGATTCCGTTTTCTTTCCTTTCAATGTTCCCCACATACTTTTACACATAGAAAAGGGTTCATATAATCCAAATCTGTTATGGGTACCAATCACCAACTATTGCATTCTTTTTATTTTTCTTTGAATTCATGGTGTTACTTTTTAGCTTACCAGATTCATCTATCTATTATCTATCTTAGATATATAAATACATAAATAATACATATGAATATGGAAGGGCAACCACCAACAAGCCGAAACCATCAACTTTTCTAGTTGATCACCAACACCCGACTCATCACCTTAATATCACTAAACCACCACAGCTCAACCGTCACCCTCACCATCGATCACCCAGTCATCACCCTGCACGACCAAACAACCACCATCATCACACGTTTTTTTTTCTTCTTCCTGTTTCGTTTCATGCTTGAACACAATCCACAACATCACCACACACATATTTATCTTTCTTTGTTGTGCCTTCTCTCCTTCGGCAACCAACAACAACTCCATCTTGCTATCATCAAACCCATATCGATCATCATTTTTCAATTACCATCTTTAAACCGAAAGCCACGATACATCTAACACCCATCTAATTCTGTTTTGATTAATTTCCTTCCTGTTACTTTCTTTCGATAACCACCATAAACCATCAAGATTTCCACAACAACCACACTTAGTCTCTAAACATTATTATTTCTGTTTCTGAGTCAGTTCGATAACACCATCAAGAACAGCAACAAATTTCGGTTTGTCTTCCTTTTTGAATATACACGAAAATAGCCTGCACTCTATAATATTTTTTCTGTTGTGCTTCCAACTCATTGCAAACCAAAGGGATTAAATAAGGTATGATGATGATTGCACTTTCTTCTTTTCCTTTTACATGCTGGCCGACAACTCTTCAACAAATAAATCCACTCAAATTTTATAAGGAATAAGTGCAGTACTTATATCTTGAGCATATGATTCGTTTTCTTACAATTAAATAATGAAAACGAAGTGCACTTAATTAAAGTAGGTGTCGGTCAAAAATCATGATATGAACCACTAATAATTGTCGTGGCATTCTTATTCCTTTGATGGACCGAAACTTTAAGAAATGAGTTGATGATGACTAGTGAAAACAACAACAATATGAGATGATATCAAGATGGCTGCGTTATATTTTTTTTCCTTCAAAGTGTTGACGACAAATAATAGAGAAAGATGATGAGGACAAGATAACATAACGATGATGACATGTTAAGAAATGATTGTGACGACCCGGAAATTTCTGACCAAATTTAAACTTTAATCTTTATATTATTCCGACACGATAAGCAAATTTTGTTAAGTTAAATCTCAGGAATTTTAAACTGTGTTCATACATTCATTATAACCTCGACCAAATTCTGACGATTCACGAACCGTTATATATAAATAGATATGTATATGTATATATATATTATAACTTGAGAATATTAATAAAGTATTAAACGCATAATACTTTACACGAACGTATTTGTTTCAATATGATTTTCGACGAAATTAAAAAAAATATATATTAAATGATTGAATTATCAGAAATATTGAATTATGATTACAAGTCTCTGTTGAGAGGTCCACTATGATTTGAGAAAATCTATTCCTCTTAACGATATTCAGAATAATTTGTAAAGCTATTTATAAATAAAAACAAAAAGTGTCATTTACGAAAGTTAGACAAAAGTTAGTGGAGAATTGGTTTCCATAATATTCTATTAATCTATTTTCAAACGTACAAAGACGTTTTCAGTTTAAAAAGAACTTTATTATTAAAACGTATATAACTTTTATAAATATCTAGAATCACTTTTGACAACTCATTACTTAACCAGTATAATAAATATAACGATATTTATATTTTATTTCATTAAATATATATAACGATTTAAATTAATATTATATATATTTATACGCGTATTATACATACATAGTTTTTATACTTTACTATACTTTAACTTTACCTTTACATTACTTTTACTTTACTTTAATTTTAATAATTCATACTTTAATAATTCACTTTAATAATTCATACTTTAATAATTCACTTTAATAATTTACTTTAATAATTCATACTTTAGTACTTCACTTTAATAATTCACTTTAATAATTCATACTTTAATAATTCACTTTAATAATTCATACTTTAATAATTCACTTTAATAATTCACTTTAATAATTCATACTTTAATAATTCACTTTAATAATTCACTTTAATAATTCATACTTTAATAATTCATTTTAATAATTCACTTTAATAATTCATACTTTAATAATTCACTTTAATAATTCACTTTAATAATTCATACTTTAATAATTCACTTTAATAATTCAAAAATCTATAATAAATAGAATTTAATAGGTTTCATTATTTTATAGAAACTTGAAAATATATTTCTCTAAACTCTCTCAATCGAATTACATATATATATTTTCTTTGTATTATTTCAAGATATTATTAGTATACATAAAATACTACGACGGAGTTATACTCAGACGATTTCAAAATAAGTTTTCAAACGGGATAGAGCTAAGGAAATTATGGGTTATAGCTATGGAGGTTATGGGTATTGATCAAGGGTATTGCTCGTGAGGTCAACCTAACATTTATCATTTTCATTGCGTCTACGTACATTCCTGCAATATTGAATCACAATATTGATACGTTCGTGAATCCGAGACAAACCCTGCACTTGTTCAGTGCCGTCATATACATAATTGCTACGAAATACAGTATTGTGAGTTTCATTACTCCCTTTTTATATATCTTTTTGGGCTGAGAATACATGCGCTGTTTTATAAATGTTTTACGAAATAGGCACAAGTACTAAAACTAATTCTGTATGGGTTTAAACCAGAAATATACCCTTAGCTTGGTAACATTAAACTACTTGTCTATGTACGGTAGGCGAAAATCCTAAAGATAGATCTATTGGGCCTGACAAACCCCATCCTGACTATGGGATGCTTTAGTACTTCGAAGTTATTTCAAACACACCTGATCTGGTGTACTTCAGAGGGTAAAACATGAACGTTAAGGCTTGTTACCGGGTGCCTACAACTTATAGAATACTTTTATACACTTGCGAGTGTACATATATTTATAAACAGAAATCTTGTGGTCTATTAATATATTGAAATAATTGTTATGATAAACCTATAAACTCACCAACCTTTTAGTTGACACTTTAAAGCATGTTTATTCTCAGGTATTAAAGAAATCTTCCGCTGTGCATTAGCTCATTTTAAGGATATTACTTGGAGTCATTCATGGCATATTTTGAAAGACGTTGCATTCGAGTCATTGAGTTCATCAAGATTATTATTAAGCCAATTATAGTTGGATGTATTATGAAATGGTGTGCATGCCGTCAACTTTCGTTGTAAAGAAAGTTTGTCTTTTAAAAACGAATGCAATGTTTGTAAAATGTATCATATAGAGGTCAAATACCTCGCGATGTAATCAACTATTGTGAATCGTTTGTAATGTATATGAACGGGTCCTTTCAGTTGGTATCAGAGCGGTGGTCTTAGCGAACCAGGTCTTGCATTAGTGTGTCTAACTGATAGTTGTTAAGATGCATTAGTGAGTCTGGACTTTGACCGTGTCTGCATGTCAAAAGTTTTGTTTATTATTTTTAGTCGGAAATCATCTACTTACCATCCTTAGGAAATTACCTGCTTATCATTCTTAGTCTAGACACGTCTTGCTGCATTGATTGCATGAATAGTGTATAGAAAAAAATTCATATCTTATCGTATCTGCTAAATCATATCTTATCGTATCTAATACCGTAAACTTTGTCTGACATATTCCGTAAATTCCTCCGTAATCTATGAAATCTTTTGATCTATATATATAGATATTCTATGTAGTTAGAATACCACCCGATAGCCGGAAAATCATTTCGTATCGAAAAATCCTTTATCAAATCGTACGAAATGGAATTCATCATCAGTTCAAGTTCCTCAGATTCCAAAATGGAATCCCACTCAAGCTCCGAAAGCAGTGTGACTGGAATGGATCAACCAATCAGCCATCATCTATTCTGGATGAATTGGGGATGGGTTCGTAGCCTCCTTAATCATTGGAGACAAGAAGAAGGCGATCCTTTCCATCTACCACATTGCCCTCTTGGCAATGAACCTGAAGCACTTACCGGTGAACCTGTTCGAAACACCATTTTCTCTCTCATTTCCAGAGTATCTCATCATGATTATATACTACACCAAATTCTAGATCTTATTTATCCGCTCGTCCGAACCGACAATCACCCCAGTGTAATAGAAGAAGTCAACGAGCTTCGCGCTCGGGTAGTGGCTTTGGAGAATAGGGTGCAAAGGTTACAAACACCAGCAGCAGCACCAGCAACATAACCAGTACCACCATCAACAACATCAACAGTACCATTACCACCACCAATAACAACCGCATCGAAAACCTCAACTTCACAATCTGTCCCATGAGCATCGACGTCATACGCCCTGTAGATACTAAGGAATACCACAACGATGAAGTATTGATTCATAACTTCATTGGAAAAACATTCTACGACGATTATGTAATTTCTAACGTTTAGAAATTATCTATCCTAGCCTTAACCATAAATCAAGTGAGTTTAATTTAATATTAACTTATTAAATCTATATTACATCTAAAGAAATATACACATATATTTCCATAAAGACTGTAATAAAATTCTTTTGTACAAAATATTAATTGTGACATTTTTTTAACGGGTAGGTACTACCCGAGAGATATATAAATTCACAATTAATATGTTACATTCTTCGAATCTGATTCAGCAAATCATCCATTATACTCCCTACTTTCACAACAATATACATTCTTTTATAGAAATCAAAACAACCATACTCATTCAAAATCTAATTACATATTCTGATTTTGAAATCGCCGAATTCAATTCAAGTTATAACCGGTATCATCACTCTTGGATTCTTACATCTTTCAAAGCTATACTTTAACTTCAAAACTGTGTTAGAACATCGTATGTATATTAACGATTATAATCTGTGTTCAAGCCCTTCGAAATACCTGAAGACACTTCAAATAATGAACAATCAAGATGATGATCCAACCACATGTTATCCACAGTTACGTACCTGAAAAACTCTTGAAACCAAAGTCATAATTTAACATGTATCCATGTTAGATCTTTTGGCATTTACTAGCTAAAATAACTTTTCAATCCCTTCTAAAAATAGACGGTTTTGTTACAGCTCCAGCAAACCAACTTCAATTGTTCAATCGAATAAGCCTTATTATAATGATTACCCCTTCATCATTATTACCGGAAAACCTTTCATATATCGCCACATTAGCAGTAAACTTATTAACAAGCTCATTGATCTTTGACTTTCCTAAAAATCTTTATATTTATCAAAACCCCATCATTTACTCATCTGCATCTTGTAACGAGAATTGCCATACGAATCATTGGAAATTAGCAATCAGTATTTTGAAATCTCGCAGCATGTCTACGCCAACAATTATATGTGTCTATCTTCTGGACTTATATACTTTGAATGTGAAGTTTCTGAAAAACACCCTAAACTGCGAACTAGTTCTCGAAATACTAATGAAGCAGCAAAAACTATAAACGACCTTAACAGTAAAAGTTTAATGATAAAGAGTAGTGTGTTGGCAAAGCTCAGAAAAAGAGAAGATTTGGTACTGAAAAATACGGATTGAGCAAACCATGAAGAAGGCTGTGAATAAATCACAAGGACGAAATCTACCTTCAAAGAATCCAAATGATTCTGTGTCTACTGAAGTCATTATCGAATACCTTACTCCTGACTCTAAACCCTTACGGACAATATTCTTCATCATCCTCTGATATTAGAAATTTTAAGATATCATCGTATCTTTCATTATAAATATCCTACATATTTCTGAAGATATTTCCATAATTATTCTTATCTAAAATCATTTACCTCTTCGTGCTATCTGTATTATATCATAAAAGAAACTATTTTAGTTTCTAAATTCTGAAACATTCGAGTTTAAAATAGGAATATTCTTGAAGAAGTGTTGGGAGCTGAAGCATGAGTTAGTATAATATAATGACACTTGATCAACGTGATTATATTACAGTAATTCATGCTGAGTTTCTAAATGGAACATGATGATTCACAGATCATAACGTCATCATGTGCTATGTTACACGACTCTTGTATTCTTTTTGATCTCTAAATATCAAGAAAATATTTCTTGATGATTCGGCCTTTTCCGAGGTATTCTGGTAATTTGACAAGTCAAGATCGTGCCATTACAATTTCCTTCCTAGAAAATTAACAATGTTCATTCCGAAATTTATATCTGCGAATTCTGGACCATTACAAGCGGTGCTTAATTGCAAGAAGAAGAAACGAAAGGACAAAGCTCTGAACTAGAAATGGGAGTATAAATCATAGCAAATAGAAGAGAGCATTAACTGTGGATGACAATGATTATAGAAGATGCAAGGACTTTGAAATATAAGGGAAGATATAAAACCCAACAACAACCCAGAAATCACAAACCGTATATATCAATGCATATAGCAATATAAAGACACGGGAGAACTAAAAACACTATAAAACCAAGAGTATAGTAGAAGTAAATAGATTCTTCCGGAGGCAGATGAAAAAGAAGAGCGACAGATATGAAAGTGAGGAGTATATCAAGAATCAGCACTGGATGAAGCATATTGACAAATACTTTAAAATATGAGTTAAGAAGGTGTGAGTTGTAAGAAAACAAATGAGGTGGATTTATAGTGAAATATCCGACAGAGAAATCAAAATGGATTATCGCAATAATTCGAAGAGGATCATAATTTTCTTAATCGCCGAATAATCAAATCCAATATAGATTACAAAGATTTTCTTTTCAGAGATCAATCGTGATGACGCCAAAAGATACGACGAATCACTATTATCTTATTTCATACATTTACGATAACTTCACTCACACGCTTCGAGTAATCGAATTATTTTATCCATTCTTCTTGAACATGATAAAACTCTATAATCATTATAATAACATTCTCATTGTTAGTCATGACGACCTCTATCAAATTTCGGGGACGAAATTTCTTTAACGGGTAGGTACTGTGACGACCCAGAAATTTTTGACCAAATTTAAACTTTAATCTTTATATTATTCCGACACGATAAGCAAAGTTTCTTAAGTTAAATCTCAGAAATTTTAAACTGTGTTCATACATTCATTATAACCTCGACCAAATTCTGACGATTCATGAACCGTTATATATAAATAGATATGTATATGTATATTTATTTATATATATATTATAACTTGAGAATATTAATAAAGTATTAAACGTATAATACTTTACACGAACGTATTTGTTTCAATATGATTTTTGACGAAATTAAAAAATATATATATTAAATGATTGAATTATCAGAAACATTGAATTATGATTACAAGTCTCTGTTGAGAGGTCCACTATGATTTGAGAAAATCTATTCCTCTTAACGATATTCAGAATAATTTGTAAAGCTATTTATAAATAAAAACAAAAAGTGTCATTTACGAAAGTTAGACAAAAGTTAGTGGAGAATTGGTTTCCATAATATTCTATTAATCTATTTTCAAATGTACAAAGACGTTTTCAGTTTAAAAAGAACTTTATTATTAAAACGTATATAACTTTTATAAATATCTAGAATCACTTTTGACAACTCATTACTTAACCTGTATAATAAATATAACGATATTTATATTTTATTTCATTAAATATATATAATGATTTAAATTAATATTATATATATTTATACGCGTATTATACATACATAGTTTTTATACTTTACTATACTTTAACTTTACCTTTACTTTACTTTTACTTTACTTTAACTTTAATAATTTATAATTTAATAATTCACTTTAATAATTCATACTTTAATAATTCACTTTAATAATTCACTTTAATAATTCATACTTTAATAATTCACTTTAATAATTCATACTTTAATAATTCACTTTAATAATTCACTTTAATAATTCATACTTTAATAATTCACTTTAATAATTCACTTTAATAATTCATACTTTAATAATTCACTTTAATAATTCACTTTAATAATTCATACTTTAATAATTCACTTTAATAATTCATACTTTAATAATTCACTTTAATAATTCACTTTAATAATTCATACTTTAATAATTCACTTTAATAATTCACTTTAATAATTCATACTTTAATAATTCACTTTAATAATTCAAAAATCTATTATAAATAGAATTCAATAGGTTTCATTATTTCATAGAAACTTGAAAATATATTTCTCAAAACTCTCTCAATCGAATTACATATATATATTTTCTTTGTATTATTTCAAGATATTATTAGTATACATAAAATACTACGACGGAGTTATACTCAGACGATTTCAAAATAAGTTTTCAAACGGGATAGAGCTAAGGAAATTATAGGTTATAGTTATGGAGGTTATGGGTATTGATCGAGGGTATTGCTCGTGAGGTCAACCTAACATTTATCATTTTCGTTGCGTCTACATACTTTCCTACAATATTGAATCACAATATTGATACGTTCGTGAATCTGAGACAAACCCTGCACTTGTTCAGTGCAGTCATATACATAATTGCTACGAAATACAGTATTGTGAGTTTCATTACTCCCTTTTTATATATCTTTTTGGGCTGAGAATACATGCGTTGTTTTATAAATGTTTTACGAAATAGGCACAAGTACTAAAACTAATTCTATGTGGGTTTAAACCAGAAATATACCCTTAGCTTGGTAACATTAAACTACTTGTCTATGTACGGTAGGCGCGAATCCTAAAGATAGATCTATTGGGGCTGACAAACCCCATCCTGACTATGGGATGCTTTAGTACTTCAAAGTTATTTCAAACACACCTGATCTGGTGTACTTCAGAGGGTAAAACATGAACGTTAAGGCTTTTTACCGGGTGCCTACAACTTATAGAATACTTTTATACACTTGCGAGTGTACATATATTTATAAACGGAAATCTTGTGGTCTATTAATATATTGAAATGATTGTTATGATAAACCAATAAACTCACCAACCTTTTGGTTGACACTTTAAAGCATGTTTATTCTCAGGTATTAAAGAAATCTTCCGCTGTGCATTAGCTCATTTTAAGGATATTACTTGGAGTCATTCATGGCATATTTTGAAAGACGTTACATTCGAGTCATTGAGTTCATCAAGATTATTATTAAGCCAATTATAGTTGGATGTATTATGAAATGGTGTGCATGCCATCAATTTTCGTTGCAAAGAAAGTTTGTCTTTTAAAAACAAATGCAATGTTTGTAAAATGTATCATATAGAGGTCAAATACCTCGTGATGTAATCAACTATTGTGAATCGTTTATAATGTATATGAACGAGTCCTTTCAATGATGAAAATACATAAAATGATAAAAAGTGATAATGAATTGATAATAATAAATTAATGTTGATGATGATTTGAAGATGATAAAATGATGGCTAGATGATGTTAAGATCGTGATTTTATGTTGATAAGCGGATTTAGGTGCTATAATAATGATGATGATATATGATATAATGGATCATCATTAGAATGGGTTATGAAATTGGGTTTAAAAAAACAAGAAAACCGAAATAAGGAATAAAACAATTTAAATCCGTATTAAAACAGAAATGATAAGTAGAGCAATGGTTAGTGGTATGGGTGTTTAAGCGAGAGATCTTGAGTTCGAAACCAGGATGTGGCATATTCATTTTTTTTAAAGAAGAAGTAGAACAGACAGAAATATAGGTTAAATAAAAATTTAGTTAAGTGTTATGACCAAAAGGAGGCTGTAGTGTATTGGTTAAGGGTATTTTGGGTTAGCGGGAGGTAGCGGGTTCAATTCCGGGCTTGAGCATTATTTTTAAGGGCTACTCCTTTGAGGTTCGTGAATCCGAGGCCAACCCTGCATTGTTCAGTTTCGTCGTGTGAATATTTTTACTACAAAATATTGAAGAGTCTGAAAGAAATTTTCCGATGTGCGTTTGCTCATTTTAAAGATATTACATGGAGTCGTTCATGGCATTTAGACGTCAGTTCATCGTGATGATACCAGTTGTTGAAGACTTCGTCCAGATGGATTTAGACGGGGCACTACAGTTGGTATCAGAGCTGGTTTAAGCTTTGTCGTTGGTTTAATCGTAGAGGGGGTTCTCACAGTGTTACCTGTGACGAAGCATTGGCTCTTACTCCTCGCGGTCCGAATATGGTTGGCTTTGCCGAGAGGCATGGCCGTAAAATCAGTGTCTGAGGTACACTCAGTGGTCACCAGGAGGTTAGCTGGGAAGGCACTGGGTGGGACGTGTGTCCCCAACTGAACTACAGTTGGTATCAGAGCGGTGGTCTTTGCGAACCAGGTCTGCATTAGTGTGTCTAACTGATAAGTCGATAGGATGCATTAGTGAGTCTGGACTTCGACTTGGTCTGCATGTTAAAAGTTTTACTTATCATTCTTTGCCGAAAAATATCTACCTATCATTTTCAGTCTCGACACATCTTATTGCAATTATTGCATAGATGGTGTACAGACAAATTCATATCCCATCACATTAAACCTTGTCTGACATGTTTCCTCGATTCCCTCCGTAATCTACGGGATCTCCTATACTATATACAGATAGTTTATGTAATTAGAATATCATCCGATATCCAAAAATCATTTCATATCGAAAATACTTTATCTAACCGTGCAAGATGAATTCTACAACCAGTTCAAGTTCCTCGGATTCCGACATGGATTTCCACTCGAGCTCCGAAAGCAGTGTAACCGGAATGGATCAACCAATCAACCATCATCCATTCTGGATGTATTGGGGATGGGTTCGTAGTCAACTTAATCAATGAAGACGAGAATAAGTCGATCTTTTCCACCAACCGAATTCACATATTGACGAAGAACCTGAAGCACTTACCGGTGAACCTATTCGTAATACCATTTTCTCTCTCATTTCCAGAATATCTCGTCACGATTATATACTATCTCAAATTCTAAATCTTATTCATTCGCTCGTTCTGACCGACAATCATCCCAGTGTAATAGAAGAAGTCAATGAACTTCGCGCTCGAGTAATCAATTTAGAGAATATGGTGCAAAACTTACCAGCTTCAGCAACATTAAAAGTACCATCACCACTAACAACAACAATATCCGCATCCCATACCTCAACATTACAATCTGTACCTCGAACATCAATATCATACGCACCATAGATACCAAGGAGTATCAACAACATTGAACGATGAAGTATTGATCCATAACTTCATTGAAGAAATATTCTGCGAAGAATATGTGGTTCCTAATAGTTTTAGAGATTACTTATTGTAGCTCAAACCGAAAATCATATGAGTTTAATATTATATTAACTCATTAAATCCATGATTAAATCTGAAGAAAATATATATGTATATATGTTTTCATAAAGATTGTAATTAAAAATTCTTTGGTACAAATTGATAATGGTGAAAATATTTTAACGGGTAGGTAATACCCGAAGAAAATTTAGTTTCACATTAATAAGTTACACTGTACATTCTTCGAATCTGATTCAACAGTCATTTACTATCCTACTTACATCCACAGATGTAGTGACCCGAACTTTTCCATGTTTATATATATTAATTGAGATTGATATTTACATGATTAAATGTTTCCAACATGTTAAGCAATCAAACTTGTTAAGACTTGATTAATTGAAATAGGTTTCATATAGACAATTGACCACCCAAGTTGACCGGTGATTCACGAACGTTAAAACTTGTAAAAACTATATGATGACATATATATGGTTATATATATAGTTAACATGATATTATGATATGTAAACATATCATTAAGTATATTAACAATGAACTACATATGTAAAAACAAGACTACTAACTTAATGATTTTGAAACGAGACATATATGTAACGATTATCGTTGTAATGACATTTAATGTATATATATCATATTAAGAGATATTCGTACATCATAATATCATGATAATATAATAATTTAAAATCTCTTTTGATATTATAAACATTGGGTTAACAACATTTAACAAGATCGTTAACCTAAAGGTTTCAAAACAACATTTACATGTAACGACTAACGATGACTTAACGACTCAGTTAAAATGTATATACATGTAGTGTTTTAATATGTATTCATACACTTTTGAAAGACTTCAAGATACTTATCAAAATACTTCTACTTAACAAAAATGCTTACAATTACATCCTCGTTCAGTTTCATCAACAATTCTACTCGTATGCACCCGTATTCGTACTCGTACAATACACAGCTTTTAGATGTATGTACTATTGGTATATACACTCCAATGATCAGCTCTTAGCAGCCCATGTGAGTCACCTAACACATGTGGGAACCATCATTTGGCAACTAGCATGAAATATCTCATAAAATTACAAAAATATGAGTAATCATTCGTGACTAATTACATGAAAATAAAATTACATATCCTTTATATCTAATCCATACACCAACGACCAAAAACACCTACAAACACTTTTATACTTCAATTTTCTTTATCTAATTGATCTCTCTCAAGTTCTATCTTAAAGTTCTAAGTGTTCTTCATAAATTCCAAAAGTTCTAGTTTCATAAAATCAAGAATACTTTCAAGATTGCTAGCTCACTTCCAATCTTGTAAGGTGATCATCCAACCTCAAGAAATCTTTGTTTCTTACAGTAGGTTATCATTCTAATACAAGGTAATAATCATATTCAAACTTTGGTTCAATTTCTATAACTATAACAATCTTATTTCAAGTGATGATCTTACTTGAACTTGTTTTCGTGTCATGATTTTGCTTCAAGAACTTTGAGCCATCCAAGGATCCATTGAAGCTAGATCCATTTTTCTCTTTTCCAGTAGGTTCATCCAAGGAACTTAAGGTAGTAATGATGTTCATAACATCATTCGATTCATACATATAAAGCTATCTTATTCGAAGGTTTAAACTTGTAATCACTAGAACATAGTTTAGTTAATTCTAAACTTGTTCGCAAACAAAAGTTAATCCTTCTAACTTGACTTTTAAAATCAACTAAACACATGTTCTATATCTATATGATATGCTAACTTAATGATTTAAAACCTGGAAACACGAAAAACACCGTAAAACCGGATTTACGCCGTCGTAGTAACACCGCGGGCTGTTTTGGGTTAGTTAATTAAAAACTATGATAAACTTTGATTTAAAAGTTGTTATTCTGAGAAAATGATTTTTATTATGAACATGAAACTATATCCAAAAATTATGGTTAAACTCAAAGTGGAAGTATGTTTTCTAAAAAGGTCATCTAGACGTCGTTCTTTCGACTGAAATGACTACCTTTACAAAAACGACTTGTAACTTATTTTTCCGACTATAAACCTATACATTTTCTGTTTAGATTCATAAAATAGAGTTCAATATGAAACCATAGCAATTTGATTCACTCAAAACGGATTTAAAATGAAGAAGTTATGGGTAAAACAAGATTGGATAATTTTTCTCATTTTAGCTACGTGAAAATTGGTAACAAATCTATTCCAACCATAACTTAATCAACTTGTATTGTATATTATGTAATCTTGAGATACCATAGACACGTATACAATGTTTCGACCTATCATGTCGACACATCTATATATATTTCGGAACAACCATAGACACTCTATATGTGAATGTTGGAGTTAGCTATACAGGGTCGAGGTTGATTCCAAAATATATATAGTTTGAGTTGTGATCAATACTGAGATACGTATACACTGGGTCGTGGATTGATTCAAGATAATATTTATCGATTTATTTCTGTACATCTAACTGTGGATAACTAGTTGTAGGTTACTAACGAGGACAGCTGACTTAATAAACTTAAAACATCAAAATATATTAAAAGTGTTGTAAATATATTTTGAACATACTTTGATATATATGTATATATTGTTATAGGTTCGTGAATCAACCAGTGGCCAAGTCTTACTTCCCGACGAAGTAAAAATCTGTGAAAGTGAGTTATAGTCCCACTTTTAAAATCTAATATTTTTGGGATGAGAATACATGCAGGTTTTATAAATGATTTACAAAATAGACACAAGTACGTGAAACTACATTCTATGGTTGAATTATCAAAATCGAATATGCCCCTTTTTATTAAGTCTGGTAATCTAAGAATTAGGGAACAGACACCCTAATTGACGCGAATCCTAAAGATAGATCTATTGGGCCTATCAAACCCCATCCAAAGTACCGGATGCTTTAGTACTTCGAAATTTATATCATATCCGAAGGGTGTCCCGGAATGATGGGGATATTCTTATATATGCATCTTGTTATTGTCGGTTACCAGGTGTTCACCATATGAATGATTTTTATCTCTATGTATGGGATGTGTATTGAAATATGAAATCTTGTGGTCTATTGTTACGATTTGATATATATAGGTTAAACCTATAACTCACCAACATTTTTGTTGACGTTTAAAGCATGTTTATTCTCAGGTGAATACTAAGAGCTTCCGCTGTCGCATACTTAAATAAGGACGAGATTTGGAGTCCATGCTTGTATGATATTGTGTAAAAACTGCATTCAAGAAACTTATTTTGTTGTAACATATTTGTATTGTAAACCATTATGTAATGGTCGTGTGTAAACAGGATATTTTAGATTATCATTATTTGATAATCTACGTAAAGCTTTTTAAACCTTTATTGATGAAATAAAGGTTATGGTTTGTTTTAAAATGAATGCAGTCTTTGAAAAACGTCTCATATAGAGGTCAAAACCTCGCAACGAAATCAATTAATATGGAACGTTTTTAATCAATAAGAACGGGACATTTCAACAGATATACGAATCCGTTCACCACAGAATAACCATTTTTTTTATTCAATTTCATATTTAGATTTTGACTTCTCAGAATTCAACAAGTGGCATAATGAAGAAAACATTGGACAATTAAAATGAATTAAAATATTGATTATAACTTATGAAACTAAACAATTCTTCAAGTCCACCACTTGATTTCATCTTAAACTCATTTGTATCTTGACGATTCCAATCTGCGTTCAAACATTTCATAATTCTTGAAAACACTTCAATCGAGAGGATGAACCAACCGCACTTCATCTACGAAAGGAAAGATTGATGCATATAGTTATGCACCTGAAAACACTCAGAACCTGAGTAAATGTTTAAAACGTATCTGTGGTAACCCTTTGGGAGTTGTTATTACCAAAAATAACTTTGCAATCCCTTTTCAAATTAGCCAATTTTGTCACAGCTCCAACAAGTTAACTTCGACTTTTAATTCAAAACAACCTTATAATAACCTTGATATATATGCCTGTTCATATATTGTTATCGGAAGAACCTTTTATATTCCACCATATTACCATCAGCGTTTAATCATCTAAAAACAAAATTCTCCTGAAACCACCTCGAATTGATAACCGACGATTCAGATATGGCTGCATTAAATGGAGACAAAACAGTAAAATTGTAGATGGCCTAAATGGCCAAAAGTTTGATGATAAAGAAAAGAGTGTTAGGAACGCTCGATAGAAAATTTGGTACTGAAAAACAGATTGAGCTAACCATGAAGGAGACCAAGGACAAATACAAGGACCAAACCCTATATTCAAGGAATCCAGGTAATTCTGGATCAGCCGAAATCTTTAGAGAATATCTTGTTCCGAAGTCATGTTAAAATCTTGCGGAAAATTTTTTCTTCATCAACCTTCGAACTTAGAAATTCCAAAATATCATCATAAATATCTTCGGTATTTCTGAGGATATTTTCATAAATATTCTTGTCCGAAATTATCTAACTCTTCGTGTTTTATGTATTCCATTATATTGGAAACTTCTGTAAAATCTAAGTATAAATTATGAATGAATGGTGGAGAAGTGTTGGGAATTGAAGCATGGGTTAGTATAATATAATGACGCCCGGCCAACGTGATTATATTACAGTAAGTCATGATGAGTTTCTAATGGAATGTGATAAAGGATCACAGATCATACCTTTATCATGAACCATGATACATAACTCTTTCATCCTACTTAACCTCTGAACATATCAAGAAAATATATTCTTGATAGTTCCATCCTCAGGTATTCTAGTAATTTGACAAAAATAAATCGTGCTAATACATTCCTTTCTGCTTAGAATACTATAATCATTCGAAACTCCATACTTACGAATTCTGAACCATTACTCGCTTTACCTGAGGTTGAGAAGAGAATAAAAAGGCAAAGAGCTCCGAAACATAAGGGAAGATATAAAACTCGACATCAACACTGAAATCACAAACCGTGTACATTAATACGAATAGCAATATAAAGACACGGGAGTATGATAAACACAATTACCCCAAGAGCGAAGTAGAAGTAAACAGATTCCTCTGGTGGGAGTTGGAATAGAAGGATGATTGTTGCGGTAGTCAGAATGAGGTTAAGAACCAGAGTTGGATTAAGCATATTCACAATCATTGAAAGTATGGATCGAGAAAGAAAGTATTGGAGTGGTGAAAGTAATTGAAAGGGAGAAATTCATTTATAGTGAAAATACCAGGCAAAGCAATCGAGACAGATAATCGCATTTAATTATAGAAATCTTAATTTCCATAAATCCCGAAGAATAAGATCTCATAGATTTCCAAGATTTTCTTTTAAATCCCTTGAATTTCGGAATTTAAACGTGGCTACGTCAAAAGTTAAGACAAATCTTCATTTCATCATTTCAGTCTTTTTGATAGTTTCACTTGTACGCTTCGAGTAATCAAATCGTTTTATCTATTTTACTCAATGATGATAACACTTTATTTATCAACTCATATTCGTCATGAAAACATTATTATTTTTAGCCATGACTACCACACCCAAATTTCGGGACGAAATTTCTTTAACGGGTAGGTACTGTGATGACCCGAAAAATTTCGCCTAATTTTGAACCAAACTCTCGATACGATTTAATATTTTTGACACGATAAGAAAAGCCTGTTAGGTTGAGTCTCAAAATTTTTGAACTGTTTTCATTTCATTCATTAACCTCGACCATTTTCGACGATTCACGAATAACTATCGGTACATGGGTACATATATAATTAAATAAATGGATATATATATTAATAATAATTAGAAGTATAATTTAAAATATTATATGTTGTTAAAATTAAGTATGTAAAATAAAAATGAAATATGATATTATAAATAGATATATATACAAAGTATATTAAAAATAAATATTAAATGATTGTAATACTCGTTTGATGATCCGAATTGATATTAAGCAAGTTAGATTCAAACTTATATGATTTTAAAAATAAACGGTGATCCGAAATTTAGTGATATAAATTTTAAGCTTATTAGAAATGTATTTAGGATCTAATTTTTATATTTTAACACTTTTTTATATTTTATCTGGGATCGAGTGCGGACAGTTAATTTAATAATTTTAAAACAATTAATGACGGTTTTGATAAAATAATAATTAGAATAGATAAAGATGTTTAATATAAAAATTTGGGATTTTTCTGTGTACTTTTATCCATTATCAACGGAGCACGAATTTCAAGCCATGAATGAAATAGTAGACGACGGCTAACTAAATCACACGTTTTAAATTTAAATTATATTATAATTATTATTATATTATATATTTCAATTCTAAATTCGTTAATTTTATCCGTGAAGTGAATTGTGATTGATAAAGGAGATTCCGTTTTCTTTCCTTTCAATGTTCCCCACCATACTTTTACACATAGAAAAGGGTTCATATAATCCAAATCTGTTATGGGTACCAATCACCAACTATTGCATTCTTTTTATTTTTCTTCGAATTCATGGTATTACCTTTTAGCTTACCAGATTCATCTATCTATTATCTATCTTAGATATATAAATACATAAATAATACATATGAATATGGAAGGGCAACCACCAACAAGCCGAAACCATCAACTTTTCTAGTTGATCACCAACACCCGACTCATCACCTTAATATCACTAAACCACCACAGCTCAACCGTCACCCTCACCATCGATCACCCAGTCATCACCCTGCACGACCAAACAACCACCATCATCACACGTTTTTTTTTCTTCTTCCTGTTTCGTTTCATGCTTGAACACAATCCACAACATCACCACACACATATTTATCTTTCTTTGTTGTGCCTTCTCTCCTTCGGCAACCAACAACAACTCCATCTTGCTATCAACAAACCCATATCGATCATCATTTTTCAATTACCATCTTTAAACTGAAAGCCACGATACATCTAACACCCATCTAATTCTGTTTTGATTAATTTCCTTCCTGTTACTTTCTTTCGATAACCACCATAAACCATCAAGATTTCCACAATAACCACACTTAGTCTCTAAACATTATTATTTCTGTTTCTGAGTCAGTTCGATAAAACCATCAAGAACAGCAACAAATTTTGGTTTGTCTTCCTTTTTGAATATACACGAAAACAGCCTGCACTCTATAATATTTTTTTTCTGTTGTGCTTCCAACTCATTGCAAACCAAAGGGATTAAATAAGGTATGATGACGATTGCACTTTCTTCTTTTCCTTTTACGTGCTGGCCGACAACTCTTCAACAAATAAATCTACTCGAATTTTATAAGGAATAAGTGCAGTACTTATATCTTGAGCATAGGATTCGTTTTCTTACAATTAAATAATGAAAACGAAGTGCACTTAATTAAAGTAGGTGTCGGTCAAAAATCATGATATGAACCACTAATAATTGTCGTGGCATTCTTATTCCTTTGATGGACCGAAACTTTAAGAAATGAGTTGATGATGACTAGTGAAAACAACAACAATATGAGATGATATCAAGATGGCTGCGTTATATTTTTTTTTCCTTCGAAGTGTTGACGACAAATAATAGAGAAAGATGATGAGGACAAGATAACATAACGATGATGACATGTTAAGAAATGATGAAAATACATAAAATGATAAAAAGTGATAATGAATTGATAATAATAAATTAATGTTGATGATGATTTGAAGATGATAAAATGATGGCTAGATGATGTTAAGATCGTGATTTTATGTTGATAAGCGGATTTAGGTTCTATAATAATGATGATGATATATGATATAATGGATCATCATTAGAATGGGTTATGAAATTGGGTTTAAAAAAAGAAGAAAACCGAAATAAGGAATAAAACAATTTAAATCCGTATTAAAACGGAAATGATAAGAAGAGCAATGGTTAGTGGTATGGGTGTTTAAGCGAGAGATCTTGAGTTCGAAACCAGGATGTGGCATATTCATTTTTTAAAGAAGAAGTAAAACAGATAGAAATATAGGTTAAATAAAAATTTAGTTAAGTGTTATGACAAAAAGGAGGCTGTAGTGTATTGGTTAAGGGGTATTTTGGGTTAGCGGGAGGTAGCGGGTTCAATTCCGGGCTTGAGCATTATTTTTAAGGGCTACTCCTTTGAGGTTCGTGAATCCGAGGCCAACCCTGCATTGTTCAGTTTCGTCGTGTGAATATTTTTACTACAAAATATTGAAGAGTCTGAAAGAAATCTTCCGCTGTGCGTTTGCTCATTTTAAAGATATTACATGGAGTCGTTCATGGCATTTAGACATCAGTTCATCGTGATGATACCAGTTGTTGAAGACTTCGTCCAGATGGATTTGGACGGGGCACTACAAGGTAAAGTTAAAGTATAGTAAAAGTATAAAAACTATGTATGTATAATACGCGTATAAATGTATATAATATTAATTTAAATCGTTATATATATTTAATGAAATAAAATATAAATATCGTTATATTTATTATACTGGTTAAGTAATGAGTTGTCAAAAATGATTCTAGATATTTATAAAAGTTATATACGTTTTAATAATAAAGTTCTTTTTAAACTGAAAACGTTTTTGTACGTTTGAAAATAGATTAATAGAATATTATGAAAACCAATTCCCCACTAGCTTTTGTCTAACTTTCATAAATGACACTCTTTATTTTTATTTATAAATAGCTTTACAAGTTATTCCGAATATCGTTAAGAGGAATAGATTTTCTCAAATCATAGTGGACCTCTCAACAGAGACTTGTAATCATAATTCAATGTTTCTGATAATTCAATCATTTAATATATATTTTTTAATTTCATCGATAATCATATTGA
Organism: Rutidosis leptorrhynchoides; assembly: GCF_046630445.1. Taxonomy (NCBI): domain Eukaryota; kingdom Viridiplantae; phylum Streptophyta; class Magnoliopsida; order Asterales; family Asteraceae; genus Rutidosis; species Rutidosis leptorrhynchoides. Next base: position 216,915,934 of record NC_092338.1, on the reverse strand, counting down.
AACAAATACGTTCATATAAAGCATTATATGTTTAAATACTTTGTTGACATTTTCAATTTATAACATATACACATATACATACATATTCATATATGTTCATTTAATGATTCGTGAATCATTGGAATTTGGTCGAGGTTTAAATGAATGTATAAATATAGTTTAAAATCCTTGAGATTTAACTTAACAAACATTGCTTATCGTGTCAGAATAATATAAAGATAAAGTTTAAATTTAGTCGGAAATTCCCGGGTCGTCACAGTACCTACCCGTTAAAGAAATTTTGTCCCCGAAATTTGATAGAGGTCGTTATGGCTAACAATGAGAATGTTATTATGACAATTATGAAGCTTTATCATGTCTAAGAAGTATGGATAAAATAATTCGATTACTCGAAGCGTATGAGGGAAGTTATCGTAAATGAAGGAAATAAGATTATAGTGATTCGTCATATCTTTTGACGTCATCACAATTGATCTCCGAATTTAAAGAAAATTTTTGTAATCTATGTTGGATTTGATGCTTCGGTGATTAAGGAGATTATGATTCTCTTCGAATTAATACGATAATCCATCTTGATTTCTTTGTCGGGTATTTCACTATAAATCCACCTCCTTCGTTTCCTTACAACTCACACCTTCTATTCTTTCTCCCTCAACTCATATTTTAAAGTATTTGTCAATATGACTCATCCAGTACTGATTCTCGATATACTCCTCACTTTCATATATGTCGTTCTTCTTTTTCATCTGCCTCCGGAAGAATCTATTTACTTCTACTATACTCTCGGTTTTATAGTGTTTTTAGTTCTTCCGTGTCTTTATATTGCTATATGCATCGATATATACGGTTTATAATTTTTGGGTGGTTGTTGGGTTTTATATCTTCCCTTATATTTCAAAGCCCCTGCTTTTGTCTTCTTTAATCATTGACATCCACAGTTAATGCTCCCTTATATTTGTGCGATTTATACTCCAATTTCTATTTTGGAGTTTTGTCCTTTCGTTTTTTCTTCTTGCGATTAAGCAACATTTGTAATGGTCCAGTATTCGCAGATATGAATTTCAGAATGAACATAGTTAATGTTCTAAGAAGGAAATGGTAATGGCACGATCTTGATTTGTTAATTTACCAGAATACCCTGAAAAGACGGAATCATCAAGAAAATATATTCTTGATATTTTTAGAGATTAAATAGAATACAAGAGTCGTGTAACATAGAACATGATGACGGCATGGTCTGTGAATCGTCATGTCCCATTAGAAACTCAGCATGACTTACTGTAATATAATCACGTTGATCAAGTGTCATTATATCATACTAACTCATGCTTCAGTTCCCAACACTACTTTAAAACATTCATAATTTAAACTCGAAAGTTTATAGAATATAGAAAATAATAGTTTCTTATATGATGTAACACTGATAGCGCAAAGAGATAAATGACTTCAGATAAGATTAGTTGTGAAAATATCTTCAGAAATATCGCGGATATTTATAATGAAAGATATGACAATATCTTAGAATTTCTAATATTGATGGATGATGATGAAGATTTGTCTGTAAAGGTTTAGAATAAAGAGTAAGGTATTCGTTAATGACTTTAGCAGGCACTGAATCATTTGGATTCTTTGAAGGCAGATTTAGTCTTTGTGATTTGTCCACTGAAATGTCCCGTTCATATTGATTATAAACGTTTCATATTAATTGATTTCGTTGCGAGGTTTTGACCTCTATATGAGATGTTTTTCAAAGACTGCATTCATTTTTAAAACAACCATAACCTTTATTTTATCAATAAAGGTTTTAAAAACATTACGTAGATTATCAAATAATGATAATCTAAAATATACTATTTACACATGACCATTACATAATGGTTTACAATAGAAATATATTACATCGACATATGTTTCTTGAATGCAGTTTTTACACAATATCATACAAACATGGACTCCAAATCTTGTCCTTATTTTAGTATGCAACAGCGGAAGCTCTTAGTATTCACCTGAGAATAAACTTGCTTTAAACGTCAACAAAAATGTTAGTGAGTTATAGGTTTAACCTATATATATCAAATCGTAACAATAGACCACAAGATTTCATATTTCAATACACATCCCATACATAGAGATAAAAATCATTCATATGGTGAACACCGTGTAACCGACATTAACAAGATGCATATATAAGAATATCCCCATCAATCCGGGACACCCTTCGGATATGATATAATTTTCGAAGTACTAAAGCATCCGGTACTTTGGATGGGGTTTGTTAGGCCCAATAGATCTATCTTTAGAATTCCCGTCAATTAGGGTGTCTGTTCCCTAATTCTTAGATTACCAGACTTAATAAAAAGGGGCATATTCGATTTCGATAATTCAACCATAGAATGTAGTTTCACGTACTTGTGTCTATTTTGTAAATCATTTATAAAACCTGCATTATTCTCATCTCAAAAATATTAGATTTTAAAAGTGGGACTATAACTCACTTTCACAGATATTTCCTTCCTCGGAAATAAGACTTGGCCACGGATCGATTCACGAACCTATACAAATATGTACATATATATCAAAGTATGATCAAAATATAATTACAACCATTTTTATTATGTTTTAAAGATTTGAGTGTATTAAGTCAGCTGTCCTCGTTAGTAACCTACAACTAGTTGTCCACAGTTAGATGTACAGAAATAAATCGATATATATTATCTTGAATCAATCCACGACCAAGTATATACACATCTCAGGCTAGATCACAACTCAAACTATATATATTTTTGGAATCAACCTCAACCCTGTATAGCTAACTCCAACATTACTGCATATAGAGTGTCTATGGTTGTTCCAAATAATATATATACATGGGTCGATATGATATGTCAAAACATTTGCATACGTGTCTATGGTATCCCAAGATTACATAATATATTAGAATACATGTATAATACAATATAAGTTAGCTAGGATATGATTTATATAGATTTGTTAAACATTTCCCGTAGCTAAAAAGATCAAAAATATCCAATCTTGTTTTACCCATAACTTCTTCATTTTAAATCCGTTTTGAGTGAATCAAATTGCTATGGTTTCATATAGAACTCTATTTTATGAATATAAATAGAAAAATTATAGGTTTATAGTCGAAAATATAAGTTACAAGTCATTTTTGTAAAGGTAGTCATTTCAGTCGAAAGAACGACGTCTAGATGACCATTTTAGAAAACATACTTCCACTTTGAGTTTAACTGTGGTGACCCGAACTTTTCCATGTTTATATATATTAATTGAGATTGATATTTACATGATTAAATGTTTCCAACATGTTAAGCAATCAAACTTGTTAAGACTTGATTAATTGAAATATGTTTCATATAGACAATTGACCACCCAAGTTGACCGGCGATTCACGAATGTTAAAACTTGTAAAAACGACATGACGATATATATATGGATATACATATGGTTAACATGAGATTATGATAAGTAAGTATCTCCATAAGTATATTAACAATGAGTTATATACATATAAACAAGACTACTAACTTAAGGATTTCGAAACGAGACATATATGTAACGATTATCGTTGTAACGACATTTAAATGTATATATATCATATTAAGATATATTAATATATCATAATATCATGATAATATAATAATTTAACATCTCATTAGATATAATAAACAATGGGTTAACAACATTAATTGAGATCGTTAACTTAAAGGTTTCAAAACAACACTTACATGTAACGACTAATGATGACTTAACGACTCAGTTAAAATGTATATACATGTAGTGTATTTAGATGTATTAAAATACTTTTGGAAGACTTCAAGACATATATCAAAACACTCATACTTAACGAAAATGGTTACAGTTACTTTTCCATTCTTTTCTTTCATCAAGAATTCTAGTCGTATTCTTACCCGTATTATACACAGCTTCAAAACGTACTTACTATGAGTATATACCAATAGAAACTAGCATGGGATTCCACTCTTGATTATGTCATGTATGACTAATCAATTTTAACTTCTATCATGAGCTAGTCAACTAACTAGAACTCCTTTTAACCCCACTCACCACTCACCAATTACCACTCATCATTCACTCCATTTCACTTCCGATTCTCTTTCTAATTCTCTCTCAACACACACACACACACACACTATTATGAACGTATTTTTTCAGTAGTTAATCATCATCTTCATCAAAAATCACTTCAAGAATCAAGCTATAATCATCATAGGAAGAACACTTCAAGAACACTTCAAAAATCCCTTCAAATTTACTAATTTAATTCCAAGCTTTCTAATCCATTCCAAGTAATCATCTAAGATCAAGAAACCTTTGTTATATACAGTAGGTTATCTTTATTATTCAAGGTAATATTCATATTCAAACTTTGATTCAATTTCTATAACTATAAACTATCTTAATTCGAGTAAAAATCTTACTTGAACTTGTTTTTGTGTCATGATCCTACTTCAAGAACTTTCAAGCCATCCAAGATCCTTTGAAGCTAGATCATTTTTTGTCACTTCCAGTAGGTTTACCTACCAAACTTGAGGTAGTAATGATGTTCATAACATCATTCGATTCATATATATAAAACTATCTTATTCGAAGGTTTAAACTCGTAATCACTAGAACATAGTTTAGTTAATTCTAAACTTGTTCGCAAACAAAAGTTAATCCTTCTAACTTAACTTTTAAAATTAACTACACACATGTTCTATATCTATATGATATGCTAACTTAATGATTTAAAACCTGGAAACACGAAAAAACACCGTAAAACTGGATTTACGCCGTCGTAGTAACACCGCGGGCTGTTTTGGGTTAGTTAATTAAAAACTATGATAAACTTTGATTTAAAAGTTGTTATTCTGAGAAAATGATTTTTATTATGAACATGAAACTATATCCAAAAATTATGGTTAAACTCAAAGTGGAAGTATGTTTTCTAAAATGGTCATCTAGACGTCGTTCTTTCGACTGAAATGACTACCTTTACAAAAACGACTTGTAACTTATTTTTCCGAATATAAACCTATACTTTTCTGTTTAGATTCATAAAATAGAGTTCAATATGAAACCATAGCAATTTGATTCACTCAAAACGGATTTAACATGAAGAAGTTATGGGTAAAACAAGATTGGATAATTTTTCTCATTTTAGCTACGTGAAAATTGGAAACAAATCTATACCAACCATAACTTAATCAAATTGTATTGTATATTATGTAATCTTGAGATACCATAGACACATATACAATGTTTTGACCTATCATGTCGACACATCTATATATATTTCGGAACAACCATAGACACTCTATATGTGAATGTTGGAGTTAGCTATACAGGGTTGAGGTTGATTCCAAAATATATATAGTTTGAGTTGTGATCAATACTGAGATACGTATACACTGGGTCGTGGATTGATTCAAGATAATATTTATCGATTTATTTCTGTACATCTAACTGTGGACAACTAGTTGTAGGTTACTAACGAGGACAGCTGACTTATTAAACTTAAAACATCAAAATATATTAAAAGTGTTGTAAATATATTTTAAACATACTTTGATATATATGTATATATTGTTATAGGTTCGTGAATCAACCAGTGGCCAAGTCTTACTTCCCGACGAAGTAAAAATCTGTGAAAGTGAGTTATAGTCCCACTTTTAAAATCTAATATTTTTGGGATGAGAATACATGCAGGTTTTATAAATGATTTACAAAATAGACACAAGTACGTGAAACTACATTCTATGGTTGAATTATCGAAATCGAATATGCCCCTTTTTATTAAGTCTGGTAATCTATGAATTAGGGAACAGACACCCTAATTGACGCGAATCCTAAAGATAGAACTATTGGGCCTAACAAACCCCATCCAAAGTACCGGATGCTTTAGTACTTCGAAATTTATATCATATCCGAAGGGTGTCCCGGAATGATGGGGATATTCTTATATATATGCATCTTGTTAATGTCGGTTACCAGGTGTTCACCGTATGAATGATTTTTATCTCTATGTATGGGATGTGTATTGAAATATGAAATCTTGTGGTCTATTTTTACGATTTGATATATATAGGTTAAACCTATAACTCACCAACATTTTTGTTGACGTTTAAAGCATGTTTATTCTCAGGTGAATACTAAGAGCTTCCGCTGTTGCATACTAAAATAAGGACAAGATTTGGAGTCCATGTTTGTATGATATTGTGTAAAAACTGCATTCAAGAAACTGATTTCGATGTAACATATTTGTATTGTAAACCATTATGTAATGGTCGTGTGTAAACAGGATATTTTAGATTATCATTATTTGATAATCTACGTAAAGCTTTTTAAACCTTTATTTATGAAATAAAGGTTATGGTTTGTTTTAAAAATGAATGCAGTCTTTGAAAAACGTCTCATATAGAGGTCAAAACCTCGCAACAAAATCAATTAATATGGAACGTTTTTAATCAATAAGAACGGGACATTTAAGTTGGTATCCGAGCGTTGGTCTTAGAGAACCAGAATTTTGCATTAGTGTGTCTTATCGAGTTTGTTAGGATGCATTAGTGAGTCTGGACTTCGACCGTGTTTACTTGAAAAATGATTGCTTAACAAATTTGGTTGGAAACTATATATTTTTAACATGTGAATATTATGTGATATATTAATCTCTTAACGCGTTTGATATTATGTGATAGATGTCTACCTCTAGAACAAGTCCCATTGACTCACCTAATAATAATGAAGAGTCAAATGTAAATTGGAATGATTCGTGGACTGATTCACAAGTTCCCGAAGAGGAACCGGAAGAAGAGTCGGAACCGGAAGAAGAATCGAAACCGGAAGAAGAAATAGAACCGGTGGGGGAAATAATAAAACGGTTAAGTAAAAGAAAATCCTCAACCAACCGACCAAGGTTAATTATGGTCAATGGTGTTTCCGCCAAGGAAGCAAAATATTGGGAGGATTACCAATTCTCCGATGAATCGGATTCCGACGAGAATTCCGATGATGTTATAGAAATTACCCCAACTGAATTTAAAAAGGCAAAAGAAAATAATAAGGGAAAGGGCATAAAAATAGAGAAATCTAATTCCAACCCCGATGAACTTTATATGTTTCGTCAACCCCCGCAGTCCTTAAGTTGTAACAATGACCCGGGAACCTCTAAACCACCAGGTTTTTCTAAATCAATGTGGACAACGATGGCTCGTATTAGGGGAACATCATATATCCCTAGAAACTTGGCAAAACGAACCAAAACCGAACAAGAAGAAACGAGCGAGTCGGAATAAGATAGTTGTATTCGTGTGGTGTAATATATGTAATATAGTGTGCTTATGCTTTATGATATATGTAAAAATTGCTTGTATTAATAAGTATTTTTTTTTTATGAATCTAACTCTTGTCTATTTTACAGTATAAAAACACAAAATGGATAGACAACCCAATATTTTAAGATACCTACCCGGAGACAAGATTGATGAAATCTTTTCTAGAGTCGGTCAGAATTCCTCGGCACAACTATTTAAGGCGAGATCTGTTTGTAAGACATTCGAAGAACGTTCCAAGAATGCCTTGGTTTATAAAAGGCTTTCGTTCGAAAGATGGGGGATATCACATTGGGAAATCCATAAGTTACGATGTGTTTACTTTGACGCATATATTGCGGGGAACCCAAATGCTATTTTACGCAACGGGTTAAGAAATTATTTTGAGTCAGTATATCCGAATATAGGACTTCGTGATTTAGAAAAAGCGGCTAACATGCAACATAAAGAAGCATGTTATGCTTACGGTTTAGTAATGTTAGCTTCTCACCAAAGTGAGAACAAGAACATCGGGCTACAACTATTAAACAAAACGTTCCCACAAGTGACGGAGTCGGTAATTGGGGTAAGAAATGAGGTTTTTAGGTTATTACGGGACTGTTGGTCATTACGTAACCCTCGTCCCTTTGACGACGTTACAACACGCTGTCTTATCAACGGCCATAACGGTTATGTTCCACAAGACCAAGGATGGGAAGTAATCCTAGTAAAACCAGAATGCATGACTTGTTTCTGGACGTATGAATTACGTGTCTTTATTGCCTTTGCTGAACGAATTGTGTACTAGCTAGAATTATCTTCACAACCATCTTGTATCAAATTTATTGTGTGCTATATTTCATGCTATATGTAAAATAAGCGGTATTGTAAGTTTGTAAAATATTGTGTAAAAGTTTGAACGCAAAATATTATTATAATCAGTTTTTCATATAGAATTGTAGTAGTTGAATTGTATATTAGCAACTAAGTATGAACTTAACGGGTAGGTTTTACCCGAATTTAACCTTATAAAACGCTAATATGAAGAAAAAGATTTTATAAATCAGTTCATATTATGCTACGAAATACTATTAACTACTCTTAATATTCTGTATGATTAACTTGTTCCATTTGACTATTTTGAAGGAAATGGCACCGACTACTCGACACACTGTGAATATGAATGAAGAGGAATTCCGTACTTTTCTAGCTTCAAACATAGCCACAGTACATGTTGCGCTACATACCAACAATAACCTTGGATCTAGCAGTACAGGAAATCGTGTAGGATGCACCTACAAAGAATTCACTGCCTGCAAACCTTTGGAATTTGATGGAACCAAAGGACTGATCGGATTGAAACGGTGGACCGAGAAGGTCGAATCGGTGTTTGCCATAAGTAAGTGTACTGAAGAGGACAAAGTGAAGTACGCTACGCACACCTTCATAGGTTCTGCGTTAACATGGTGGAATACCTATCTAGAGCAAGTGGGACAAGACGATGCGTACGCACTACCGTGGTCAGCATTCAAGCACTTGATGAACGAGAAGTACCGTCCCAGAACCGAGGTCAATAAGCTCAAGACAGAACTTAGAGGGTTACAAACCCAAGGATTTGATATTACCACGTACGAAAGACGATTCACAGAATTGTGCCTATTGTGTCCGGGAGCATTCGAAGATGAGGAAGAGAAGATCGACGCGTTTGTGAAAGGATTACCGGAAAGAATCCAAGAAGATATAAGTTCACACGAGCCCGCCTCCATACAACAGGCATGTAGAATGGCTCACAAACTAGTGAACCAGATTGAAGAAAGAATTAAAGAACAGACTGCTAAAGAGGCCAATGTGAAGCAAGTTAAAAGAAAGTGGGAGGAAAACGGTGATAAGAATCACCAATACAACAACAACAACAACAGCAATTACAACAATAATCGCAACAATTATCCCAACAATCGCAACATCAATCGCAACTACAACAAACGGCCCAACAACAACAACAACAACAACAACAACAACAACAACAACAACAGCAACTACAACAATCATCCCAACAACAATAATAACCGCAACAACAACAACAATCAGAAGCAGCTATGCCAAAGGTGTGAAAAGTATCACTCGGGGTTCTGCACCAAATTTTGCAACAAGTGTAAAAGAAATGGTCATAGCGCGGCTAAGTGTGAGGTCTACGGACCAGGGGTTAATAGAACGAAAGGAACAAATGGTGTCGGAACGAGTAATGGCGGAGCAAGTAGTGTCGGAGCAAGTTATGCCAATGTAGTTTGTTATAAATGTGGAAAACCGGGCCACATTATTAGAAATTGCCCGAACCAGGAGAACACGAATGGACAAGGCCGCGGAAGAGTTTTCAATATTAATGCGGCAGAGGCATAGGAAGACCCGGAGCTTGTTACGGGTACGTTTCTTATTGACAATAAATCTGCTTACGTTTTATTTGATTCGGGTGCGGATAGAAGCTATATGAGTAGAGATTTTTGTACTAAATTAAGTTGTCCATTGACGCCTTTGGATAGTAAATTTTTACTCGAATTAGCAAATGGTAAATTAATTTCAGCAGATAATATATGTCGGAATCGAGAAATTAAACTGGTTAGCGAAACATTTAAGATTGATTTGATACCAGTAGAGTTAGGGACTTTTGATGTGATAATCGGTATGGACTGGTTGAAAGAAGTGAAAGCAGAGATCGTTTGTTACAAAAATGCAATTCGCATTATACGAGAAAAAGGAAAACCCTTAATGGTGTACGGAGAAAAGGGCAACACGAAGCTACATCTTATTAGTAATTTGAAGGCACAAAAACTAATAAGAAAAGGTTACTATGCTGTTCTAGCACACGTCGAGAAAGTACAAACTGAAGAAAAGAGCATCAATGATGTTCCCATTGCAAAAGAATTTCCCGATGTATTTCCGAAAGAATTACCGGGATTACCCCCACAGCGATTCGTTGAATTTCAAATAGATCTTGTACCAGGAGCTGCACCAATAGCTCGTGCTCCTTACAGACTCGCACCCAGCGAGATGAAAGAACTGCAAAGCCAATTACAAGAACTTTTAGAGCATGGTTTCATTCGACCAAGCACATCACCGTGGGGAGCTCCTGTTTTGTTTGTCAAGAAGAAAGATGGTACATTCAGGTTGTGTATCGACTACCGAGAGTTGAACAAACTTACCATCAAGAACCGCTATCCACTATCGAGAATCGACGACTTATTTGATCAACTACAAGGCTCGTCTGTTTATTCAAAGATTAACTTACGTTCCGGCTATCATCAAATGCGGGTGAAAAAAGATGATATTCCAAAGACTGCTTTCAGAACACGTTACAGTCATTACGAGTTTATGGTCATGCCGTTTGGTTTAACTAATGCACCAGCTGTGTTCATGGACCTTATGAACTGAGTGTGTGGACCATACCTTGACAAGTTTGTCATTCTTTTCATTGATGACATACTTATTTACTCAAAGAATGACCAAGAACACGGTGAACATTTGAGAAATGTGTTAGAAGTATTGAGGAAGGAAGAATTGTACGCTAAATTTTCAAAGTGTGCATTTTGGTTGGAAGAAGTTCAATTCCTCGGTCACATAGTGAACAAAGAAGGTATTAAGGTGGATCCGGCAAAGATAGAAACTGTTTAAAAGTGGGAAACTCCGAAAACTCCGAAACACATACGCCAGTTTTAGGACTAGCTGGTTACTACAGAAGGTTCATCCAAGACTTTTCCAGAATAGCAAAACCCTTGACTGCATTAACGCATAAAGGGAAGAAATTTGAATGGAATGATGAATAAGAGAAAGCATTTCAGTTATTGAAGAAAAAGCTAACTACGGCACCTATATTGTCATTGCCTGAAGGGAATGATGATTTTGTGATTTATTGTGACGCATCAAAGCAAGGTCTTTGTTGTGTATTAATGCAACGAACGAAGGTGATTGCTTATGCGTCTAGACAATTGAAGATTCACGAACAAAATTATACGACGCATGATTTAGAATTAGGCGCGGTTGTTTTTGCATTAAAGACTTGGAGGCACTACTTATATGGGGTCAAAAGTATTATATATACCGACCACAAAAGTCTTCAACACATATTTAATCAGAAACAACTGAATATGAGGCAGCGTAGGTGGATTGAATTATTGAATGATTACGACTTTGAGATTCGTTACCACCCGGGGAAGGCAAATGTGGTAGCCGATGCCTTGAGCAGGAAGGACAGAGAACCCATTCGAGTAAAATCTATGAATATAATGATTTATAATAACCTTACTACTCAAATAAAGGAGGCGCAACAAGGAGTTTTAAAAGAGGGAAATTTAAAGGATGAAATACCCAAAGGATCGGAGAAACATCTTAATATTCGGGAAGACGGAACCCGGTATAGGGCTGAAAGGATTTGGGTACAAAAATTTGGAGATATGAGAGAAATGGTACTTAGAGAAGCTCATATAACCAGATACTCAATACATCCTGGAACGGGGAAGATGTACAAGGATCTCAGGAAATATTTTTGGTGGCCGGGTATGAAAGCCGATGTTGCTAAATACGTAGGAGAATGTTTGACGTGTTCTAAGGTCAAAGCTGAGCATCAGAAACCATCAGGTCTACTTCAACAACCCGAAATCCCGGAATGGAAATGGGAAAACATTACCATGGATTTCATCACTAAATTGCCAAGGACTGCAAGTGGTTTTGATACTATTTGGGTAATAGTTGATCGTCTCACCAAATCAGCACATTTCCTGCCAATAAGAGAAGATGACAAGATGGAGAAGTTAGCACAATTGTATTTGAAGGAAGTCGTCTCCAGACATGGAATACCAATCTCTATTATCTCTGATAGGGATGGCAGATTTATTTCAAGATTCTGGCAGACATTACAGCAAGCATTAGGAACTCGTCTAGACATGAGTACTGCCTATCATCCACAAACTGATGGGCAGAGCGAAAGGATGATACAAACGCTTGAAGACATGCTACGAGCATATGTTATTGATTTCGGAAACAGTTGGGATCAACATCTACCGTTAGCAGAATTTTCCTACAACAACAGCTACCATTCAAGCATTGAGATGGCGCCATTTGAAGCACTTTATGGTAGAAAGTGCAGGTCTCCGATTTTTTGGAGTGAAGTGGGGGATAGACAGATTACGGGTCCGGAGATTATACAAGAAACTACCGAGAAGATCATCCAAATTCAACAACGGTTGAAAACCGTCCAAAGTCGACAAAAGAGCTACGCTGACATTAAAAGAAAAGATATAGAATTTGAAATTGGAGAGTTGGTCATGCTTAAAGTTGCACCTTGGAAAGGCGTTGTTCGATTTGGTAAACGAGGGAAATTAAATCCAAGGTATATTGGACCATTCAAGATTATTGATCGTGTCGGACCAGTAGCTTACCGACTTGAGTTACCTCAACAACTCGCGGCTGTACATAACACTTTCCACGTCTCGAATTTGAAGAAATGTTTTGCTAAAGAAGATCTCACTATTCCGTTAGATGAAATCCAAATCAATGAAAAACTTCAATTCATCGAAGAACCCGTCGAAATAATGGATCGTGAGGTTAAAAGACTTAAGCAAAACAAGATACCAATTGTTAAGGTTCGATGGAATGCTCGTAGAGGACCCGAGTTCACCTGGGAGCGTGAAGATCAGATGAAGAAGAAATACCCGCATCTATTTCTAGAAGATTCGTCAACACCTTCAACAGCTTAAAATTTCGGGACGAAATTTATTTAACGGGTAGGTACTGTGGTGACCCGAACTTTTCCATGTTTATATATATTAATTGAGATTGATATTTACATGATTAAATGTTTCCAACATATTAAGCAATCAAACTTGTTAAGACTTGATTAATTGAAATATGTTTCATATAGACAATTGACCACCCAAGTTGACCGGCGATTCACGAACGTTAAAACTTGTAAAAACGACATGACGATATATATATGGATATACATATGGTTAACATGAGATTATGATAAGTAAGTATCTCCATAAGTATATTAACAATGAGTTATATACATATAAACAAGACTACTAACTTAAGGATTTCGAAACGAGACATATATGTAACGATTATCGTTGTAACGACAATTAAATGTATATATATATCATATTAAGATATATTAATATATCATAATATCATGATAATATAATAATTTAACATCTCATTAGATATAATAAACAATGGGTTAACAACATTAATTGAGATCGTTAACTTAAAGGTTTCAAAACAACACTTACATGTAACGACTAACGATGACTTAACGACTCAGTTAAAATGTATATACATGTAGTGTATTTAGATGTATTAAAATACTTTTGGAAGACTTCAAGACATATATCAAAACACTCATACTTAACGAAAATGGTTACAGTTACTTTTCCATTCTTTTCTTTCATCAAGAATTCTGGTCGTATTCTTACCCGTATTATACACAGCTTCAAAACGTACTTACTATGAGTATATACCAATAGGAACTAGTATGGGATTCCACTCTTGATTATGTCATATATGACTAATCAATTTTAACTTCTACCATGAGCTAGTCAACTAACTAGAACTCCTTTTAACCCCACTCACCACTCACCAATTACCACTCATCATTCACTCCATTTCACTTCCAATTCTCTTTCTAATTCTCTCTCAACACACACACACACACTATTATGAACATATTTTTCCAGTATTTAATCATCATCTTCATCAAAAATCACTTCAAGAATCAAGCTATAATCATCACAGGAAGAACACTTCAAGAACACTTCAAAAATCCCTTCAAATTTACTAATTTACTTCCAAGCTTTCTAATCCATTCCAAGTAATCATCTAAGATCAAGAAACCTTTGTTATATACAGTAGGTTATCTTTCTTATTCAAGGTAATATTCATATTCAAACTTTGATTCAATTTCTATAACTATAAACTATCTTAATTCGAGTAAAAATCTTACTTGAACTTGTTTTTGTGTCATGATCCTACTTCAAGAACTTTCAAGCCATCCAAGATCCTTTGAAGCTAGATCATTTCTTGTCACTTCCAGTAGGTTTATCTACCAAACTTGAGGTAGTAATGATGTTCATAACATCATTCGATTCATATATATAAAACTATCTTATTCGAAGGTTTAAACTCGTAATCACTAGAACATAGTTTAGTTAATTCTAAATTTGTTCGCAAACAAAAGTTAATCCTTCTAACTTGACTTTTAAAATTAACTACACACATGTTCTATATCTATATGATATGCTAACTTAATGATTTAAAACCTGGAAACACGAAAAACACCGTAAAACCGGATTTACGCCGTCGTAGTAACATCGCGGGCTGTTTTGGGTTAGTTAATTAAAAACTATGATAAACTTTGATTTAAAAGTTGTTATTCTGAGAAAATGATTTTTATTATGAACATGAAACTATATCCAAAAATTATGGTTAAACTCAAAGTGGAAGTATGTTTTCTAAAATGGTCATCTAGACGTCGTTCTTTCGACTGAAATGACTACCTTTACAAAAACGACTTGTAACTTATTTTTCCGACTATAAACCTATACTTTTCTGTTTAGATTCATAAAATAGAGTTCAATATGAAACCATAGCAATTTGATTCACTCAAAACAGATTTAAAATGAAGAAGTTATGGGTAAAACAAGATTGGATAATTTTTCTCATTTTAGCTACGTGAAAATTGAAAACAAATCTATACCAACAATAACTTAATCAACTTGTATTGTATATTATGTAATCTTGAGATACCATAGACACGTATACAATGTTTCGACCTATCATGTCGACACATCTATATATATTTCGGAACAACCATAGACACTCTATATGTGAATGTTGGAGTTAGCTATACAGGGTTGAGGTTGATTCCAAAATATATATAGTTTGAGTTGTGATCAATACTGATATACGTATACACTGGGTCGTGGATTGATTCAAGATAATATTTATCGATTTATTTCTGTACATCTAACTGTGGACAACTAGTTGTAGGTTACTAACGAGGACAGCTGACTTAATAAACTTAAAACATCAAAATATATTAAAAGTGTTGTAAATATATTTTAAACATACTTTGATATATATGTATATATTGTTATAGGTTCGTGAATCAACCAGTGGTCAAGTCTTACTTCCCGACGAAGTAAAAATCTGTGAAAGTGAGTTATAGTCCCACTTTTAAAATCTAATATTTTTGGGATGAGAATACATGCAGGTTTTATAAATGATTTACAAAATAGACACAAGTACGTGAAACTACATTCTATGGTTGAATTATCGAAATCGAATATGCCCCTTTTTATTAAGTCTGGTAATCTAAGAATTAGGGAACAGACACCCTAATTGACGCGAATCCTAAAGATAGATCTATTGGGCCTAACAAACCCCATCCAAAGTACCGGATGCTTTAGTACTTCGAAATTTATATCATATCCGAAGGTTGTCCCGGAATGATGGGGATATTCTTATATATATGCATCTTGTTAATGTCGGTTACCAGGTGTTCACCGTATGAATGATTTTTATCTCTATATATGGGATGTGTATTGAAATATGAAATCTTGTGGTCTATTGTTACGATTTGATATATATAGGTTAAACCTATAACTCACCAACATTTTTGTTGACGTTTAAAGCATGTTTATTCTCAGGTGAATACTAAGAGCTTCCGCTGTTGCATACTAAAATAAGGACAAGATTTGGACTCCATGTTTGTATGATATTATGTAAAAACTGCATTCAAGAAACTGATTTCGATGTAACATATTTGTATTGTAAACCATTATGTAATGGTCGTGTGTAAACAGGATATTTTAGATTATCATTATTTGATAATCTATGTAAAGCTTTTTAAACCTTTATTTATGAAATAAAGGTTATGGTTTGTTTTAAAAATGAATGCAGTCTTTGAAAAACGTCTCATATAGAGGTCAAAACCTCGCAACGAAATCAATTAATATGGAACGTTTTTAATCAATAAGAACTGGACATTTCATTAACCTTGATTTTTGGATATAGTTTCATGTTCATAGAAAAAATCATTTTCCCAGAAGAATAATTTTTAAATCAAAGTTTATCATAGTTTTTAATTATCCAAACCAAAACAGCTCCCGGTTTCACTACGACGGCGTATATCCAATTTTATGGTGTTCATCGTGTTTCCAGGTTTTAAATCATTAACTTAGCATATCATATAGATATAGAATATGTATTTAGTCGATTTTAAAAGTCAAGTTAGAAGGATAAACTTTTGTTTGCGAACAAGTTTAGAATTAACTAAACTATGTTCTAGTGATTACAAGTTTAAACCTTCGAATAAGATAGCTTTATATGTATGAATCGAATGATGTTATGAACATCATTACTACCTCAAGTTTTCTGGATAAAGCTACTGTAAATGAGAAAATTGGATCTAGCTTCAAAGGATCCTTGGATGGCTTGAAAGTTGTTGAAGTAGAATCATGACACGAAAACAGTTCAAGTAAGATTTTCACTCGAAATAAGATTGTTATAGTTGTAGAAATTGAATCAAAGTTTGAATATGAATATTACCTTGAATTAGAAAGATAACCTACTATAAATAACAAAGGTTCCTTGATCTTAGATGATAACTTGGGATGGATTAGAAAGCTTGGAAGTAGACTTGCAAACTTGGAAGTATTCTAGATTTTTATGAAACTATACTTATGGAATATATGAAGAACACTTAGAACTTGAAGATGGAACTTGAGAGAGATTAATTAGATGAATAAAATTGAAGAATGAAAGTGTTTGTAGGTATTTTTGGTCGTTGGTATATGGATTAGATATAAAGGATATGTAATTTTGTTTTCATGTAAATAAGTCATGAATGATTACTCATATTTTTGTAATTTTATGAGATATTTCATGCTATTTGCCAAATGATGGTTCCCACATGTGTTATGTGACTCACAAGGATTGCTAAGAGCTGATTATTGGAGTATATATACCAATACTACATACATCTAAAAGCTGTGTATTGTACGAGTACGAATACGGGTACATACGAGTAGAATTGTTGATGAAACTGAACGAGGATGTAATTGTAAGTATTTTTGGTAAGTAGAAGTATTTTGATAAGTGTCTTGAAGTCTTTCAAAAGTGTATGAATACATATTAAAACACTACATGTATATACATTTTAACTGAGTCGTTAAGTCATCGTTAGTCGTTACATGTAAATGTTGTTTTGAAACCTTTAAGTTAACGATCTTGTTAAATGTTGTCAACCCATTGTTTATTATATCAAATGAGATGTTAAATTGTTACATTATCATGATATTATGATATATAATATATCTTTGTATGATATATATACAGTTAAATGTCGTTACAACGATAATAGTTACATATATGTCTCGTTTCGAAATCATTAAGTTAGTAGTCTTATTTTTACATATGTAGTTCATTTTTAATACACTTAATGATATATTTACTTATCATTTAACATAATTAACCAAGTGTATCAATATCTTAATATGATTCATATGTACCTAGTAAGACGTTGTTATAACGATAATCGTTATATATATAGTTTTCGAGTTTCTTAATTTAATAGTCTCATTTTTATGTATATAACTCATTGTTAAAATACCTAATGAGATACATACTTATAATAAAATCATGTTAACTATATATATAACCATATATATGTCATCGTATAGTTTTTACAAGTTTTAACGTTCGTGAATCACCGGTCAACTTGGGTGGTCATTTGTCTATATAAAACCTATTCCAATTAATCAAGTCTTAACAAGTTTGATTGCTTAACATGTTGGAAACACTTAATAATATAAATATCAATTTCATTTAGTATATATAAACATGGAAAAGTTCGGGTCACTACAGTACCTACCCGTTAAATAAATTTCGTCCCGAAATTTTAAGCTGTTGAAAGTGTTGACGAATCTTCTGGAAATAGATGCGGGTATTTCTTCTTCATCTGATCTTCACACTCCCAGGTGAACTCGGGTCCTCTACGAGCATTCAATCGAACCTTAACAATCGATATCTTGTTTTGTTTAAGTCTCTTAACCTCACGATCCATTATTTCGATGGGTTTTTCAATGAATTGAAGTTTTTCATTGATTTGGATTTCATCCAACGGAATAGTGAGATCTTCTTTAGCAAAACATTTCTTCAAATTCGAGACGTGGAAAGTGTTATGTACAGCCGAGTTGTTGAGGTAGCTCCAGTTGGTAAGCTACTGGTCCGACACGATCTATAATCTTGAATGGTTTAATGTACCTTGGATTTAGTTTCCCCCGTTTACCAAATCGAACAACGCCTTTCCAAGGTGAAACCTTAAGCATGACCATTTCTCCAATTTCAAACTCTATATCTTTTATTTTACTATCCGCGTAGCTCTTTTGTCGACTCTGGGCGGTTTTCAATCGTTCTTGAATTTGGATGATTTTCTCGGTAGTTTCTTGTATTATCTCCTGACCCGTAATCTGTCTATCCCCCACTTCATTCCAACAAATCAGAGACCTGCACTTTCTACCATAAAGTGCCTCAAACGGCGCCATCTCAATACTAGAATGATAACTGTTTTTGTAGGAAAATTCTGCTAACGGTAGGTGTCGATCCCAACTGTTTTCGAAATCAATAACACATGCTCGCAGCATGTCTTCAAGCGTTTGTATTGTCCTTTCGCTCTGCCCATCAGTTTGTGGATGATAGGTAATACTCATGTCTAGACGAGTCCCCAATGCTTGTTGCAACGTCTGCCAGAACCTTGAAACAAATCTACCATCCCTATCAGAGATAATAGAGACGGGTATTCCATGTCTGGAGACAACCTCCTTCAAATACAATCAACTTCTCCATTTTGTCATCTTCTCTTATTTACAGGAAGTGTACTGACTTGGTGAGACGATCAACTATTACCCAAATAGTATCATAACCACTTGCAGTCCTTGGTAATTTAGTAATGAAATCCATGGTAATGTTTTCCCATTTCCATTCCGGGATTTCAAGTTGTTGTAGTAGACCTGATGGTTTCTGATGTTCAGCTTTAACCTTAGAACACGTCAAACATTCTCCTACATATTTAGCAATAGTGGCTTTCATACCTGGCCACCAAAAATGTTTCTTAAGATCCTTGTACATCTTCCCCGTTCCAGGTTGTATTGAGTATCTGGTTTTATGAGCTTCTCTAAGTATCATTTCTCTCATATCTCCAAATTTTGTACCCAAATTCTTTCAGCCCTATACCGGGTTCCGTCTTCTCGAATATTAAGATGCTTCTCCGATCCTTTGGGTATTTCATCCTTTAAATTTCCCTCTTTTAAAACTCCTTGTTGCGCCTCCTTTATTTGAGTAGTAAGGTTAATGTGAATCATTATATTCATAGATTTTACTCGAATGGGTTCTCTGTCCTTTCTGCTCAAGGCGTCGGCTACCACATTTGCCTTCCCCGGGTGGTAACAAATCTCAAAGTCATAATCATTCAACAATTCAATCCACCTACGCTACCTCATATTCAGCTGTTTCTGATTAAATATGTGTTGAAGACTTTTGTGGTCGGTATATATAATACTTTTGACCCCATATAAGTAGTGCCTCCAAGTCTTTAATGCAAAAACAACTGCGCCTAATTCCAAATCATGCGTCGTATAATTTTGCTCGTGAATCTTCAATTGTCTAGACGCATAAGCAATCTCCTTCGTTCGTTGCATTAATACACAACCAAGACCTTGCTTTAATGCATCACAATAAATCACAAAATCATCATTCCCTTCAGGAAATGACAATATAGGTGCCGTAGTTAGCTTTTTCTTCAATAACTGAAATGCCTTCTCTTGTTCATCCTTCCATTCAAATTTCTTCCCTTTATGCGTTAATGCAGTCAAGGGTTTTGCTATTTTTGAGAAATCTTGGATGAATCTTCTGTAGTAACCAGCCAATCCTAAAAATTGACGTATATGCTTCGGAGTTTTTGGGGTTTCCCACTTTTCAACGATTTCGATCTTTGCCGGGTCTACCTGGATACCTTCTTTGTTCACTATGTGACCGAGAAATTGAACTTCTTTCAACCAAAATGGACACTTTGAAAACTTAGTGGACAGTTTTTCTTTCCTCAATACTTCTAGCACTTTTCTCAAATGTTCTTCGTGCTCTTGATCATTCTTTGAGTAAATAAGTATGTCATTTATGAAAACAATGACAAACTTGTCAAGATATGGCCCACACACTCTGTTCATAACGTTCATGAACACAGCTGGTGCGTTAGTCAATCCAAACGGCATAACCATAAAATCGTAATGACTATAACGCGTCCTAAAAGCAGTTTTTGGAATATCATCCTCCTTTACTCGCATTTGATGATATCCAGAACGTAAATCGATTTTTGAATAAACCGACGAGCCTTGTAGTTGATCAAATAAGTCGTCAGTTCTCGGCAGTGGATAACGGTTTTTGATGGTAAGTTTATTCAACTCTCTGTAGTCAATACACAACCTAAATGTAACATCCTTCTTCTTGACAAACAAAACAGGAGCTCCCCATGGTGACGTGCTTGGTCGAATGAAACCACGTTCTAATAGTTCTTGCAATTGGCTTTGCAGTTCTTTCATCTCGCTTGGTGCGAGTCTGTAAGGAACACGAGCTATTGGTGCAGCTCCTAGTACAAGATCTATTTTAAATTCAACAGATCGATGTGGAGGTAGTCCCGGTAATTCTTTCGGTAATTCTTTCGGAAATACATCGGTAAATTCTTTTACGACGGGAACATCATTGATGGTCTTTTCTTCAGTTTGTACTTTCTCGACGTGTGCTAGAACAGCATAGCAACCTTTTCTTATTAGTTTTTATGCCTTCAAATTATTAATAAGATGTAGCTTCGTGTTGCCATTTTCTCCATACACCATTAAGGGTTCTCCTTCTTCTCGTACAATGCGAATTGCATTTTTGTAACATACGATCTATGCTTTCATCTTCTTCAGCCAGTCCATGCCAACTATTACATCAAAACTCCCTAACTCTACTGGTATCAAATCAATCTTAAATATTTCGCTACCCAATTTAATTTCTCGATTCTGGCATATATTATCTGCTGAAATTAATTTACCATTTGCTAATTTGAGTAAAAATTTACTATCCAACGGCGTCAATGGACAACTTAATTTAGCACAAAAATCTCTACTCATATAGCTTCTATCCGCACCCGAATCAAATAAAATGTAAGCAGATTTATTGTCAATAAGAAACGTACCCGTAACAAGCTTCGGGTCTTCCTGTGCCTCTGCCGCATTAATATTGAAAACTCTTCCACGGCCTTGTCCATTCGTGTTCACCTGGTTCGGGAAATTTCTAATAATGTGGCCCGGTTTTCCACATTTATAACAAACTACATTGGCATAACTTACTCCGACACTACTTGCTCCGCCATTACTCGTTCGGACACCATTTGTTCCTTTTGCTCTGTTAGCCCCTGGTCTGTAGACCTCACACTTCACCGCGCTATGACCATTTCTTTTACACTTGTTGCAAATTTTGGTGCAGAACCCCGAGTGATACTTTTCACACCTTTGGCATAGCTGCTTCTGATTGTTATTGTTGTTGTGGTTGTTATTGTTGTTGGGATGATTGTTGTAGTTGTTGTTGTTGTTGTTGTTGTTGTTGTTGTTGTTGTTGTGCCGTTTGTTGTAGTTGCGATTGATGTTGCGATTGTTGGAATTGTTGTTGTTGTATTGGTGACTCTTATCACCGTTTTCCTCCCACTTTCTTTTGGCTATCTTCACGTTGGCCTCTACAACCGCCTGTTCTTTAATTCTTCCCTCAATCTGGTTTACTAGTTTATGAGCCATTCTACATGCCTTTTGTATGGAGGCAGGCTCGTGTGAACTTATATCTTCTTGGATTCTCTCTGATAACCCTTTCACAAATGCGTCGATCTTCTCTTCCTCATCTTCGAATGCTCTCAGACACAATAGGCACAATTCTATGAATCGTCTTTCGTACGAAGTAATATCGAATCCCTGTGTTCGTAACCCTCTAAGTTCTGACTTGAGCTTATTGACCTCGGTTCTGGGACGGTACTTCTCGTTCATCAAGTGCTTGAATGCCGACTACGGTAGTGCGTAAGCAGCATTGTGTCCTACCTGTTCAAGATAGGTGTTCCACCATGTTAACGCAGTACCTGTGAAGGTATGCGTAGCGTACTTAACTTTGTCCTCTTCAGTACACTTACTTATGGCAAACACCGATTTGACTTTCTTGGTCCACCGTTTCAATCCAATTGGTCCTTCGATTCCATCAAATTCCAAAGGTTTGCAGGCAGTGAATTCTTTGTAGGAGCATCCTACACGATTTCTTGCGCCGTTAGCTGCATTGCTAGATTCAGAGTTATTGTTGGTATGAAGCGCAGCCTGTACTGCGGCTATGTTTGCAGCAAGAAAAGTACGAAATTCCTCTTCGCTCATATTCATTGTCTGTCGAGTAATCGGTGCCATTTCCTCAAAATAGCCAATTGAATCGAGTTAATCATACAGAATATTAAGAGTAGTCAATAGTATTTCGTAGCATAATATGAACTCATTTATAAAATCTTTTTCTTCATATTAGCGTTTTATAAGTTTAAATTCGGGTACTACCTACCCGTTAAGTTCATACTTAGTAGCTAATATACAATTCAACTACTACAATTCCATATGAAAAACTGATTATAATAATATATCACATACAAATATTCTTCAAACTTACAACTTCGCTATATTACATATAACATGAAATATAGTACAGTATGATACATGACAGTTTTGAAGATAAATCTAGTTAATACGCAAGTTGTTCAGCAAAGGAAATAAATACACGTAATTCATAAGTCCAGAAACAAGTCATGCATTCTGGTTTTACTAAGACGACTTCCCATCCTTGGTCTTGTGGAAAATAACCGTTATGACCATTAGCTAGGCAGCATGTTGTAATGTCGTCAAAAGGACGAGGGTTTCGTAATGTCCAACAGCCTCGTAATAATCTAAAAACCTTGTTTCTCACCCCAACTACTGAATCCGTCACTTGTGGGAAGGTTTTATTTAAAAGTTGCAATCCGATGTTCTTTTTCTTCCTTTTGGTAAGAAGCGAACATCACTAACCTGTAAGCATAACATGCTTCTTTATGTTGCATGTTATAAGCTCTTTCTAATTCACGAAATCCTATGTTGGGATATGTTGAGTCAAAATAGGTTCTTAACCCGTAGCTTAAAATTGCATTTGGGTTCCCCGCATTTAACACTTTAAAGAAAACACGGCGTAACTTACGGTCTCTCCAATGTGATATACCCCACCTATCAAAGGAAAGCCTTTTATAAATTAAGGCATTTCTGGAAAGTCTGTCAAATGTTTGACAAGTTAATTTCTCCATAACTAAATATGCTGATGAATTCTGACCGACTCTAGACAAGATTTCCTCAATCATATCCTCTGGTAAGTCTTCTAAAATATTCGGTTGTCTACCCTTAAAGTCCATTTTGTTTTTATACTGTAAAATAGACATGGATTAGATTCGTAAAAGATAATTAAAAACAATACAAGCAATTTTTACATAGAACATAAAAGTACAAGCACACTACAATACATATAATACACAACATGATTACAACCCTCTAATCTGAATCACTGGTTTCTTCTTCTTCGGACTTGGTTCGTTTTCCTAATTTTCTCGGAATATATGGTGTTCCTCTAATACGAGTCGTCGTTTTCCACATTATTTTAGAAAAATCTGGTGGTTTAGAGGTTCCCGGGTTATTGTCACAATATTGAAAATACGGGTGTTGACGGTACATATAAAGTTCATCGGGGTCGGAATCAGATTTCTCTATTTTGATGCCTTTTTCCTTATTATTTTCTTTTGCCTCATTAAATTGGGTCGGGGTAATTTCTATAACATCATCGGAATCCTCATCAGGATCCGATTCATCGGAAAATTGGTAATTTTCCCAATATTTTGCTTCCTTAGCGGAAACACCATTGACCATTATTAACTTTGGTCCATTGGTTGAGGATTTTCTTTTATTAGACCGGTTTTCTGTGGTACCTACTATTCCCCCCTCCGGAACCTCTTCTTCTTCCGGTTCCTCTTCTTCTGGTTCCTCTTCTTCTGGTTCCTCTTCTTCCGGTTCCGTTTCCTCTTCTTCCGGTTCTTCGGAAACTTGTGAATCTTGCCATTATATATTCGACTCTTAGTTATTATTAGGTGAGTCAATGGTATTTGTGCTAGAGGTAGACATCTATCACACAATATCAAACATGTTAAGAGATTAATATATCACATAATATTTACATGTTAATAATATATAGTTTCCAACAAAAATGTTAAGCAATCATTTTTAAAGAAAATACGGTCGAAGTCCAGACTCACTAATGCATCCTAACAAACTCGATAAGATACACTAATGCAAATTTTCTGGTTCTCTAAGACCAACGCTCGGATACCAACTGAAATGTCCCGTTCATATTGATTATAAACGTTCCATATTAATTGATTTTGTTGCGAGGTTTTGACCTCTATATGAGACGTTTTTCAAAGACTGCATTCATTTTTAAAACAACCATAACCTTTATTTTATCAATAAAGGTTTTAAAAACATTACGTAGATTATCAAATAATGATAATCTAAAATATACTGTTTACACATGACCATTACATAATGGTTTACAATAGAAATATATTACATCGACATATGTTTCTTGAATGCAGTTTTTACACAATATCATACAAACATGGACTCCAAATCTTGTCCTTATTTTAGTATGCAACAGCGGAAGCTCTTAGTATTCACCTAAGAATAAACATGCTTTAAACGTCAACAAAAATATTGGTGAGTTATAGGTTTAACCTATATATATCAAATCGTAACAATAGACCACAAGATTTCATATTTCAATACACATCCCATACATAGAGATAAAAATCACTCATATGGTGAACACCTGGTAACCGACATTAACAAGATGCATATATAAGAATATCCCCATCATTCCGGGACACCCTTCGGATATGATATAATTTTTGAAGTACTAAAGCATCTGGTACTTTGGATGGGGTTTGTTAGGCCCAATAGATCTATCTTTAGGATTCGCATCAATTAGGGTGTCTGTTCCCTAATTCTTAGATTACCAGACTTAATAAAAAGGGGCATATTCGATTTCGATAATTCAACCTTATAATGTAGTTTCACGTACTTGTGTCTATTTTGTAAATCATTTATAAAACCTGCATGTATTCTCATCTCAAAAATATTAGATTTTAAAAGTGGGACTATAACTCACTTTCACAGATATTTCCTTCCTCGGAAATAAGACTTGGCCACGGATCGATTCACGAACCTATACAAATATGTACATATATATCAAAGTATGATCAAAATATAATTACAACCATTTTTATTATGTTTTAAAGATTTGAGTGTATTAAGTCAGCTGTCCTCGTTAGTAACCTACAACTAGTTGTCCACAGTTAGATGTACAGAAATAAATCGATATATATTATCTTGAATCAATCCACGACCCAGTGTATACACGTCTCAGGCTACATCACAACTCAAAGTATATATATTTTTGGAATCAACCTCAACCCTGTATAGCTAACTCCAACATTACTGCATATAGAGTGTCTATAGTTGTTCCAAATAATATATATACATGCATACGTGTCTATGGTTTCCCAAGATTACATAATATATTAGAATACATGTATAATACAATATAAGTTAGCTAGAATATAATTTGTATAGATTTGTTAAACATTTCTCGTAGCTAAAAAGATCAAAAATATCCAATCTTGTTTTACCCATAACTTCTTCATTTTAAATCCATTTAGAGTGAATCAAATTTCTATGGTTTCATATTGAACTCTATTTTATGAATATAAACAGAAAAATTATAGGTTTATAGTCGTAAATATAAGTTACAAGTCGTTTTTGTAAAGGTAGTCATTTCAGTCGAAAGAACGACGTCTAGATGACCATTTTAGAAAACATACTTCCACTTTGAGTTTAACCTTAATTTTTGGATATAGTTTCATGTTCATATGAAAAATCATTTTCCCAGAAGAATAATTTTTAAATCAAAGTTTATCATAGTTTTTAATTATCCAATCCAAAACAGCCCCCGGTTTCACTACGACGGCGTATATCCGATTTTATGGTGTTCATCGTGTTTCCAGGTTTTAAATCATTAAGTTAGAATATCATATAGATATAGAATATGTGTTTAGTTGATTTTAAAAGTCAAGTTAGAAGGATTAACTTTTGTTTGCGAACAAGTTTAGAATTAACTAAACTATGTTCTAGTGATTACAAGTTTAAACCTTCGAATAAGATAGCTTTATATGTATAAATTGAATGATGTTATGAACATCGTTACTACCTCAAGTTTTCTGGATAAAGCTACTGGAAATGAAAAAAATGGATCTAGCTTCAAAGGATCCTTGGATGGCATGAAAGTTCTTGAAGCAGAATCATGACACGAAAACAGTTCAAGTAATATTTTCACTCAAAATAAGATTGTTATAGTTGTAGAAATTGAATCAAAGTTTAAATATGAATATTACCTTGAATTAGAAAGATAACCTACTGTAAAAACAAAGGTTCCTTGATCTTAGATGATTACTTGGAATGGATTAGAAAGCTTGGAAGTAGACTTGCAAACTTGGAAGTATTCTTGATTTTTATGAAACTATACTTATGGAATTTATGAAGAACACTAAGAACTTGAAGATGGAAATTGAGAGAGATCAATTAGATGAAGAAAATTGAAGAATGAAAGTGTTTGTAAGTATTTTTGGTCGTTGGTATATGGATTAGATATAAAGGATATGTAATTTTGTTTTCATGTAAATAAGTCATGAATGATTACTGAAATGTCCCGTTCTTATTGATTAAAAATGTTCCATATTAATTGATTTCGTTGCGAGGTTTTGACCTCTATATGAGACGTTTTTCAAAGACTGCATTCATTTTAAAATAAGCCATAACCTTTATTTCATCAATAAAGGTTTAAAAAGCTTTACGTAGATTATCAAATAATGATAATCTAAAATATCATGTTTACACATGACCATTACATAATGATTTACAATACAAATATGTTACAACGAAATAAGTTTCTTGAATGCAGTTTTTACACAATATCATACAAACATGGACTCCAAATCTCGTCCTTATTTAAGTATGCGACAGCGGAAGCTCTTAATAATCACCTGAGAATAAACATGCTTAAAACGTCAACAAAAATGTTGGTGAGTTATAGGTTTAACCTATATATTATCAAATCATAATAATAGACCACAAGATTTCATATTTCAATATACATCCCATACATAGAGATAATATTCATTCATATGGTGAACACCTGGTAACCGACATTAACAAGATGCATATAAGAATATCCCCTATCATTCCGGGAAATCCTTCGGACATGATAAAAATGAATTCAAAGTACTAAAGCATCCGGTACTTTGGATGGGGTTCGTTAGGCCCAATAGATCTATCTTTAGGATTCGCGTCAATTACGGTGTCTGTTCCCTAATTCTTAGATTACCAGACTTAATAAAAAGGGGCATATTCGATTTTGATAATTCAACCATAGAATGTAGTTTCACGTACTTGTGTCTATTTTTTAAATCATTTATAAAACCTGCATGTATTCTCATCCCAAAAATATTAGATTTTTAAAAGTGGGACTATAACTCACTTTCACAGATTTTTACTTCGTCGGGAAGTAAGACTTGGCCACTGGTCGATTCACGAACCTATAATAAATATGTACATATATATCAAAGTATGTTCAAAATATATTTACAACACTTTTAATACATTTTGATGTTTTAAGTTTATTAAGTCAGCTGTCCTCTTTTGTAACCTACAACTGGTTGTCCACAGTTAGATGTACAGAAATAAATCGATATATATTATCTTAAATCAATCCACGACCCAGTGTATACACGTCTCAGGCTAGATCACAACTCAAAGTATATATATTTTTTGGAATCAACCTCAACCCTGTATAGCTAACTCCAACATTACTGCATATAGAGTGTCTATGGTTGTTCCAAATAATATATATACATGGGTCGATATGATATGTCAAAACATTTGCATACGTGTCTATGGTATCCCAAGATTACATAATATATTAGAATACATGTATAATACAATATAAGTTAGCTAGGATATGATTTGTATAGAATTGTTAATATTTCCCGTAGCTACAAAAATCAAAAAATATCCAATCTTGTTTTACCCATAACTTCTTCATTTTAAATCCGTTTTGAGTGAATAAAATTGCTATGGTTTTATATTGAACTTTATTTTATGAATCTAAATAGAAAAAGTATAGGTTTATAGTCGGAAATATAAGTTGCAAGTTGTTTTTGTAAGAGGTAGTCATTTCAGTCGAAAGAACAACGTCTTGATGACCATTTTGAAAAACATACTTCCACTTTGAGTTTAACCATGATTTTTGGATATAGTTTCATGTTCATAAGAATAATCATTTTCCCAGAAGAACAACTTTTAAATCAAAGTTTCTCATATTTTTTAATTATCAAACCCAAAACAGCCCGCGGTGTTACTACGACGGCGTATGTCCAGTTTTACGGTGTTTTTCGTGTTTCCAGGTTTTAAATCATTAAGTTAGCATATCATATAGATATATAACATGTGTTTAGTTGATTTTAAAAGTCAAGTTAGAAGGATTAACTTTTGTTTGCGAACAAGTTTAGAATTAACGAAACTATGTTCTAGTGATTTCAAGTTTAAACCTTCGAATAAGATAGCTTTATATGTATGAATCGAATGATGTTATGAACATTATTACTACCTCAAGTTTTATGGATAAACCTACTGGAAAAGAGACAAATGGATCTAGCTTCAAAGGATCTTGGATGGCTTGAAACTTCTTGAAGTAGAATCATGATACGAAAACAAGTTCAAGTAAGATTTCCACTCGAAATAAGATTGTTATAGTTATAGAAATTGAATCAAAATTTGAATATGAGTCTTACCTTGTATTAGAAAGATATCTTACTGTAAATAAGAAAGATTTCTTGAGGTTGGATGATCACTCTACAAGATTGGAAGTAAGCTAGCAAACTTGGAAGTATTCTTGATTTTATGAAACTAGAACTTGTAGAATTTATGAAGAACACTTAGAACTTGAAGATAGAACTTGAGAGAGATCAATTATATGAATAAAATTGAAGAATGAAAGTGTTTGTAGGTGTTTTTGGTCTTTGGTGTATGGATTAGATATAAAGGATATGTAATTTTGTTTTCATGTAAATAAGTCATGAATGATTACTCATATTTTTGTAATTTTATGAGATATTTCAAGCTAGTTGCCAAATGATGGTTCCCACATGTTTTAGGTGACTCACATGTGCTGCTAAGAGCTGATCAATAGAGTGTATATACCAATAGTACATACATCTAAAAGTTGTGTATTGTACGAGTACGAATACGGGTGCATACGAGTAGAATTGTTGATGAAACTGAACGAGGATGTAATTTTAAGAATTTTTATTAAGTAGAAGTATTTTGATATGTGTCTTGAAGTCTTTCAAAAGTGTATTAATACATATTAAAACACTACATGTATATACATTTTAACTGAGTCGTTAAGTCATCGTTAGTCGTTACATGTAAGTGTTGTTTTGAAACCTTTAGGTTAACGATCTTGTTAAATGTTGTTAACCCAATGTTTATAATATCAAATGAGATTTTAAATTATTTTATTTTCATGATATTATGATGTATGTATATCTCTTAATATGATATAAATACATTAAATGTCGTTACCACGATAATCGTTACATATATGTCTCGTTTCAAAATCATTAAGTTAGTAGTCTTGTTTTTTACATATGTAGTTCATTGTTAATATACTTAATGATATGTTTACTTATCATAATATCATGTTAACTATATATATATCCATATATATGTCATCATATAGTTTTTACAAGTTTTAACGTTCGTGAATCACCGGTCAACTTGGGTGGTCAATTGTCTATATGAAACCTATTTAAATTAATCAAGTCTTAACAAGTTTGATTGCTTAATATGTTGGAAACACTTAATCATGTAAATAACAATTTCATTTAATATATATATATATATAAACATGGAAAAGTTCAGGTCACTACAATTACGCATATTTTTGTAATTTTATGAGATATTTCATGCTAGTTGCCAAATGATGGCTTCCACATGTATTAGGTGACTCACAAGGGCTGTTAAGAGCTGATCATTGGAGTGTATATACCAATACTACATACATCTAAAAGCTGTGTATTGTACGAGTACGAATACGGGTACATACGAGTAGAATTATTGATGAAACTGAACGAGGATGTAATTGTAAGTATTTTTGTGTAACACCCTGTTTTTGTTTCTGATTTTGCAGTAGGTTGGGATGCCGTCCAGATAGGAGGGATTCCGTCCAGCAACAAAAGGTGGGACGCCGTCCCGATAGGGGGGACGCCGTCCAGCAACAAAAGGTGGGACGCCTTCCAAAGTTTGGGACGCCGTCCAAATGTCCAAACGGTCTGTACGAGTTGTGGATATTGGAACGTAGTTCCAAGTTGGGGAGTTACACTCTCGCACGAGGAAGTTTTAGTGTGAGATTTCGGATGATGCTTTTGGTAGATCTGGAAATTTGGTCGAGACACAGTTTGGGTCGATTTGTGGTAGAGTACAATTTTGGTTAACTTGTACTTATGGTATTGGATTTGTAAATTATCACTGAGGTGGTATGTTGGTGAATCTCGTTGAGAGATAATGGACGTGTTTGGCGACCAAGGTAAAATCCCTCGGTTAAGGGATGCGTGTGAGTCGGGTTCTCTTTTGGAGAATTATTGTTTGGTACCTATGTTCGATATATGTGGTTCTTGCTCGATTATGGATGGTTAGTGGTATCCGCTAGGGTTCACTATATTGTAACAGAGCGCGATGTTGCACTACTCGTTGTTTGAGTCCGAAAGTGCGTATGTGATTGATGAAGCATGACCTTCGGGGTCCGCTGACTTCATCGTGGTATTGATGAATGATGAAGCATGACTTTCGGAGTCCGCTAACTTCATCATGGGAGTATGCGATTGGTGAAGCATGATCTTCAGGTCCACTGACTTCATCATGAGCGAGGTGATATATCGGTGAAGCATGACTTTCGGGTCCGCTGACTTCATCCGGTGTTGAGATTGGTGAAGCATGGCCTTCAGGGTCCGCTGACTTCATCCGGAGAGTAGTGTTACGTCGGCATGGCTTAACATTATCGGGAAATGCGAGTACAGGTGGGAAATGAGAGTACCATTCTTGATTTGTGTTGTGGGAACTATCGGTTGTTTTATACGCCGATGGTGGGGTCGTGAGGACCGTGTGGTGTGATTTGTGATGCGATAGCCGTGTTTCGCTCATATGTTGTCACGGGTATGACAATAGCCGATTTTGTACACCTTAGGATTAGCATTGCCATAGTCGTTTTGGGCGCTTTTGGTTTTAGCCGTTGTTTATGATGTTAGGATAGTGGCGTATTGGTTGTATTGTGCACTACAAAGGATGTTTAGTGGTAAGTGTAATCCGTAAGGATTCATGTGGTCCGGTCTTCATCGTTTCGGATTGTTGACTTTAGGATTGAGACTTGGTTGCTTCTAGCATTGTACTTGTAATGGTTTTAGTGCTCGGATAATGGGTTTGATAAATCGCGGGAGACGATTCTAGTTGTTAAAGGTGATTCCTTGGGAAGAGTTGACTAGGAAAGTCGGATTGAGACTTATGTTGAGGACCGTGGAGTGTGGTCCGTTTGGTTAAGTGACGAGGATCACGAGGACGTGATCGATTCTAAGTGGGGGAGAGTTGTAACACCCTGTTTTTGTTTCTAATTTTGCAGTAGGTCGGGACGCCGTCCAGATAGGAGGGACGCCGTCCAGCAACAAAAGGTGGGACGCCGTCCCGATAGGGGGGACGCCGTCCAGCAACAAAAGGTGGGACGCCGTCCAAAGTTTGGGACGCCGTCCAAACGGTCTGTCGAGCCAGCTGTTTTAATTATTTTAAAAGGGCTAAAATGGTAAAATCACTTAGATGCCGATTTGGACCCTTCAAGGCTGGTTCCTTGGTCATTTGTGGATCATATTTCATCTTCACAAACACTCCCAACATTATTTAGAGAGAGAGGAGAAGTTCTAGAGAGAGAGGTGGATTTGGAGAAGGAGTCGAATTCTCGCAAAAGCTCGGGTTCTAAAGTTGTTCATCTCGCTCCTAGCTACATTGTGGTGGTATTGGTAAGCTCAAACTCCGAATTTTATTTGTTAGATTTGATGTTCAAGTTAGGGTTTTGAGCTAGATTGTTGTGAAACCCTTTTAGATGATGAAGTAGGTTCATGGTGACTTGTTAATCTTGTCACTTGGCGGGTTTTGGGTTGGTTGACGTTTTAGCCTTGATTAGGGTTTGATCTTGAGTTTAATCACTAGGTTTAGTGATTATGGAAGTGTTGAAACTCTTTTGGGTGAGTTTGGCTAACTAATTTTGAAATGGGTCAAAATTAGGGTTTTGGTGTCAAAATGGGTATGACACGTGTTTAACACTTGTGTTCGGGTTTAATTGGCGTGTTAGGACCATTTTCACTCGTGTCAGTGATTATTGGTTAGTTTGGGCGCGTTTCGTGCTTAGAAGTGCAAATGGGTCGAA
The DNA here is from genome assembly GCF_046630445.1 of Rutidosis leptorrhynchoides. NCBI lineage: Eukaryota > Viridiplantae > Streptophyta > Magnoliopsida > Asterales > Asteraceae > Rutidosis > Rutidosis leptorrhynchoides. The sequence continues at coordinate 216,882,845 of NC_092338.1, read as the reverse complement.
TTTGCACTAGGTGTCAATTGGGTTGGTTTGTAAGTCAACCCTAATTGTGTTGTTGTGTTTGTGATAATGGAATAGGTACTTTCCATTTGGCGCGTTGCGGTTTACTTGGAAGCATTCATCAAGACGACTAGGTGAGTGTTAATATCCTATATGCATATGTATGTGTAGGATGGGTGCGGGTCGGGAGAAGGGGTTCTCGCTTGTAGAGCTCGCTTCTCATATAGGTGGAATTATTAGACTTGTGTATAGGTCCAATTGGCACGGTTGTGCATTTTGGTTGACCACGTTGGCGAGGTGCACACTTTGTGTGTACGTTATCACATAGGCGTGTGATGTGGACTTATATAACCCCAATGACGAAGGGTTAATATAGTGAGTGGAATAATTATATGCGTAGGTATATAATGTATCTATTTGTTGTAGCGTAAAATTTGTAGTGTCGAGGTGTTAAGACACCACGTTTCACGTGAAGAGTGTAGCATCGAGGTGTTAAGATGCCACTCGGGGTGAAGCATCGAGGTGTTAAGATGCCACCTAGGGGTGTAGTGTCGAGGTGTTAAGACACCACTCCGTAAAATAATGAGTGAAGCATCGAGGTGTTAAGATGCCACTCAGGGTGAAGTGGCGAGGTGTTAAGGTGCCACCTTAGGGGTTAGTGATACGAGGTGTTAAGTACCCTAACGGATGTTATGAACATCGATGACTTGTTTCACGAAGTCATTCCCTTGCGAAGATTTGGTTAACCATGGTTATTGTGTTGTAAGCGTAAGCAAATTATATATATATATATATATATATATATATATATATATATATATATATATATATATATATATATATATATATATATATATATATATATATATATATATATATATATATATATATATATATATATATATATATATATTGTATACATATAATGTTGTATTGTCGTGATGTAGCTAACTCTCCGGGTGTAGCTTATTGGCATTGTTCACATCGTTGTTGGTGAACTTATATTTTGTTGATGTATCTTTAGCTCGTTGCTTAGTGATCTTACGGTATGCTTAGACTAGCTTGCCTTTATGCTTGGATGCTCCGGTATACGGTATTTGATTTTATGAGGCGTGTCCATTTTATGCATATATATGTATGTAGTATATTATCATTCACTAAGCGTTAGCTTACCCTCTCATTGTTTACATTTTTATAGATTGCACGGATGCGGTGGCTCGGGTAAGCGCGGGGACTAGTGGACTTGCGTAGTTGCTTTAGAAGACTTGCTTTTGGATTTGATTAGGATTGGGTAGCGTGTCCCCAATCCCATGCTCGGTCTATGTTTTTGTATAAACTAATGGGTCGAAATAGTCACTTGTGGTATTTTGGGTTGATGTGGGCCCGATGTCGTAAAACTCGGTTTTTATTGTGGAAAACTCCTAGTTTAAACTATTGTAATCTATTGTGAAAGTGTTTTGGTTTAAAAGTGTCGGGAAGCGGGTTTTCGCCCGCGTGTGTTCGAAAAACTGATCAGAATGTTTTAGTACATCTGGACGCCGTCCCAGATGGCTGGACGCCGTCCCAGTCTTAAGTTCTGGACGCCGTCCAAGCTTTTGGACGCCGTCCAGATCAACTATTCCAGAAATTTTTTTTGTGTGTGGCACATTTTCGGAAGGTTAACGGGTTGGGTTGTTACATTTTGTTAAGTAGAAGTATTTTGATAAGTGTCTTGAAGTCTTTCAAAAGTGTATGAATACATATTAAAACACTACATGTATATACATTTTAACTGAGTCGTTAAGTCATTGTTAGTCGTTACATGTAAATGTTGTTTTGAAACCTTTAGGTTAACGATCTTGTTAAATGTTGTTAACCTATTGTTTATTATATCAAATGAGATGTTAAATTGTTACATTATCATGATATTATGATATATAATATATCTTAGTATGATATATATATATACAGTTAAATGTCGTTACAACGATAATCGTTACATATATGTCTCGTTTCGAAATCATTAAGTTAGTAGTCTTATTTTTACATATGTAGTTCATTGTTAATACACTTAATGATATATTTACTTATCATTTAACATAATTAACCAAGTGTATCAATATCTTAATATGAATCATATGTACCTAGTAAGACGTTGTTATAACGATAATCGTTATATATATCGTTTTCGAGTTTCTTAACTTAATAGTCTCATTTTCATGTATATAACTCATTGTTAAAATACCTAATGAGATACATACTTATAATAAAATCATGTTAACTATATATATAACCATGTATATGTCATCGTATAGTTTTTACAAGTTTTAACGTTCGTGAATCACCGGTCAACTTGGGTGGTCATTTGTCTATATGAAACCTATTCCAATTAATCAAGTCTTAACAAGTTTGATTGCTTAACATGTTGGAAACACTTAATCATATAAATATCAATTTCATTTAATATATATAAATATGGAAAAGTTCGGGTCACTACATCCACAGCCTCCTTCATAGTCTGTTAAATCCGTTTTCCAGTTCCAAACCTTCTCTTTTTCTCAGCTTTACCACCTTACTATTCTTTGTCATCAAACTTTTTACTGTTAAGATCGTTTACAATTTTTGATGCTTCGTCAGCATTTCAATAACTAGTTTGCAGTTCTAAAATTTTTTCAGAACTTCACATTCAAAGTATGTAAGTCCAGGAGATAGACGTTTTACGTACACATATAACTGTTGGCGTAGACATGCTGCGAGATTTCAAAATACTGGTTACTGTTTTCCGATGATTCGTGTGACAATTCTCGTTACAAGATGCGAATGAGTAAATGATGTGATTTCAATAAATATAATGATTTTTCGAAAAGTCAAAGATAATTGAAGTTGTTGGTAAGTTTATTGCTAAGGTGGCGAGATATGAAAGGTCCCCAGTAAAGATGACGAAAGGGCAACGTATCTATCGAGGTTATAATAAGACTAGTCCGACTGAAAAGTCGAAGTTGACTTGCTGGAGCTGTGACAAAACTGTCTACTTTGAAAAGGAATTGAAAAGTCATTTTAGCTAATAAATGCCAAAGGGTCTGGCACGGATACGCGTCGAACTATGACTTTGGCTTCGAGAGCTTTTTAGGTACATAAGTGTGGGTAATATGTGGTTGGATCATCATCTCGATTGTTCATTGTTTGAAGTGTCTTCAAAAACTTCGGAGAGTTTGAACACAGTTTGTAATCGTTAATATACATATGATATTCTAACACAGTTTTGAAGTCAAAGTATAGCTTTGAAAGATGTAGGAATCTAAGAACGATGTCTTCTGTTAAATCATGACTTGGATTTTAATTTGTCAAAATCAAAATGCGTAATCAAATTTGGGTGAGAATGGTTGTTTTGATTTCTATACAAGAATGTATATTGTTGTGAGATTTTGGGAGTATAGTTGATGATTTGCTTAATCAGATTCGAAAAATGTAACATATTAATTGTGAATTTATATATCTCTCGGGTATTACCTACCCGTTAAAAAAAAATTTCACAATTAATATTTTGTACAACAGAATTTTATTACAGTCTTTATGAAAATATATATGTGCATATTTTCTTCAGATGTAACATAGATTTAATGAGTTAATATTAAATTAAACTCATTTGATTTACGTTTGAAACTAGAACTGAATAATCCCTAAAGACTTTAGAAATTACATAACTTTTACGGAGTATTTATTCAATAAAATTGAAATTATGAATTAATACTTCGTTATTTGTTGGTGTTTGTGGAATTCTTGTGAATTTTGCAAGGTACGAATAATGTTATTTGAAAAGTTTCGAGTACATCGACGATGAAAGTGAAAATCAAACTTATATTTGAATAATTCATTTGATTTATTATGAATTGGGATTTATTGAATTGAGGCAGAGATTGTAGTTAATGATGGTTAAGTTGTGGACGAAGGACGTACATTATTGCATATTAGTAACATGAATTAGCCGAGTAGTTAAGATTCACACCTAATAGCTTAGTACGGAAATATTTATTATGGTCTAAAAATTTATATATATAAGATATACATATAAATCCTTCAGTGGAAATGAGTTAATACTTCATAACTCATTGATATGACATACTTGTTGTTGATTTATAATGATGTCCACGGTGATTCTTGAACTGACGGAGTTTGTGATGTTATAGGTGCTGCTGATTCTGACAACGCTGATGGCACTGACTGTACTGGTGATGTTCATGGTACTGTTGATGTTGTTGGTAAATCAAGTCTAGCTTGTAAACCACACATCATTCTTGTCAGGGTTTCTACTCTTCCTTCTATCATTTGGGTTCACTCATCTAATTTATGGTTAGGGCTAGAATATATAATCTCTAAGACTTTAGAGACTACATAATCGTCACAAAATGTTTCTCCAATGAAGTTATGAATCAATACTTCATCGTTTGTTGTTGTTGGTATTCCTTGGTATCTATAGAGTGTATGTCATTGGTACTCGTGGGATATAGGTTGTGATGTTGAAGTGTGGGATGCGGATGTTACTGTTGGTGGTGGTGATGGTACTGTTGGTGTTGCTGATGGTGGTACTGGTTATGCTGCTGGTGCTGCTGTTGGTGTTTGTAACCCTTGCACCATATTCTCTAAAGCCACTACTCGAGCACGAAGCTCGTTGACTTCTTCTATTACACCGGGGTGATTGTCGATTCGGACGAGCGGATAAATAAAATCTAGAATTTGATGTAGTATATAATCGTGACGAGATACTCTGAAAATGAGAGAGAAAATGGTGTTTCGGACCGGTTCTACGGTAAGTGCTTTAGGCTCATCGCCAAGAGGGCAATGTGGTGGATGGAAGGGATCACCTTCTTCTTGTCTCCAATTATTGAGGAGGCTACGAACCTATCCCCAATTCATCCAGAATAGATGATGGCTAATTGGTTAATCCATTCCAGTCACACTGCTTTCGGAGCTTGAGTGGGATTCCATATCGGAATTCGAGGGACTTGAACTAATGACGAATTCCATTTTGTTCGATTGAATAAAGGATTTTTCGATATGAAACGATTTTGCGGCTATCGGGTGGTATTCTAATTACATAGAATATCTATATATATAGCGCAAAATATTTCGTAGATTACGGAGGAATTTACGGGATATGTCAGGCAAAGTTTACAGTAACAGATACGCTAAGATATGGATTAGCAGATACGCTAAGATATGAATTTTTTTATACACTATTCATGCAATCAATGCAGTAAGACGTGTCTAGACTAAGAATGATAAGCACGCAATTTTCGACAAAAATGATAAACAAAACTTTTGACATGCAGAACGGTCGAAGTCCAGGCTCACTAATGCATCCTAACGACTATCAGTTAGACACACTAATGCAGACCTGGTTCGCTAAGACCACCGTTCTGATACCAACTGAAAGGACCCATTCATACACATTATAAACAATTCACAATAGTTGATTACATCACGAGGTATTTGACCTCTATATGATACATTTTACAAACATTGCACTCGTTTTTAAAAGACAAACTTTCTTTACAATGAAAGTTGATGGCATGCACACCATTTCATAATACATCCAACTATAATTGACATAATAATAATCTTGATGAACTCAATGACTCGAATGCAACGTCTTTCAAAATATGCCATGAATGACTCCAAGTAATATCCTTAAAATGAGCTAATGCACAGCGAAAGATTTCTTTAATACCTGAGAATAAACATGCTTTAAAGTGTCAACCAAAAGGTTGGTGAGTTCATAGGTTTATCATAACAATCATTTCAATATATTAATAGACCACAAGATTTCCGTTTATAAATATATGTACACTCACAAGTGTATAAAGTATTCTATAAGTTGTAGGCACCCGGTAACAAGCCTTAACGTTCATGTTTTACCCTCTGAAGTACACCAGATCAGGTGTGTTTAAAATAACCTCGAAGTACTAAAGCATCCCATAGTCAGGATGGGGTTTGTCAGGCCCAATAGATCTATCTTTAGGATTAGTGCCTACCGTACATAGACAAGTAGTTTAATGTTACCAAGCTAAGGGTATATTTCTGGTTTAAACCCACGTAGAATTAGTTTTAGTACTTGTGCCTATTTCGTAAAACATTTATAAAAACAGCGCATGTATTCTCAGTCCCAAAAATATATATAAAAGGGAGCAAATGAAACTCACCATACTGTATTTCGTAGTAAAAATACATATAACGTCATTTAACAAGTGCAACGTTGGCCTCGGATTCACGAACCTATATTAATTATATATATTTATATGTTGGTCAATATTTGTCTAACAATTTTTGGTCAAGTCATAGTGTACCACAATCCTAATGCTCGAGACTAATATGCAAACGTCAACAAAAGTCAACTTGACCCAAAATGACTTCTAAAATTTATACGTGTTTATTATATAACTTAACTATAGTCGTTTTATATATTTAAATATATTTATTAGATTTTATAATAATAAAAGTCATTTATTAATAAAAATTTATATTAACGTTTATATATGATAAAATATACTTTTACATATCTTAAGTAGTAAAATTTATAAAGTTCACTTAATATCGTAAAACTATAGTGGTAAGTATTATTAATGTAATTATATTACGCGTGGTAAAAAATATCTTTGTATCCCCTATTTATTTGATAAAATAATATTGATCATATTAATAATAAGTAAAAGTTGTATTATTTTGTAATAATAATTATTATTATTCTATAAAAAAATAACAATATTTATATTTACTAAAAATGTTATTATGATAAAATGATAATACTAACATAATAGTAATAATGATATTTTATAATAACAATGATATTTCTATTAAAATAATAACGACGATAGTAATAATAATCATTTTAACAATAATACTAAAATTCAGTTGACTATAACTTCTAATCCGTTCATCGAAACCATTCGATATCTAAATGAAAAGTTCTTAATTTTTCGCTAGCTTTCCAATGACATGCATATCATATACTCTATCTCAGTAGCATATGTATCTAATTCAGGATTCAACAAACCTATCTAAGGACAATATCGAATGTACAAGCATTCATAATCCTATATACTCGAGCACTAGTCAAGGATACACTATTGATATATAAAAGTTAAGTTATTTGTGCTCACGTATCAATATTGAGATTCAATATTGTAGGAAAGTACGTAGACGCAACGGAGATGATAAACACTAGATTGACCTCACGAGCATACCCATGAACCATACCCATCACCTCCATAGCTATAACCCATAATTTCCTTAGCTTCGACTCATTCAAAAAACTATTTTGAAATCACTCGGACATCACTCCGTCGTAATATTTAATGTATACTAATAATATCTTGAAATAATACAGAGCAAATATATATATATATATATATATATATATATATATATATATATATATATATATATATATATATATATATATATATATATATATATAAATCGATTGAGAGAGTTTAGAGAAATATATTTTTGAGTTTCTATGAAATAATGAAACCTATTGAATTCTATTTATAATAGATTTTTGAATTATTAAAGTGAATTATTAAAGTATGAATTATTAAAGTGAATTATTAAAGTATGAATTATTAAAGTGAATTATTAAAGTATGAATTATTAAAGTGAATTATTAAAGTATGATTTTTTAAAGTAAATTATTAAAGTTAAAGTAAAGTAAAGGTAAAGTTAAAGTATAGTAAAATTATAAAAACTATGTATGTATAATACGCGTATAAATATATATAATATTAATTTAAATCGTTATATATATTTAATGAAATAAAATATAAATATCGTTATATTTATTATACTGGTTAAGTAATGAGTTGTCAAAAGTGATTCTAGATATTTATAAAAGTTATATACGTTTTAATAATAAAGTTCTTTTTAAACTGAAAACGTTTTTGTACGTTTGAAAATAGATTAATAGAATATTATGGAAACCAATTCTCCACTAGCTTTTGTCTAACTTTCGTAAATGACACTTTTTATTTTTATTTATAAATAGCTTTACAAATTATTCCGAATATCGTTAAGAGGAATAGATTTTCTCAAATCATAGTGGACCTCTCAACAGAGACTTGTAATCATAATTCAATATTTCTGATAATTCAATCATTTAATATATATTTTTTAATTTCATCGATAATCATATTGAAACAAATACGTTCATATAAAGCATTATACGTTTAAATACTTTGTTGACATTTTCAATTTATAACATATACACATATACATACATATTCATATATGTTCATTTAATGGTTCGTGAATCATTGGAATTTGGTCTAGGTTTAAATGAATGTATAAACATAGTTTAAAATCCTTGAGATTTAACTTAACAAACATTGCTTATCGTGTCAGAATAATATAAAGATAAAGTTTAAATTTAGTCGAAAATTTCCAGATCGTCACAATTTAAGTTCAAACCCTAACTTGAATATCACAATCAATCAATGAAATTCGGAGTTTGAACTTACCAATACTACCAAAACGTAGCCGTGAACGAGATGAACAACTTTAAAACTCGAGCTTTGGAGAGAATCCAACTCCTTCTTCTCCAAATGGAGCTTCCTCTCTCTAAAACTCTTCTCTCTCTAGGGTTTGGAGATGAGAGTGTTTGTGGTGTAGAAATGAGGATAAGATGATCAATGGATCAGCTTTGAAGGCTTCAAACCGACCCCAAGTGAAATGACCAAAATGCCCATCATTTAACTCAAATTTATAAAAAGCTGAAAACTGTCGCTGGGACAGTGCGCCGAGCGCACACCTAAAGGTGCGCTGCGTGCACACACTCAATTCCAGACAGTGAGTTCCAGTTTGATACCGTTTAATTATACGACGTTTATTGTAGTGACCCGAACTTTTTCATGTTTATATATATATTAAATGAAATTGTTATTTACATGATTAAGTGTTTCCAACATGTTAAGCAATCAAACTTGTTAAGACTTGATTAATTGAAATAGGTTTCATATAGACAATTGACCACCCAAGTTGACCGGTGATTCACGAACGTTAAAACTTGTAAAAACTATATGATGACATATATATGGATATATATATATATTTAACATGATATTATGATAAATAAACATTTCATTAAGTATATTAACAATGAACTACATATGTAAAAACAAGACTACTAACTTAATGATTTTGAAACGAGACATATATGTAACGATTATCGTTGTAACGACATTTAATGTATATATATCATATTAAGAGATATTTATACATCATAATATCATGATAATATAATAATTTAAAATCTCATTTGATATTATAAACATTAGGTTAACAACACTTAACAAGATCGTTAACCTAAAGGTTTCAAAACAACACTTACATGTAACGACTAACGATGACTTAACGACTCAGTTAAAATGTATATACATGTAGTGTTTTAATATGTATTCATACACTTTTGAAAGACTTAAAGACACTTATCAAAATACTTCTACGTAACAAAAATACTTACAATTACATCCTCGTTCAATTTCATCAATAATTCTACTCGTATGCACCCGTATTCGTACTCGTACAATACACAGCTTTTAGATGTATGTACTATTGGTATATACACTCCAATGATCAGCTCTTAGCAGCACATGTGAGTCACCTAACACATGTAGGAACCATCATTTGGCAACTAGCATGAAATATCTCATAAAATTACAAAAATATGAGTAATCATTCATGACTTATTTACATGAAAACAAAATTTCATATCCTTTATATCTAATCCATACACCAACGACCAAAAACACCTACAAACACTTTCATTCTTCAATTTTCTTCATCTAATTGATCTCTCTCAAGTTCTATCTTCAAGTTCTAAGTGTTCTTCATAAATTCCAAAAGTTCTAGTTGCATAAAATCAAGAATACTTCCAAGATTGCAAGTTTACTTCCAAGTTTTCTAAATCCATTCCAAGTAATCATCCAAGATCAAGAAACCTTTGTTACTTACAGTAGGTTATATTTCTAATACAAGGTAATAAACATATTCAAACTTTAATTCAATTTCTATAACTATAACAATCTTTTTTCGAGTGGAAATCTTACTTGAAATTGTTTTCGTGTCATGATTCTGCTTCAAGAACTTTCAAGCCATCCAAGGATCCTTTGAAGCTAGATCTATTTTTCTCATTTTCAGTAGGTTTATCCAAGGAACTTGAGGTAGTAATGATGTTCATAACATCATTCGATTCATACATATAAAGCTATCTTATTCGAAGGTTTAAACTTGTAATCACTAGAACATAGTTTAGTTAATTCTAAACTTGTTCGCAAATAAAAGTTAATCCTTCTAACTTGACTTTTAAAATCAACTAAACACATGTTCTATATCTATATGATATGCTAACTTAATGATTTAAAACCTGGAAACACGAAAAACACCGTAAAACCGGATTTACACCGTCGTAGTAACACCGCGGGCTGTTTTGGGTTAGTTAATTAAAAACTATGATAAACTTTGATTTAAAAGTTGTTATTCTGGGAAAATTATTTTTATTATGAACATGAAACTATATCCAAAAATTCGACTGAAATGACTACCTTTACAAAAACGACTTGTAACTTATTTTTCCGACTATAAACCTATACTTTTTCTGTTTAGATTCATAAAATAGAATTCAATATGAAACCATAGCAATTTTATTCACTCAAAACGGATTTAAAATAAAGAAGTTATGGGTAAAACAAGATTGGATAATTTTTCTCATTTTAACTACGTGAAAATTGGTAACAAATCTATTCCAACCATAACTTAATCAACTTCTATTGTATATTATGTAATATTGAGATACCATAGACACGTATACAATATTTCGACCTATCATGTCGACACATATATATATATTTCGGAACAACCGTAGACACTCTATATGTGAATGTTGGAGTTAGCTATACAGGGTTGAGGTTGATTCCAAAATATATATAGTTTGAGTTGTGATCAGTACTGAGATACGTATACACTGGGTCGTGGATTGATTCAAGATAATATTTATCGATTTATTTCTGTACATCTAACTGTGGACAACTAGTTGTAGGTTACTAACGAGGACAGCTGACTTAATAAACTTAAAACATCAAAATATATTAAAAGTGTTGTAAATATATTTTGAACATACTTTGATATATATGTATATATTGTTATAGGTTCGTGAATCAACCAGTGGCCAAGTCTTACTTCCCGACGAAGTAAAAATCTGTGAAAGTGAGTTATAGTTCCACTTTTAAAATCTAATATTTTTGGGATGAGAATACATGCAGGTTTTATAAATTATTTACAAAATAGACACAAGTACGTGAAACTACATTCTATGGTTGAATTATTGAAATCGAATATGCCCCTTTTTATTAAGTCTGGTAATCTAAGAATTAGGGAACAGACACCCTAATTGACGCGAATCCTAAAGATAGATATATTGGGCCTAACAAACCCCATCCAAAGTACCGGAAGCTTTAGTACTTCGAAATTTATATCATACCCGAAGGGTGTCCCGGAATGATGGGGATATTCTTTTATATGCATCTTGTTAATGTCGGTTACCAGGTGTTCACCATATGAATGATTTTTATCTCTATGTATGGGATGTGTATTGAAATATGAAATCTTGTGGTCTATTGTTACGATTTGATATATAGGTTAAACCTATAACTCACCAACATTTTTGTTGACGTTTAAAGCATGTTTATTCTCAGGTGAATACTAAGAGCTTCTGCTGTTGCATACTAAAATAAGGACAAGATTTGGAGTCCATGTTTGTATGATATTGTGTAAAAACTGCATTCAAGAAACTGATTTCGATGTAACATATTTGTATTGTAAACCATTATGTAATGGTCGCGTGTAAACAGGATATTTTAGATTATCATTATTTGATAATCTACGTAAAGCTTTTTAAACCTTTATTGATGAAATAAAGGTTATGGTTTGTTTTAAAATGAATGCAGTCTTTGAAAAACGTCTCATATAGATGTCAAAACCTCGCAACGAAATCAATTAATATGGAACGTTTTTAATCAATAAGAACGGGACATTTCAGTTGGTATCCGAGCGTTGGTCTTAGAGAACCAGAATTTTGCATTAGTGTGTCTTATCGAGTTTGTTAGGATGCATTAGTGAGTCTGGACTTCGACCGTGTTTACTTGAAAAATGATTGCTTAACAAATTTTGTTGGAAACTATATATTTTTAACATGTGAATATTATGTGATATATTAATCTCTTAACATGTTTGATATTGTGTGATAGATGTCTACCTCTAGCACAAATCCCATTGACTCACCTAATAATAACGAAGAGTTGAATATATATTGGACTGATTCACAAGTTCCCGAAGAGGAACCGGAAGAAGAATCAGAACCGGAAGAAGAATCAGAACCGAAAGAGGAGGAACCGGAGGAGGAAATAGAACCGGTGGGGGAAATAATAAAACCGTTAAGTAAAAGAAAATCCTCAACCAACCGACCAAGTTAATTATGGTCAATGGTGTTTCCGCCAAGGAAGCAAAATATTGGGAGGATTACCAATTCTCCGATGAATCGGATTCCGACGAGAATTCCAATGATGTTATAGAAATTACCCCAACTGAATTTAAAAAGGAAAAAGAAAATAATAAGGGAAAGGGCAACCCCGATGAACTTTATATGTATCGTCAACCCCCGAAGTCCTTAAGTTGTAACAATGACCCGGGAACCTCTAAACCAACAGGTTTTTCTAATCCGTTGTGGAAAACGACAGCTAAATTAGGGGAACATCATATATCCCTAGAAACTTGGCAAAACGAACCAAAACCGAAGAAGAAGAAATGAGCGAGTCGGAATAAGATAGTTGTATTCGTGTGGTGTAATATATGTAATATAGTGTGCTTATGCTTTATGATATATGTAAAAATTGCTTGTATTAATAAGTATTTTTTTTATTATGAATCTAACTCTTGTCTATTTTACAGTATAAAAATACAAAATGGATAGACAACCCAATATTTTAAGAGACCTACCCGGAGACATGATTGATGAAATCTTGTCTAGAGTCGGTCAGAATTCTTCGGCACAACTATTTACGGTGAAATCAGTTTGTAAGACATTCGAAGAACGTTCCAAGAATGTCTTGGTTTATAAGAGACTTTCGTTTGAAAGATGGGGGATATCACATTAAGAAACCTATAAGTTACGATGTGTTTACTTTGACGCATATATTGCGGGGAACCCAAATGCTATTTTACGCAACGGGTTAAGAAATTATTTTGACTCAATGTATCCGAATATAGGACTTCCTGATTTAGAAAAAGTGGCTAACATGCAACATAAAGAAGCATGCTATGCTTACGGGTTAGTAATGTTCGCTTCTCACCAAAGTGAGAAAAAGAACATCGGGCTACAACTATTAAACAAAACGTTCCCACAAGTGACGGAGTCGGTAATTGGGGTAAGAAATGAGGTTTTTAGGTTATTACGAGACTGTTGGACATTACGTAACCCTCGTCCCTTTGACGACGTTACAACACGTTGTCTTATCAACGGCCATAACGGTTATGTTCCACAAGACCAAGGATGGGAAGTAGTCCTAGTAAAACCAGAATGCATGACTTGTTTCTGGACGTATGAATTACATGTCTTTATTGCCTTTGCTGAACGACTTGTGTACTAGCTAGAATTATCTTCACAACTATCTTGTATCAAAGTTATTGTGTGCTATATTTCATGCTTTATGTAAAATAAGCGGTATTGTAAGTTTGTAAAATATTGTATAAAAGTTTGAACGCGAAATATTATTATAATCAGTTTTTCATATAGAATTGTAGTAGTTAAATTGTATATTAGCTACTAAGTATGAACTTAAAGGGTAGGTACTACCCGAATTTAAACTTATAAAACGCTAATATGAAGAAAAAGCTTTTATAAATGAGTTCATATTATGCTACGAAATACTATTAACTACTCTTAATATTCTGTATGATTAACTTGTTCCATTTGACTATTTTGAAGGAAATGGCACCGATTACTCGACACACCGTGAATATGAATGAAGAGGAATTTCCTACTTTTCTAGCTTCAAACATAGCCGCAGTACAGTCTGCGCTACATACCAACAATAACCTTGGATCTAGCAGTACAGGAAATCGTGTAGGATGCACCTACAAAGAATTCACTGCCTGCAAACCTTTGGAATTTAATGGAACCGAAGGACCGATCGGATTGAAACGGTGGACCGAGAAGGTCAAATCCGTGTTTGCCATAAGTAAGTGTACTGAAGAGGACAAAGTGAAGTACGCTACGCATACCTTCACAGGTTATGCGTTAACATGGTGGAATACCTATCTAGAGCAAGTGGGACAAGATGATGCTTACGCACTACCGTGGTCAGCATTCAAGCACTTGATGAACGAGAAGTACCGTCCCAGAACCGAGGTCAATAAGCTCAAGATAGAACTTAGAGGGTTACGAACCCAAGGATTTGATATTACCACGTACGAATGATGATTCACGGAATTATGCATATTGTGTCCGGGAGCGTTCGAAGATGAGGAAGAGAAGATCGACGCGTTTGTGAAAGGATTACCGGAAAGAATCTAAGAAGATATAAGTTCACACGAGCCCGCCTCCATACAACAGGCATGTAGAATGGCTCACAAACTAGTGAACCAGATTGAAAAAAGAATTAAAGAACAGACTGCTGAAGAGGCCAATGTGAAGCAAGTCAAAAGAAAGTGGGAGGAAAACGGTGATAAGAATCACCAATACAACAACAACAGCAATTACAATAATAATCGTAACAATTATCCCAACAATCGCAACATCAATCGCAACATCAATCGCAACTACAACAAACGACCCAACAACAACAACAACAACAATAACAACAGCAACTACAACAATCATCCCAACAACAATAACAACCGCAACAACAACAATAATCAGAAGCAGCTATGTCAAAGGTGTGAAAAGTATCACTCGGGGTTCTGCACCAAATTTGGCAACAAGTGTAAAAGAAATGGTCATAGCGCGGTGAAGTGTGAGGTCTACGGACCAGAGGTTAACAGAACGAAAGGAACAAATGGTGTCGAAACGAGTAATGGCGGAGCAAGTAGTGTCGGAGCAAGTTATGCCAATGTAGTTTGTTATAAATGTGGAAAACCGGGCCACATTATTAGAAATTGCCCGAACCAGGAGAACACGAATGGACAAGGTCGCGGAAGAGTTTTCAATATTAATGCGGCAGAGGCACAGGAAGACCTGGAGCTTGTTACGGGTACGTTTCTTATTGACAATAAATCTGCTTACGTTTTATTTGATTCTGGTGCGGATAGAAGCTATATGAGTAGAGATTTTTGTGCTAAATTAAGTTGTCCGTTGACGCCGTTGGATAGTAAATTTTTACTCGAATTAGCAAACGGTAAATTAATTTCAGCAGATAATATATGCCGGAATCGAGAAATTAAACTGGGTAGTGAAATATTTAAGATTGACTTGATACCAGTAGAGTTAGGGAGTTTTGATGTGATAATCGGTATGGACGGGTTGAAAGAAGTGAAAGCAGAGATCGTTTGTTACAAAAATGCAATTCGCATTATACGAGAAAAAGGAAAACCCTTAATGGTGTACGGAGAAAAGGGCAACACGAAGCTACATCTTATTAGTAATTTGAAGGCACAAAAACTAATAAGAAAAGGTTGCTATGCTGTTCTAGCACACGTCGAGAAAGTACAAACTGAAGAAAAGAGCATCAATGATGTTCCCGTCGCAAAAGAATTTCCCGATGTATTTCCGAAAGAATTACCGGGATTACCCCCACATCAATCCGTTGAATTTCAAATAGATCTTGTACCAGGAGCTGCACCAATAGCTCGTGCTCCTTACAGACTCGCACCCAGCGAGATGAAAGAACTGCAAAGCCAATTACAAGAACTTTTAGAGCGTGGTTTCATTCGACCAAGCACATCATCGTGGGGAGCTCCTGTTTTGTTTGTCAAAAAGAAAGATGGTACATTTAGGTTGTGTATTCACTACAGAGAGTTGAACAAACTTACTATCAAAAACCGTTATCCACTACCGAGAATCGACGACTTATTTGATCAACTACAAGGCTCGTCTGTTTATTCAAAGATTGACTTACGTTCTGGGTATCATTAAATGCGGGTGAAAGAAGATGATATTCCAAAGACTGCTTTCAGAACACGTTACGGTCATTACGAGTTTATGGTCATGCCGTTTGGTTTAACTAATGCACTAGCTGTGTTCATGGACCTTATGAACCGAGTGTGTGGACCATACCTTGACAAGTTTGTCATTGTTTTCGTTGATGACATACTTATTTACTCAAAGAATGACCAAGAACACGGTGAACATTTGAGAAAGGTGTTAGAAGTATTGAGGAAGGAAGAATTGTACGCTAAATTTTCAAAGTGTGCATTTTGGTTGGAAGAAGTTCAATTCCTCGGTCACATAGTGAACAAAGAAGGTATTAAGGTGGATCCGGCAAAGATAGAAACTGTTGAAAAGTGGGAAACCCCGAAAACTCCGAAACACATACGCCAGTTTTTAGGACTAGCTGGTTACTACAGAAGGTTCATCCAAGACTTTTCCAGAATAGCAAAACCCTTGACTGCATTAACGCATAAAGGGAAGAAATTTGAATGGAAGGATGAACAAGAGAAATCGTTTCAGTTATTGAAGAAAAAGCTAACTACGGCACCTATATTGTCATTGCCTGAAGGGAATGATGATTTTGTGAATTATTGTAAGGTCTCGGTTGTGTATTAATGCAACGAACGAAGGTGATTGCTTATGCATCTAGACAATTGAAGATTCACGAACAAAATTATACGACGCATGATTTGGAATTAGGCGCGATTGTTTTTGCATTAAAGACTTGGAGGCACTACTTATATGGGGTCAAAAGTATTATATATACCGACCACAAAAGTCTTCAACACATATTTAATCAGAAACAACTGAATATGAGGCAGCGTAGGTGGATTGAATTGTTGAATGATTACGACTTTGAGATTCGTTACCACCTGGGGAAGGCAAATGTTGTAGCCGACGCCTTGAGCAGGAAGGACAGAGAACCCATTCGAGAAAAATCTATGAATATAATGATTCACAATAACCTTACTACTCAAATAAAGGAGGCGCAACAAGGAGTTTTAAAAGAGGGAAATTTAAAGGATGAAATACCCAAAGGATCGGAGAAGCATCTTAATATTCGGGAAGACGGAACCCGGTATAGGGCTGAAAGGATTTGGGTACCAAAATTTGGAGATATGAGAGAAATGGTACTTAGAGAAGCTCATAAAACCAGATACTCAATACATCCTGGAACGGGAAAGATGTACAAGGATCATAAGAAACATTTTTGGTAGCCAGGTATGAAAACCGATATTGCTAAATATGTAGGAGAATGTTTGACGTGTTCTAAGGTCAAAGCTGAACATCAGAAACCATCAGGTCTACTACAACAACCTGAAATTCCGGAATGGAAATGGGAAAATATTACCATGGATTTCATTACTAAATTGCCAAGGACTGCAAGTGATTATGATACTATTTGGGTAATAGCTGATCGTCTCACCAAGTCAGCACACTTCCTGCCAATAAGAAAAGATGACAAGATGGAGAAGTTAGCACGACTGTATTTGAAGGAAGTCATCTCCAGACATGGAATACCAATCTCTATTATCTCTGATAGCGATGGCAGATTTATTTCAAGATTCTGGCAGACATTACAGCAAGCATTGGGAACTCGTCTAGACATGAGTACTGCCTATCATCCACAAACTGATGGGCAGAGCGAAAGGACGATACAAACGCTTGAAGACATGCTACGAGCTTATGTTATTGATTTCGGAAACAGTTGGGATCGACATCTACAGTTAGCAGAATTTTTCTCCAACAACAGCTACCATTCAAGCATTGAGATGGCGCCGTTTGAAGCACTTTATGGTAGAAAGTGCAGGTCTCCAATTTGTTGGAGTGAAGTGGGGGATAGACAGATTACGGGTCAGAGATAATATAAGAAACTACCGAGAAAATCATCCAAATTCAACAAAGATTGAAAACCGCCCAGAGTCGACAAAAGAGCTACGCGGACAGTAAAAGAAAAGATATAGAGTTTGAAATTGGAGAAATGGTCATGCTTAAGGTTTCACCTTGGAAAGGCGTTGTTCGATTTGGTAAACGGGGGAAACTAAATCCAAGGTACATTGGACCATTCAAGATTATAGATCGTGTCGGACCAGTAGCTTACCAACTGGAGCTACCTCTACAACTCGCGGCTGTACATAACACTTTCCAAGTCTTAAATTTTAAGAAATGTTTTGCTAAAGAAGATCTCACTATTCCGTTGGACGAAATCCAAATCAATGAAAAACTTAAATTCATTGAAGAACCCGTCGAAATAATGGATCGTGAGGTTAAGAGACTTAAACAAAACAAGATACCGATTGTTAAGGTTCGATGGAATGCTCGTAGAGGACCTGAGTTCACTTGGGAGCGTGAAGATCAGATGAAGAAGAAATACCCACATTTATTTCCAGAAGATACGTCAACACCTCCAACTGCTTAAAATTTCGGGACGAAATTTATTTAACGGGTAGGTACTGTAGTGACCCGAACTTTTTCATGTTTATATATATATTAAATGAAATTGTTATTTACATGATTAAGTGTTTCCAACATGTTAAGCAATCAAACTTGTTAAGACTTGATTAATTGAAATAGTTTTCATATAGACAATTGACCACCCAAGTTGACCGGTGATTCACGAACGTTAAAACTTGTAAAAACTATATGATGACATATATATGGATATATATATATATATATATATATATATATATATATATATATATATATATATATATATATATATATATATATATATATATATATATAGTTAACATGATATTATGATAAGTAAACATATCATTAAGTATATTAACAATGAACTACATATGTAAAAACAAGACTACTAACTTAATGATTCTGAAACGAGACATATATGTAACGATTATCGTTGTAACGACATTTAATGTATATATATCACATTAAGAGAGATTTATACATCATAATATCATGATAATATAATAATTTAAAATCTCATTTGATATTATAAACATTGGGTTAACAACACTTAACAAGATCGTTAACCTAAAGGTTTCAAAACAACACTTACATGTAACGACTAACGATGACTTAACGACTCAGTTAAAATGTATATACATGTAGTGTTTTAATATGTATTCATACACTTTTGAAAGACTTCAAGACACTTATCAAAATACTTCTACGTAACAAAAATGCTTACAATTACATCCTCGTTCAGTTTCATCAACAATTCTACTCGTATGCACCCGTATTCGTACTCGTACAATACACAGCTTTTAGATGTATGTACCATTGGTATATACACTCCAATGATTAGCTCTTAGCAGTCCATGTGAGTCACCTAACACATGTGGGAACCATCATTTGGCAACTAGCATGAAATATCTCATAAAATTACAAAAATATGAGTAATCATTCATGACTTATTTACATGAAAACAAAATTACATATCCTTTATATCTAATCCATACACCAACGACCAAAAACACCTACAAACACTTTCATTCTTCAATTTTCTTCATCTAATTGATCTCTCTCAAGTTCTATCTTCAAGTTCTAAGTATTCTTCATAAATTCCAAAAGTTCTAGTTGCATAAAATCAAGAATACTTCCAAGATTGCAAGTTTACTTCCAAGTTTTCTAAATCCATTCCAAGTAATCATCCAAGATCAAGAAACCTTTGTTACTTACAGTAGGTTATCTTTCTAATACAAGGTAATAAACATATTCAAACTTTAATTCAATTTCTATAACTATAACAATCTTATTTCGAGTGGAAATCTTACTTGAAATTGTTTTCGTGTCATGATTCTGCTTCAAGAACTTTCAAGCCATCCAAGGATCCTTTGAAGCTAGATCTATTTTTCTCATTTTCAGTAGGTTTATCCAAGGAACTTGAGGTAGTAATGATGTTCATAACATCATTCGATTCATACATATAAAGCTATCTTATTCGAAGGTTTAAACTTGTAATCACTACAACATAGTTTAGTTAATTCTAAACTTGTTCGCAAATAAAAGTTAATCCTTCTAACTTGACTTTTAAAATAAATAAACACATATTCTATATCTATATGATATGCTAACTTAATGATTTAAAACCTGGAAACACGAAAAACACCGTAAAACCGGATTTACGCCGTCGTAGTAACACCGCGGGCTGTTTTGGGTTAGTTAATTAAAAACTATGATAAACTTTGATTTAAAAGTTGTTATTCTGGGAAAATTATTTTTATTATGAACATGAAACTATATCCAAAAATTATGGTTAAACTCAAAGTGGAAGTATGTTTTCTAAAATGGCCATCTAGACGTCGTTCTTTCGACTGAAATGACTACCTTTACAAAAATGACTTGTAACTTATTTTTCCAACTACAAACCTATACTTTTTCTGTTTAGATTCATAAAATAGAATTCAATATGAAACCATAGCAATCTGATTCACTCAAAACGGATTTAAAATGAAGAAGTTATGGGTAAAACAAGATTGGATAATTTTTCTCATTTTAACTACGTGAAAATTGGTAACAAATCTATTCCAACCATAACTTAATCAACTTGTATTGTATATTATGTAATATTGAGATACCATAGACACGTATACAATGTTTCGACCTATTATGTCAACACATCTATATATATTTCGGAACAACCATAGACACTCTATATGTGAATGTTGGAGTTAGCTATACAGGGTTGAGGTTGATTCCAAAATATATATAGTTTGAGTTGTGATCAGTACTGAGATACGTATACACTGGGTCGTGGATTGATTCAAGATAATATTTATCGATTTATTTCTGTACATCTAACTGTGGACAACTAGTTGTAGGTTACTAACGAGGACAGCTGACTTAATAAACTTAAAACATCAAAATGTATTAAAAGTTTTGTAAATATATTTTGAACATACTTTGATATATATGTATATATTGTTATAGGTTCGTGAATCAACCAGTGGCCAAGTCTTACTTCCAGACGAAGTAAAAATCTGTTAAAGTGAGTTATAGTCCCACTTTTAAAATCTAATATTTTTGGGATGAGAATACATGCAGGTTTTATAAATGATTTACAAAATAGACACAAGTACGTGAAACTACATTCTATGGTTGAATTATCAAAATCGAATATGCCCCTTTTTATTAAGTCTGGTAATCTAAGAATTTGGGAACAGACACCCTAATTGACGCGAATCCTAAAGATAGATCTATTGGGCCTAACAAACCTCATCCAAAGTACCGGATGCTTTAGTACTTCAAAATTTATATCATACCCGAAGGGTGTCCCGGAATGATGGGGATATTCTTATATATGCATCTTGTTAATGTCGGTTACCAGGTGTTCACCATATGAATGATTTTTATCTCTATGTATGGGATGTGTATTGAAATATGAAATCTTGTGGTCTATTGTTACGATTTGATATATAGGTTAAACCTATAACTCACCAACATTTTTGTTGACGTTTAAAGCATGTTTATTCTCAGGTGAATACTAAGAGCTTCTGATGTTGCATACTAAAATAAGGACAAGATTTGGAGTCCATGTTTGTATGATATTGTGTAAAAACTGCATTCAAGAAACTGATTTCGATGTAACATATTTGTATTGTAAACTATTATGTAATGGTCGCGTGTAAACAGGATATTTTAGATTATCATTATTTGATAATCTACGTAAAGCTTTTTAAACCTTTATTGATGAAATAAAGGTTATGGTTTGTTTTAAAATGAATGCAGTCTTTGAAAAACGTCTCATATAGAGGTCAAAACCTCGCAACGAAATAAATTAATATGGAACGTTTTTAATCAATAAGAACGGGACATTTCATTTATGTACACTCGTACACTTGGGTTTTGGGTCTTACAACTCTCCCCCACTTAGAATCAATCACGTCCTCGTGATCCTCGTCCCTTAACCATTTGGAACCGCACTCTATGGTCCTCAAACAAACGTTACAAATCCGCCTTTCACCACATTACGCATTAACCCGAAGATTAATTAAATAACTAAATACACACTTGCACGCATTTCGAGACGTGCAATATACACAGCATCCGAAGTCTATAACGATCACTTAGAATACGCGAATTCGCCACGTATTCTTCCAACTCCTCTAGGCAATCCTTCTTAAGAGTTACCATTAGCAACCAAATCGTCACCTGCGATTTATTTAAAATCCATAAATCCCAGCACAGGAACTTGCTCAATCCCTCACATTGGGAAAACTCCACTGATCTCGTACCGAGATATCAACTTCTAGCGTACCATACCAAGTACACCGCTAGTAACAACCACAATAAAGTCAACATCCGAACCGATGAAGACCGAATAAAAGCGAATCCTTACGGATAACACTTACCACTCAACAACCCTTGTAGTGCGCAAACACGGCTAATACACAACTACCGCAAGTACGTTAGCAAAACACGACTATTGCATCTCAAATTTCACACCAAAATGGCCGAAACAATCCGATATTCACGTCCCAAATCACAACGAGTAGTGCAACATCGTGCACTGCTACACTATAGTGAATCCTGACCGGAATACACTAACCATTCACCCCAAACAACTAGTATATCCACATACTTGGAAACATCCCATTCACTTGGAATCTTTGCACACGCA
Organism: Rutidosis leptorrhynchoides; assembly: GCF_046630445.1. Lineage (NCBI taxonomy): Eukaryota > Viridiplantae > Streptophyta > Magnoliopsida > Asterales > Asteraceae > Rutidosis > Rutidosis leptorrhynchoides. Next base: position 216,860,085 of record NC_092338.1, on the reverse strand, counting down.
TTATACGAACGTGAGCACAACTTCATCACTATCGAGCAAGAACCACCTATATTGAACGGAGGCACAAAACAATAATTCTCTTAGAAGAGAATCCGACACACACACATCCCTTAACCGAGGGATCTCACCTTGCTCGTCAAACACGTCCATTATCTTTCAACGAGATTTACCACATTACCACTTTGGTGATAATTTAAATCCCACACCATAAGTACGATTCGACCGAAATTGTACTCTACCACAAATCTACCAAATCTAGGTCCCAACACAATTTCCGGATCTACTAAGTGCATCATCTAAAATCTCACACTAAAACCTTCTCGAGCGGGAGTGTAACTCCCCCACTTGGAACTACGTTCCATAATCTCCTCGCCGTGGTAACATCATCTGCGATAATTACCACTATCTGCCATACGTGACCAATCTCTCCATCGGTCATAACACTCGAATTCCCACGAATTCATTTCGCACACTAGAATTTGACGTCCACCGCCACCCGTTGGCTTTACTTAGACAATGACACAAAACCAACACAACTCGCACCTTGTACAACCGTACAATGCTACCCGAAAGTAGACTTTCCTAACGCTAGTAGGTATGAAAGAGGCACCTAAAATAGCATCATGTAGACTCCATTACCAACATACATCAAGATCCAGCACTCGATCTCAAGGGTTTCATCCACCCCACGAACCTCACGGCTCATCAACTTCAACACGAGAGCGAACACGCTCTAACATCCAAACACCAAATCCCATTCCCATGGCTTGGTAGAAATACTTTCCAAACACTAAGGAATGCTTGGTTGCACCAAGTCTTACGCCCTTCATCCAACAATCAAAACATCACCATAGGGTAATTCCATTAAGAACGTCACCCATAACAATAACATGCACAACACAATGCATTCAACAAACCCGAACTCATCGGCACATAATAAATATTCAAAGGACATATTTATTAAAACAAAACGTAATTTAACGTCTCCTTACCGCACCCGTCCTCACTAACTCGGGACATTCTGACTTACAATGTCCTTCTTCTTGGCAATTGAAGCATACCGTGCCATCACCCTTTGGCACCAAACCTTCCCAAGACTTATGACCTCTCACGCCACAATTGTAACACCTAGATGCACTAGAGTCAGATATACACGTCCGTATACCACCCGTGCTCACACTCGGACCCTTAGTCCTCTTACTTGGAGCACCATAAGAAACAACCCTTCTCTCACTTGAAGGTTCACTAACCTTTGATCGACAATACTACTCGAAACCCCTAGCCACCGCGAATAACTCCACAAACGACTTCGCATAATCCCGGCTAATTTTGTTCTTCAAGTCATCATTCAAAGTTCGATAGAAATCCTCCATCAACAACCGATCATTCCCCAAATACTCCGGGCAAAAATGAGTCTTCGCCAAAAAGGTCGTCTTGAGAGTATTCAAATCTATAGAACCCTGTTGCAAATTTCGCAACTCATTACGTATTTCCGACAAATCGGCTGAAGTCCGAAACTCCTCAAAGAATTCCTCCTTAAACTCGTCCCACGATAACGCCATAAATGGTTCACCACCGACAAGATTTGATCTTACCATCCGACCAATCCTTCGCCCTACCTCGTAAAAAACTAGTAGCGAGTCATGTCCTCTTCTCAAGAGGGCAATCAATAGTACGAAAACACCCTTCGACATCCGAGATCCAAGTTGTGCTTACCATAGGATCCGGTTTTCCGTCATACATCGGGGGTTTCGTCCTCATGAAGCTCTTAAGACAATGCTCCATTTCACTACTACTTTGAAATTCGGAATGCTTCCTATCCATTTCTTCTCGAAACGAACTCACTTGCTCCGCAACGGTGGCCGCAAATCTAGCGTTAAACTCCACGTCGTTCGTCTCGATCCCACTTCCCGTCGCCATTATAAGGAATGCAAGGCGATTAGATCACGAACGTATAAAACACGCACTCCACACCGCCCCATCTTGCTAAACACTTGTCGTACATCACTTGTTAGACACGATTTGCACCCGTAATAAGATTTGCAAGTCCTTATTACGAACACACGCCGTATCGATTTGTTAGTATGACGACCGCCTCGCTCGATGGTATAAACAAACACAAACAAAGTTCTACGCGATATAGACACACGCAAGAATTATTATCACAACACAATAATATATTAATAATATCCGGATTACTAATATAAATGTTAGTCCATCTATAAACAAGGCACTAACCATAACCCATTTCGACCCGTACTCCTACAAGTCCCGCAACAAATAAGCACACACAAAAAGTCTAAGTCTAGGCACCTATCTCAAGTCACCTAAATCTCTTAGACCATGCTCTGATACCACTTGTGACAACCCAACCCGTTAATCAACCAAAAATGCAGCATAAAATTTTTTTTTTAACAGAGCTGACCAGATGGGGTGCGCGGCGGGCATCCCCACCTGTGCGCGGAGCGCACAGGGCCTGGCAGCCCGCTGTCCACTTTTTCCAATTTTCATAAAAAGATCTCTTGCTTCCAGACACTTTTAGACCAAACGCTTTTCACAACATTTTATATTAGTTAAAACTAACACGTTCCAATAATTAAAAGGGTTTTACGAGACTGGGCCCACATCGGACGTTTTACGACTTTCATACAAAATACAAGTTTCCAACCACATGATTTTTAACACAAAATAAAGACCGAGCATGGCGATCCGGGATACGCTACCCATTCCTAGTCAATCCAAAAGCAAGATCTTCTAAAGCAACTATGCGAGTCCACTACTCCCCACGCTTACCCGAGCCACCATCTCCAAGCAAATCTATAAAAATGTAAATAACAAGAGGGTAAGCTAATGCTTAGTGAGTGAGAATATACTACATACATATATATGTATAAAATGGACACGCCACACAAAATTATCATATAACGCACAACGGAGCATCCAAGCATATAGGCAAGCTAATCTAAGCATACCGTACGATCACTAAGCAACAAGCTAACGACATCCACAATATAGTAAGTTCACCAACAACGATGTGAACAATGCCAATAAGCTACACTCGGAGGGTTAGCTACATCACAACAATACAACATTATACGTATACAATATATATATAATAACGCGTAAAACACGCAAGGTTAACCATAAACGCTATGGTGCTACCGGCCTGTGGTTCACACCATACGTATTTGAGTCATACTCTTTTATAGTGCTACCGGCTCGTGGTTCACACTCGATGCTACCGGCTCGTGGTTCACATCTTATTTTATAATGCTACCGGCTCGTGGTTCACACTCGATGCTACCGGCACGTGGTTCACATCTTATTTTATAGTGCTACCGGCTTGTGGTTGACACTTTGGCGCTACCGGCACGTGGTTCATGCCACATTTTATAGTGCTACCGGTACGTGGTTCACACTTGATGCTACCGGAACGTGGTTCACATCCTATTTTATAGTGCTACCGGCTCGTGGTTCACACTTTGGCGCTACCAGCACGTGGTTCATGCCTCATTTTATAGTGCTACCGGCACGTGGTTCACACTTGATGCTACCAGCACGTGGTTCACATCTAAATTTTATAGTGTTACTGGCACGTGGTTCACACTTGATGCTACCGGCACGTGGTTCACATCATAATACCCGTCACATACATGTTATGGTACTACCGGCACGTGGTTCATACCATAACATTCACAAATAAATAAGCCATATACACGTACGCATAATTATCCCACTCACTATATTAAACCTTCGCCATTGGGTTTATATAAGTCCACATCACAATATTAACCCTTCGCCATCGGGGTTATATAATTCACATCACATGCCCATGTGATAACGTACACACAAAATGTGCACCCCGCCAAAGGTGGTCAACCAAAACGCACAACCGTGCCAATTAGACCCATACACAAGTCCATCAAATCCACCTATATGTGAAGTGAGCTCTATAACCGAGAACCACTTCACCCGACCCGCACCCATCCTACACATACATATGCACATAGGATATTAACACTCACCTTGTCGCCTTGATGAATGCCACCGAATAATCCGCAACCCGTCAATGGAAAGTACCTATTCCATTATAGCAAATATAACAACACACTTAGAGTGGATTTACAAACCAACTCAATTCGACACTTAGTGCAAATTCGACCAATTGCACTTACAAACACAAAACGCGCCCAAACTAACCAATAATCACTAACACAGGTGAAAATGATCTTAATATGCCAATTGAACCCAAATTATAAGTGTTAAACACTGATCATTCTCAAAATCACCCAAAACCCTAATTTTGACTCATTTTAAAATAAGTCTTTCAAACACTTTAAATGGGTTCCAGCACTTCCATAATCACTAAAGCTAGTGATTAAACTCAATTACAAGTTCTAATAATGGCCAATTAGTTCACCAACCCAAAACCCACCAATAACAACAATAAACCCAATTACAAGCATCACTAAACTCACTTCAAGAGTTTAAATGGGTTTCTCAACGATTTAAGTTCAAACCCTAACTTGAATATCACAATCAATCAATGAAATTCGGAGTTTGAATTTACCAATACTACCACAACGTAGCCGTGAATGAGATGAACAACTTTAAAACCCGAGCTTTGGAAAGAATCCAACTCCTTCTTCTCCAAATGGAGCTTCCTCTCTCTAAAACTCTTCTCTCTCTAGGGTTTGGATATGAGAGTGTCTGTGGTGTAGAAATGAGGATAAGATGATTAATGGATCAAATTTGAAGGCTCCAAACTGACCCCAAGTGAAATAACCAAAATGCCCATCATTTAACTCAAATTTAGAAAAAGCAGAAAATTGTCGCTGGGACAGTGCGCTGCGCGCACACACTCAAATCTAGACAGTGAGTTCCAGTTTGATACCGTTTGATTATATGACGTTTATGTACACCGGTACACTTAGGTTTAGGGTCTTACAATATATATATATATATATATATATATATATATATATATATATAAACTGTCGACAGAAGAGATCAAAAATTGATTGAATGCTGGACAGCTATTGTGATGGCCCGCCAAAATCCCTATTGATGCAGCACATCATTCATCGGTCCCATTACGAGGTTTGCCCTCAATATAATACGTTTTACAAACATTGCATTCATTTCAAAAGACGCATTTTCTATATAAGAAAGTTTTAAAATCTGTATACATTTTATTTTTAAAGCATGTACATAAATGTTTTCAACCTGTGGTGATTTCTACATATAGACAATCCCAATAAATGATAGTTCATAATAATACATCCGTTGACTAAACAGTCAAAATATAATACATATTAAAGTTTGAATGCAAAGTTTCCTTGAAAAATATGCCACGTAAGACTCCATGCACATAGCAGTTAAATAGCGGAAGCTTCTTTAATACCTGAGAATAAACATGCCTTAAAGTGTCAACCAAAAAGGTTGGTGAGTTCATAGTTTTATCATAAATAATGATTTTCAATAGTTGTAATAGACCACAAGATTTCAGTTTCATAAATAACCATACACTCGCAAGTGTATAAAAGCATTCTATAAGTTGTAGGCACCCAGTAACAAGCCTTAACGTTCATGTTTTACCCTCTGAAAGTACACCGAATTAGGTGTGTTATATAAACCTCGAAGTACTAAAGCATCCCATAGTCAGGATGGGGTTTGTCAGGCCCAATAGATCTATCTTTAGGATTCGTGCCTACCAGTCATACACTAGTAGTTATAGTTACCATGCTAAGGGGATATTTCTGGTTTAAACCAAGTAGAATTAGTTTTAGTACTTGTGCCTATTTCGTAAAACGGTTATAAAATACACATGTATTCTCAGCCCAAAAATATATAATGCAAAAGCATTTAAAAAAAAGGGAGCTATGAAAACTCACATATCAATATTGTGGTTCAATATTGTAGGAAAAGTGTGCAGATGCAACGGAAATTATAAATGCAAGGTTGGCCTTTGATTCACGAACAATACCCCCGATCAATACCCATAAACTCCTTATTTATTACCCATGAATTCCTTCGCTTTAAACCATTTGAAAAACCCGTTTTGAAATCTCCCGAGCATACCCCTGTCGTAATATTTTATGTATAATACTAATAATAATACTACTTAATGATAATAATAATAATAAGATTGATAATAAGTGTATTAATAATAATAATAATAATAATAATAATAATAATAATAATAATAATAATAATAATAATAATAATAATTATAATTATAATTATAATTATAATTATAATAATAATAATAATAATAATAATAATAATAATATTAATAATAATAATAATAATAATAATAATAATAATAATAATAGTAATAATAATATAAATACTAATGATAATATGCGGAGTAAAAATTGAATGAGCCAGAATGAGAAATCGATCATTCATATATATAGATTAATAAAATAATAATATAAGAATTTTGAAATAAAATATAATAATATAAATATAATATAATAATATAATAAAGTAAAAATATAATAATAATAATAATAAAAAGTTTGAAATTCATTTTGTCAATTTCTGCCGACAGTTTTCACGGACCAGTATTTCGTACTCTGTTGTTAATAATAGACAGGTAAAAATATTGATAAAAATTTCACTTTTTATATTTGAATATATATATATATATATATATATATATATATATATATATATATATATATATATATATATATATATATATATTTGGTCTTAAGCTTTATAAAATTAGTTGTAAAAAGGTTTGTTTATAAAGTTTGTACACGTAATATATGTTTTCCTTATTCTTGACTGGACAAAGATATATAATATAATATTAATTTAAATATAATAATGTAATAAATATAATAATATAATAATATTGAAATAAAATATTATAATATAATAATAGATTTAGAATCAAATTGAATCGTAAATTGTTAAAAAAAGTCGTACTTATTAAATACTTCAGGGGTATCTTATGTAACTTATAATTAATAATTTTATCATATCGCTTTCATGTGAATAGTAAATAAATTAATTTCATTTCATTTACTATTCAATGAATAGTAAATGAATTAATTTAAATTCAACTATTTAAACTACACGTTGTTGTACGCTGTGCTTTACAAATTGTACATTTTTAATTTAACTTCGTTTCTTAAAAAAAATTACAAAAATTATATCATAAAAATAAAATGACTTAATACGTAAATTTTTTTAATTTAAAATAGCATCGTTTAATAGTAAATTTTTATCATTTCATATATAAATCATGACGGGTTCGAATTTTAAATTATAGGTTGTTCATGAATCGTAGGGTAAAGTCCAATGGTTAATTAAATGTATGAAAAAATATTTTAATGCAACACATCAATTTTCTTATCTTGTCGAAGTTATTAAAGTTTAAATTTGACCGAAATTTCTGGGTCATGACAGTACCTACCCGTTAAAAGAAATTTCCTCCCAAAAATTGGCTAACGAAAGTAGATAACGAAAGCGAGTATATTTTTGTATCACGAAGTATGATATAACTTGAATTCTTTAAATGAATTCGATTGTTAGTATAATCATTATCAAAGAAAATGATAAGATCGATGAATGGAGTATTTCGAGTACCCTAAATGGGTCGCGTTCCGTTTTATGATAAGCACAAGTTCAATAAATAGATAATTTCTCACTATTGAGAAATACAAATGAAATGATAAAGATTTCTCCGGAAATACGATAAATTGGATTTCAAATGAGCATAACTAGTGTTATAAGCAGAAAGAAAAATGTAATGGCACGATTATAATAGCAAACTACTGGAATCACAGAAAGTATAGAACTATTAAGAAAATACATTCTTGGTATGTTCAGATATTAAGTAAAATAAAGGAGTCGCGTAACATGGTACATGGTGAGGGTAATGTTAATCAAGTACTACCTTCATCGCGTGCCATTAGAACTTCCGCATGACTTACTATAATATAATCACGTTGATCGGGCGTCATTATATTACACTAACTCATGCTTTCATTTCAACACTACTCTATAATATTGATGAACTTAAATTCAAATGTTACAAAAATTTTGAAACTAAAACAGTTTCCGTTATGATGTAATACAGATAACGCGAAGAGATAATTAATTTCAGACAAGAATAGTTATAGAGGTATTTTTCAGAAATATTGAGGATATTTATAATGGAAGATACGATGATATCTTAGAATTTAAAAAAAAATTAAAATCAAAGGATGATGAAGAAAATTCTTCCGCAAGGATTTAGAATACGTAAAGAGATTGCATATCTTCTGAGATTTCCATCAGAAATTATCTAAATTCTTTTGGTACAGGTTTAGTCTGTGTGATTTGTCAACAGCCTCCTTCATAGTTTGCTCAATCCGTTTTTCAGTTCCAAATTTCTTTTCTAACATACTTTTCTTTATTATCAACTTTTGACTATTAAGACCATCAATAACTTTGGCTGCTTCTTCCGCATTCTCATATATAATGAGTCCGATTCGTTAATTTTCAATCTGACGTGCTTTCAAGAATTTTTAATTGGAGTGTTTGAACGCAGGTAGTATCCGTTAGTATATGATGGTGGAGGTGAAATCATCACGAATTATGAAAGATATGAATAATATTCTCCTCGGTTTTATGAATAACATTTTGAATTCAAAGTATGGTTTCGAAAGATGTAGCAATTTAAGATTGATGACACTTCTTAAATCTTGACTTGAATTTTGATCTGTCAAAATTAAAATATGTAATTGAATTGGCATGGAAAATGGTTGTCTTGATTTTTGTGAGATGATGTTTATTGCTATGAAAGGAGAGAGTATAATTAACAATTGTTGAAACATCATTGAAAACGTACAGCGTAACATATTAATGTGAACTTAAGTATTTCTCGTGTATTAACTACCCGTTAAAATAAAATTTTGCAAGTAATATTTTGTACAAAAGAATTTTTATTACAGTCTTTATGAAAATATATGTATGTATATTTTCTTCAAATGTAATATGGATTTAATGAGTTAATATTATATTAATCTCATTTGGTTTACGGTTGGAACTAGAAATGAATAATCCTTAAAACTTTAGAGATTACATAATATTTGCGAAGTATTTCACTAATGTAATTAATACATCATTATTTATTCTTATTGATATTCCTTAGTGAAGGATGTTGATGCTCATGAAATACTTGTGAATTCCGTAAAGTACGAATGATGTTTTCTGGAAAGTTTCGAGTATATCGAAAATGGGAGTGTAAAATTAAACATGTAGTTAAATAATACACTTGGTTTATTATGAAATGGAATTCATTGGTTTGAAACAGAGATTGTAGTTAACGAAGGATGTACATTATAGCATATTAGTAATATGAATTAACCGAGTAGTATCTACCCTTTTTCAATTCATACTTAATAGCTTAGTACGAAAAGATATATTATGGTTTCCAAAATTCATGTATATAATGAAATGTCCCGTTCATATCGATTATAAACGTTCCATATTAATTGATTTCGTTGCGAAGTTTTGACCTCTATATGAGACGTTTTTCAAAGACTGCATTCGATTTAAAAACAAATCATAACCGTTATTTTATCGATAAAGGTTTAAAAATATTACGAAGATTATCAAATAATGATAATCTAAAATATAGCGTTTTCACACGATTATTACATAATGGTTTACAATAATATTACACATCAATTTAAGTCTTCGAATGCAGTTTTTAAACAATATTATACAAGCATGCTGACTCCAACTCTTGTCCATAAATTAGCATGCAACAGCAGAAGCTCTTAATAATCACCTGAGAATAAACATGATTTAAACGTCAACAAAAATGTTGGTGAGTTATAGGTTTAACCTATATATTTATCAAATTGTAATAATAGACCACAAGATTTTATATTTCCATTTTTCATAAACATCATCCCATACATAGAGATAAAAATCATTCATATGGTGAACACCTAGTAACCGACATTAACAAGATGCATATAGAATATCCCCATCATTCCGGGACTCCCTTCGGACATGATAAAATCGAAGTACTAAAGCAGTTCAAATTCTCTGACTGGGGCTTGTTAGTGTCCATAGATCTATCTTTAGGATTCGCGTCAATTAGGGTGTCTGTTCCCTAATTCTTAGATTACTAGACTAAAAAGGGGCATATTCGGTTTAATAAATTCAACCATAGAATGTAGTTTCATGTACGTGTGTCTATTTTGTAAAACATTTATAAAACTGCATGTATTCTCATCCCAAAAGATATTAGATTTTAAAAGTGGGACTATAACTCACTTTCACAAATTTTTACTTCGTTGGGAAGTAAGACTTGGCCACGGGTTGATTCACGAACCTATAAAAAATATGTACATATATATCAAGTATGATCGAAATATATTCACAACATTTTTATTACGTTTTAATGATTTAAGTTTGTTAAGTTATCAGTCCAACGTTAGTAATTTACAATTAGTTGTCCATAGTTAGATGTACAGAAATAAATTATATATTATCTCGAATCAATCCATGACCCAGTGTATACAAGTCTCAGGCTAGATCACAACTCAAAGTATATATATTATTTTGGAATCAACCTCAACCCTGTATAGCTAACTCAAGCATTACTGTATATAGAGTGTCTATGGTTGTTCCCAAATAATATATATAAATGGGTCGATATGATATGTCAAAACATTGTATACGTGTCTATGGTATCCCAAGATTACATAATATATGTTAGAATACATGTATAATATAATATAAGTTAGTTAAGTTATGATTTGTATAGATTTGTTACAAATTTCACGTAGCTACAACAACCAAAATTATCCAATCTGGTTTTACCCATAACTTCTTCGTTTTAAATCCGTTTTGAGTGATTCAAGTTGATATGGTTTTATAATGAACTGAAATTTATGAAACTAAATAGAAAAAGTATAAGTTTATAGTCATAAATACAGGTTACAAGTCAATATTGTAAGAGGTAGTCATTTCAGTTGAAAGAATGACGTCTTGATGAAAATTTTGAAAAACATACTTCCACTTTGAGTTTAACCATGATTTTTGGATATAGTTTCATGTGGGATATAGTTTCATGTTAATAAGAAAAATCGTTTTCCCAGAAGAACAACTTTTAAATCAAAGTTTATCATAGTTTTTAATTATCTATCCCAAAACAGCCCCCGGTTTTACTACAACGGCGTATGTCCGGTTTTACGGTGTTCTTTGTGTTTCCAGGTTTTAAATCATTAAGTTAGCATATCATATAGATATAGAACATGTGTTTCGTTGATTTTAAAAGTCAATTTAGAAAGATTAACTTTGTTTGCGAACAAGTTTAGAATTAACTAAACTATGTTCTAGTGATTACATGTTCAAATCTACGAATAAGATAGTTATATATATAAATGAATTGAATGATATTATGAACATCATTATTACCTTAAGTTTAGTAGGTAAACCTACTGGAAGTGACAAAAATTGATCTACTTCAAAGGATTCTTAGATGGCTTGAAAGTTCATGAAGTAGAATCATGACACGAAAACAAGTTCAAGTAAGATTTCCACTCAAAATAAGATTATTATAGTTATAGAAATTGAATCAAATTTTGAATATGAGTATTACCTTGAATTAGAAAGATATCTTACTATAAATAAGAAAGATTTCTTGAGATTAGATGATCACTTGAAATGGATTTGCAAGATTGGAAGTAAGCTAGTAAACTTGAAAGTATTTGTGAAGTGTTCTTGATGTGTTCTTGAATGATGATGTTTCTTGATTGTAATTGAAGCTAGATTGACGTATATGATCAATATTACTGAAGTATAGACATTCTTAAGCTTAGAGAGAGTTAAGATGGATAGAATTTGGATTAGAAAATCAAAGAAATGTGATGTGTGTGTTGTTTGAAAAAAATGCCTAATGCTTAGTCAATATAAGGTTACTAGTTTTTGTTTTCATGCTCATAAGTCATGCTAGTTGTCAAATGATGGTTCCCACATGTCTTGGTAACTCACAAGGGCTGCTAAGAGCTGATCATTGGAGTGTATATACCAATCGTAAATACATCTAAAAGTTGTGTATTGTACGAGTACGAATACGGGTGTATACGAGTAGAATTGTTGATAAAAATGAATGAGAATGCAACTGTAAGCATTTTTGATAAGTAGAAGTACTTTGATATGTGTCTTGAAGTCTTTCAAAAATGTATGAATACATCTTAAAATACTACATGTATATACATTTTAACTGAGTCGTTAACTCATCGTTAGTCATTACATGTAAGTGTTGTTTTGAAACAGTTAAGTTAACGATCTCATTTAATGTATTAACCCATTATTTATTATATATAATGAGAATGAGATGTTAATTTATTACATTATCATGATATTATGATGTATGAATATATCTTAATATGATATATATATATACATTAAAATGTTGTTACAATGATAATCGTTACATATATGCCTCGTTTCGAAATTCTTAAGTTAGTAGTCTTGTTTTACATATGTAGTTCATTGTTAACATACATAATGATATATATGTAATTATCATTTTATCATGTTAAATATAGTGTAACAATACCATAATATGATACATATGTATTTAGTAAGGCGTTGTTATAACGATAATCGTTATATATATCGTTTCGAGTTTCTTAACTTAGTAATCTCATTTTTATGTATATAACTCATTGTTAATATACCTAGTGAAATACTTACTTATCATAATATCATGTTAACTATATATATATCCATATATATATCATCATATAGTTTTTACAAGTTTTAACGTTCGTGAATCGCCGGTCAACTCGGGTGGTCAATTGTCTACATGAAACCTATTTCAATTGATCAAGTCTTAACAAGTTTGATTGCTTAACATGTTGGAAACATTTAATCATGTAAATTATCAATTTCATTTAATATATATAAACATGGAAAAGTTCGGGTCACTACATATAATATATAAGTTCTTTGGAAATAATGAGTTAATTCGTTATTCCAATATACTCCTTGGTGATTGTCGGTTTGGACGAGCGGATGAATAAGATTCAGAATTTAGGATAGTATATAATCATGACAAGATACTCTAGAAATGAGAGAGAAAATGGTGTTTTGAACAGGTTCGTCGGTAAGTGCTTCAGGTTCTTCGCCAAGAGGTGAATGTGGTGGATGGAAGGGATCACCTTCTTCTTGTCTCCAATGGTTAAGTAGATTACGAACCCATCCCCAATTCATCCAGAATAGATGATGGCTAATTGGTTGATCCATTCTGGTTACGCTGCTTTCGGAGCTCAGGTCGAATTCCATATCGGAATAGCTGTCGGAATCCGAGGAATTTGAAGGATGCGGGATCCATCTTGTATAATCAGGTAAAGAATTTTTGGTATGAAATAGATTATAGGACTTAGATTTGGTATTCTTCAATACATAATTTACATATGTATATATAATATCAAAATCCCATAAATTACGGAGGAATCTTTGGAAGATGTCAGGCAAAGTTCACAGTAATAGATATGCTAAGATAGGAATTCTTCTATACACTATTTATGCAATAAATGCAGGAAAACACGTCTAGACTTAAGAATGATAAGCAGGTAATTTCCGACAAGAAATAATAACCAAAATTTATAATATGCTGATACAGTCGAAGTCCAGACTCACTAATGTTTCCTAACAACTACTGGTTAGACACACTAATGCAAATTCTGGTTCACTAATACCAACGCTCTGATGCCAATTGTGATGGCCCGCCAAAATCCCAATTGACGCAGCACATCATTCATCGATCCCATTGCCAGGTTTGCCCTCTATATGATACGGTTTACATACATTGCATTCATTTCAAAAGACGCGCTTTCTAAAAAGAAAGTTTTAAAATCTGTATACATTTTATTTTTAAAGCATGTACATAATTGTTTTTGACCTGTGGTGATTTCTACATATAGACAATCTCAATAAATGATAGTTCATAATAATACATCAGTTGACTAAACAGTCAAAATACAATACATATTAACGTTTGAATGTAAAGTTTCCTTGAAAAATATGCCACGTAAGACTCCATGCACATAGTAGTTAAACAGCGGAAGCTTCTTTAATACCTGAGAATAAACATGCCTTAAAGTGTCAACCAAAAAGGTTGGTGAGTTCATAGTTTTATCATAAATAATGATTTTCAATAGTCGTAATAGACCACAAGATTTCAGTTTCATAAATATCCATACACTCGCAAGTGTATAAAAGCATTCTATAAGTTGTGGGCACCCGGTAACAAGCCTTAACGTTCATGTTTTACCCTCTGAAAGTACACCGAATCAGGTGTGTTATATAAACCTCAAAGTACTAAAGCATCCCATAGTCAGGATGAGGTTCGTCAGGCCCAATAGATCTATCATTAGGATTCATGCCTACCAGTCATACACTAGTAGTTATAGTTACCAAGCTAAGGGGATATTTCTGGTTTAAACTGTGACAACCCGGAAATTTCCAACCAAATTTAAACTTTAATCTTTATATGTTTCCGACACGATAAGCAATATTTGTTAAGTTAAATTGCAAGAATTTTAAACTATGTTCATACATTCATTCAACCTCGACCATGTTCCAACGATTCACGAACCATTAAACGAATATGATTATATATGTATATGTGTATATATATTATAACTTGAAACGTAAACAAAATATTAGATTAAATACTTTATATGATTGTATCTGTTTCAAAATATTTATCAATGGAATTAGAAGATAAGATCAAATGATTGAATTATCAGATATATTGAATTATGATTACAAGTCTCTGTTGAAAGGCCCACGTTGATTTGAGAAATCTTTCCGGTTTAACAATATTCGGAAAATGGTAAAGTGATTTATAAATAAGAACAAATTGTCAATCATTGAGAACTAGACAAAGGATAGTGGAAGATTGAATCTCATAAAGACTCGATTGATCTATTTAGTTTCAAACGTACAAAAACGTTTTCAGTTTAAAAAGAACTTTATTATTAAAACGTATATAACTTTTATAAATATCTAGAACCACTTTTGACAATTCATTACTTAACTAGTATGATAAAGATAACAATATTTATATTTTATTTTATTAAATATATATAACGATTTAAATTAATATTATATATATTTATAGGCGTATTATACGTACATAGTTTTATACTTTTACTATACTTAAACTTTACCTTTACTTTATTTTTACTTTACTTTAACTTTAATAATTTACTTTAATAATTCATACTTTAATAATTCACTTTAATAATTCATACTTTAATAATTCACTTTAATAATTCATACTTTAATAATTCATACTTTAATAATTCACTTTAATAATTCATACTTTAATAATTCACTTTAATAATTCAAAAATCTATTATAAATAGAATTCAATAGGTTTCATTATTTCATAGAAACTTGAAAATATTTTTCTCTAAACTCTCTCAATCGATTTACATATATATATTTACTCCGTATTATTTCAAGATATTATTAGTATACATAAAATATTACGACGGAGTGCTGTCCGAGTGATTTCGAAATTATTTTTCGAGTAGGATAGGATTAAGGAAATTATGGGTCATAGCTATGGAGATGATTGAGTGTGGTTCATGGGTATGCTCGTGAGGTCAATATAGTGTTTATCATTTTCGTTGCGTCTACGTACCTTTCCTGCAATATTGAATCTCAATATTGATACGTGAGTACTCATAATTTAACTTTTACATACTAATAGTGTATCCCTGACTAGTGCTCGAGTATTTAGGATTATGCATGCTTGTACTTTTGATATTGCCCTTAGACAGGTTAGGTTGAATATTGAATTAGTTACACTTGCGGTTGAGATAAGGTATAAGATATGCATGTCCTTGGAAAGCTAGCGAAAAATTAAGGACTTTTCCTTTAGATATCGAATGGTTTCGATGAACGGATTAGAAGTTATAATCAATTGAATTTTTGATATTTTTATTAAAAATGATTATTATTATCGTCGTTTTTATCGTCGTTCTAGTTTTATCTTATTATTATCATTATTATTATCTTTATCAATAAAAGGGATTTATCATTAAAAATTGTTATTTTTTTATTATTACTATCGTTATTATCGTTAAAGTTATAATTAGTATTATTATTATTATTATCCAATTATTATTATTATTATTATTATTATTATTATTATTATTATTATTATTATTAGTATTATTATTATTATTATCATTATTAATATATATATCATTATTTAAAAATGGATATTGTCATTGTTATTATTATTATTACTATATTATCATTAAGATAATTATTAGTATTATCGTTAAAAATGTTATAGTAACTATCATTATTAATATTAGTGTAATTAAAAAAAATATTTGTAACACCTAATTATTTTGATTACTATTATTATCATTATTATGAACACGATATAAAAGATGATTAAAAGCTATTAAACGAAACGATTAGGAAATAATGAGTAAGAGTATCATGATGAAATTAAAATATTATAAGATATTGATTTAGATAAAATTATCGTTCTTATTATTTTTATCATTACTATTATTATTAAAAATATCGTTAGTATTAAAACTATCATTTTAACAAAAATTATTATTTTAATAGAAATGTCATTGTTACTATAAAATATCATTATTATTATTATTTTAAATAGAATTATTATTTTAAAGATAATATTAAAAATTATCGTAAATATTAAAGTTATCATAATTAGAATTATCGTTTTATCATAATGTCATCTTAGTAATTGTAAATATTGATATTTTTATAATAATAATTATTATTACGAAATAATACAACTTTTACTTACTATCATTATAGATATTATTTTATCAAATAAATATGTGATACAAACATATTTTACTACGTGTAATAACTTACTTTAATAATACCTATCATATTATCTTTATGATATTAAATGAACCCTATAATATTTATTACTTAATATATATAAAAGTATATTATATTATATAAATTTAATATAAAATTTTATTTATTAATAAATAAATTATATTATTTACTCTAATAAATCTTTTAAAAATATTTAAAAATATAAAACGACGATATTTAAACTATATATTCATCATGTATAGATTTTTGGAAATTATTTTGAGTCAAATTTACTTTTGTTGACTTTTGCATATTAGTCTCGAGCATTAGGATTGTGGTACACTATGACTTGGCCTAATTTGTTAGACAAATATTGACCAACACATAATTATATATAATTAATTTAGGTTCGTGAATCCGAGGCCAACCTTGCACTTGTTCAATGACGTTATATGTATTTTTACTACGAAATACAGTATGGTGAGTTTCATTTGCCTTTTTACCCTTTATATTTTTGGGACTGAGAATACATGCGCTTTTATAAATGTTTGACGAAATAGACACAAGTAATTGAAACTACATTCTATGGTTGAATTATCGAAATCGAATATGCCCCTTTTTATTAAAGTCTGGTAATCTAAGAATTAGGGAACAGACACCCTAATTGACGCGAATCCTAAAGATAGATCTATTGGGCCTAACAAACCCCATCCAAAGTACCGGATGCTTTAGTACTTCGAAATTTATATCATGTCCGAAGGAGGATCCCGGAATGATAGGGGATATTCTTATATGTATCTAGTTAATGTTGGTTACCAGGTGTTCACCATATGAATGATTATTTTTGTCTCTATGCATGGGACGTATATTTATGAGAACTGGAAATGAAATTCTTGTGGTCTATTAAAATGATGGAAATAAATGATTATGATAAACTAATGAACTCACCAACCTTTTGGTTGACACTTTAAAGCATGTTTATTCTCAGTTGTTAAAGAAATCTTTCGCTGTGCATTTGCTCATTTTAAAGATATTACTTGGAGTCTTTCATAGCATATTTCGAAGAACGTTGCATTCGAGTCATTGAGTTCATCAAAGATTATTATTAAATCAATTTATAGTTGAATAGTGGATATTATGAAATGGTATGCATGCTTGTCAATTTTCGATGCAAAGAAATTTTGTCTTTTAAAAACGAATGCAATGTTTGTAAAATGTATCATATAGAGGTCAAATACCTCGCAATGTAATCAACTATTGTGAATCGTTTATAATGTATATGAACGGGTCATTTCAGTTGGTATCAGAGCGGTGGTCTTAGCGAACCAGGTCTGCATTAATGTGTCTAACTGATAAGTCGATAGGATGCATTAGTGAGTCTGGACTTCGACCATGTCTGCATGTCAAAAGTTTTGCTTATCATTTTGTGTCAAAAATTAACTACTTATCATCCTCAGGAAATTACCTGCTTATCATTTTTAGTCTAAGACACGTCTTGCTGCATTGATTGCATGAATAGTGTGTAGACAAATATTCATATCTTAGCATATCTGCTAAATCATATCTTATCGTATCTGTTACTTTAAACTTTTCCTGACATATCCCGCAAAGTCCTCCGTAATCTACGAAATCTTTTGATCTATATATATATATATATATATATATATATATATATATATATATATATATATATATATATATATATATATATATATATATATATATATATATATATATATATATTCTATGTAATTAGAATACCATCCGTTAGCCAAAATCATTTCATATCGGAAAAAAAAAATCCTTTATCCAATCGTACGAAATGGAATTCGTCATCAGTTCAAGTCACTCAGATTCCGAAATGAAATCCCATTCAAGCTCCGAAAGTAGTGTGACCGGAATAGATCAACCAATCAGTCATCACCTATTCTGGATGAATTGGGGATGGGTTCGTAGCCTCCTCAATCATTGGAGACAAGAAGAAGGTGATCCCTTCCATCCACCACATTGCCCTCTTGACGAAGAACCTGAAGAACTTACCGGCAAACCTGTCCGAAACATCATATTCTCGCTCATTTCCAGAGTATCTCGTCACGATTATATATTACATCAAATTTTATATTTTATTTATCCGCTCGTCCGAACCGACAATCACCCCGGTGTAATAGAAGAAGTCAACGAGCTTCGCGCTCGGGTAGTGGCTTTGGAGAATATGGTGCAGAGATTACAAACACCAGCAGCAGCATCAGTAGCATAACCAGTACCACCATCATCAACGCCAACAGTACCATTACCACCTCCAACTGAAATGTCCCGTTCTTATTGATTAAAAACGTTCCATATTAATTGATTTCGTTGCGAGGTTTTGACCTCTATATGAGACGTTTTTCAAAGACTCCATTCATTTTTAAAACAAACCATAACCTTTATTTCATAAATAAAGGTTTAAAAAGCTTTACGTAGATTATCAAATAATGATAATCTAAAATATCCTGTTTACACACGACCATTACATAATGGTTTACAATACAAATATGTTACATCGAAATCAGTTTCTTGAATGCAGTTTTTACACAATATCATACAAACATGGACTCCAAATCTTGTCCTTATTTTAGTATGCAACAGCGGAAGCTCTTAATATTCACCTGAGAATAAACATGCTTTAAACGTCAACAAAAATGTTGGTGAGTTATAGGTTTAACCTATATATATCAAATCGTAACAATAGACCACAAGATTTCATATTTCAATACACATCCCATACATAGAGATAAAAATCATTCATATGGTGAACACCTGGTAACCGACAATAACAAGGTGAATATATAAGAATATCCCCATCATTCCGGGACACCCTTCGGATATGATATAAATTTCGAAGTACTAAAGCATCCGGTACTTTGGATGGGGTTTGTTAGGCCCAATAGATCTATCTTTAGGATTCGCGTCAATTAGGGTGTCTGTTCCCTAATTCTTAGATTACCAGACTTAATAAAAAGGGGCATATTCGATTTCGATAATTCAACCATAGAATGTAGTTTCACGTACTTGTGTCTATTTTGTAAATCATTTATAAAACCTGCATGTATTCTCATCCCAAAAATATTAGATTTTAAAAGTGGGACTATAACTCACTTTCACAGATTTTTACTTCGTCGGGAAGTAAGACTTGGCCACTGGTTGATTCACGAACCTATAACAATATATACATATATATCAAAGTATGTTCAAAAATATATTTACAACACTTTTAATATATTTTGATGTTTTAAGTTTATTAAGTCAGCTGTCCTCGTTAGTAACCTACAACTAGTTGTCCACAGTTAGATGTACATAAATAAATCGATAAATATTATCTTGAATCAATCCACGACCCAGTGTATACGTATCTCAGTATTGATCACAACTCAAACTATATATATTTTGGAATCAACCTCAACCCTGTATAGCTAACTCCAACATTCACATATAGAGTGTCTATGGTTGTTCCGAAATATATATAGATGTGTCGACATGATAGGTCGAAACATTGTATACGTGTCTATGGTATCTCAAGATTACATAATATACAATACAAGTTGATTAAGTTATGGTTGGAATAGATTTGTTACCAATTTTCACGTAGCTAAAATGAGAAAAATTATCCAATCTTGTTTTACCCATAACTTCTTCATTTTAAATCCGTTTTGAGTGAATCAAATTGCTATGGTTTCATATTGAACTCTATTTTATGAATCTAAACAGAAAAGTATAGGTTTATAGTCGGAAAAATAAGTTACAAGTCGTTTTTGTAAAGGTAGTCATTTCAGTCGAAAGAACGACGTCTAGATGACCATTTTAGAAAACATACTTCCACTTTGAGTTTAACCATAATTTTTGGATATAGTTTCATGTTCATAATAAAAATCATTTTCTCAGAATAACAACTTTTAAATCAAAGTTTATCATAGTTTTTAATTAACTAACCCAAAACAGCCCGCGGTGTTACTACGACGGCGTAAATCCGGTTTTACGGTGTTTTTCGTGTTTCCAGGTTTTAAATCATTAAGTTAGCATACCATATAGATATAGAACATGTGTTTAGTTGATTTTAAAAGTCAAGTTAGAAGGATTAACTTTTGTTTGCGAACAAGTTTAGAATTAACTAAACTATGTTCTAGTGATTACAAGTTTAAACCTTCGAATAAGATAGCTTTATATGTATGAATCGAATGATGTTATGAACATCATTACTACCTAAAGTTCCTTGGATAAACCTACTGGAAAAGAGAAAAATGGATCTAGCTTTAATGGATCCTTGGATGGCTCGAAGTTCTTGAAGCAGAATCATGACACGAAAACAAGTTCAAGTAAGATCATCACTTGAAATAAGATTGTTATAGTTATAGAAATTGAACCAAAGTTTGAATATGATTATTACCTTGTATTAGAATGATAACCTTCTGTAAGAAACAAAGATTTCTTGAGGTTGGATGATCACCTTACAAGATTGGAAGTGAGCTAGCAAACTTGAAAGTATTCTTGATTTTATGAAACTAGAACTTTTGGAATTTATGAAGAACACTTAGAACTTGAAGATAGAACTTGAGAGAGATCAATTAGATGAAGAAAATTGAAGAATGAAAGTGTTTGTAGGTGTTTTTGGTCGTTGGTGTATGGATTAGATATAAAGGATATGTAATTTTGTTTTCATGTAAATAAGTCATGAATGATTACTCATATTTTTGTAATTTTATGAGATATTTCATGCTAGTTGCCAAATGATGGTTCCCACATGTGTTAGGTGACTCACATGGGCTGCTAAGAGCTGATCATTGGAGTGTATATACCAATAGTACATACATCTAAAAGCTGTGTATTGTACGAGTACGAATACGGGTGCATACGAGTAGAATTGTTGATGAAACTGAACGAGGATGTAATTGTAAGCATTTTTGTTAAGTAGAAGTATTTTGATAAGTGTATTGAAGTCTTTCAAAAGTGTATAAATACATATTAAAACACTACATGTATATACATTTTAACTGAGTCGTTAAGTCATCGTTAGTCGTTACATGTAAGTGTTGTTTTGAAACCTTTAGGTTAACGATCTTGTTAAATGTTGTTAACCCAATGTTTATAATATCAAATGAGATTTTAAATTATTATATTATCATGATATTATCATGTATGAATATCTCTTAATATGATATATATACATTAAATGTCTTTACAACGATAATCGTTACATATATGTCTCGTTTAAAAATCATTAAGTTAGTAGTCTTGTTTTTACATATGTAGTTCATTGTTAATATACTTAATGATATGTTTACTTATCATAGTATCATGTTAACTATATATATATCCATATATATGTCATCATATAGTTTTTACAAGTTTTAACGTTCGTGAATCACCGGTCAACTTGGGTGGTCAATTGTCTATATGAAACATATTTCAATTAATCAAGTCTTAACAAGTTTGATTGCTTAACATGTTGGAAACATTTAATCATGTAAATATCAATCTCAATTAATATATATAAACATGGAAAAGTTCGGGTCACTACAGTACCTACCCGTTAAATAAATTTCGTCCCGAAATTTTAAGCTGTTGAAGGTGTTGACGAATCTTCTGGAAATAGATGCGGGTATTTCTTTTTCATCTGATCTTCACACTCCCAGGTGAACTCGGGTCCTCTACGAGCATTCCATCGAACCTTAACAATTGGTATCTTGTTTTGCTTAAGTCTTTTAACCTCACGATCCATTATTTCGACGGGTTCTTCGATGAATTGAAGTTTTTCGTTGATTTGGATTTCATCTAGCAGAATAGTGAGATCTTCTTTAGCAAAACATTTCTTTAAATTCGAGACGTGGAAAGTGTTATGTACAGCCGCGAGTTGTTGAGGTAACTCTAGTCGGTAAGCTACTGGTCCGACACGATCAATAATCTTGAATGGTCCAATATACCTTGGATTTAATTTCCCTCGTTTACCAAATCGAACAACGCCTTTCCAAGGTGCAACTTTAAGCATGACCATCTCTCCAATTTCAAATTCTATATCTTTTCTTTTAATGTCAGCGTAGCTCTTTTGTCGACTTTGGGCGGTTTTCAACCGTTGTTGAATTTGGATGATCTTCTCGGTAGTTTCTTGTATAATCTCCGGACCCGTAATCTGTCTATCCCCCACTTCACTCCAACAAATCGGAGACCTGCACTTTCTACCATAAAGTGCTTCAAACGGCGCCATCTCAATGCTTGAATGGTAGCTGTTATTGTAGGAAAATTCTGCTAACGGTAGATGTCGATCCCAACTGTTTCCGAAATCAATAACACATGCTCGTAGCATGTCTTCAAGCGTTTGTATCGTCCTTTCGCTCTGCCCATCAGTTTGTGGATGATAGGCAGTACTCATGTCTAGACGAGTTCCTAATGCTTGCTGTAATGTCTGCCAGAATCTTGAAATAAATCTGCCATCCCTATCAGAGATAATAGAGATTGGTATTCCATGTCTGGAGACGACTTCCTTCAAATACAGTCGTGCTAACTTCTCCATCTTGTCATCTTCTCTTATTGGTAGGAAGTGTGCTGATTTGGTGAGACGATCAACTATTACCCAAATAGTATCAAAACCACTTGCAGTCCTTGGCAATTTAGTGATGAAATCCATGGTAATGTTTTCCCATTTCCATTCCGGGATTTCGGGTTGTTGAAGTAGACCTGATGGTTTCTGATGCTCAGCTTTGACCTTAGAACACGTCAAACATTCTCCTACGTATTTAGCAACATCGGCTTTCATACCCGGCCACCAAAAATGTTTCTTGAGGTCCTTGTACATCTTCCCCGTTCCAGGATGTATTGAGTATCTGGTTTTATGAGCTTCTCTAAGTACCATTTCTCTCATATCTCCAAATTTTAGTACCCAAATCCTTTCAGCCCTATACCGGGTTCCGTCTTCCCGAATATTAAGATGCTTCTCCGATCCTTTGGTTATTTCATCCTTTAAATTTCCCTCTTTTAAAACTCCTTGTTGCGCCTCCTTTATTTGAGTAGTAATGTTATTATGAATCATTATATTCATAGATTTTACTCGAATGGGTTCTCTGTCCTTCCTGCTCAAGGCATCGGCTACCACATTTGCCTTCCCCGGGTGGTAACGAATCTCAAAGTCGTAATCATTCAATAATTCAATCCACCTACGCTGCCTCATATTCAGTTGTTTCTGATTAAATATGTGTTGAAGACTTTTGTGGTCGGTATATATAATACTTTTGACCCCATATAAGTAGTGCCTCCAAGTCTTTAATGCAAAAACAACCGCGCCTAATTCCAAATCATGCGTCGTATAATTTTGTTCGTGAATCTTCAATTGTCTAGACGCATAAGCAATCACCTTCGTTCGTTGCATTAATACACAACCGAGACCTTGCTTTGATGCATCACAATAAATCACAAAATCATCATTCCCTTCAGGCAATGACAATATAGGTGCCGTAGTTAGCTTTTTCTTCAATAACTGAAACGCTTTCTCTTGTTCATCATTCCATTCAAATTTCTTCCCTTTATGCGTTAATGCAGTCAAGGGTTTTGCTATTCTGGAAAAGTCTTGGATGAACCTTCTGTAGTAACCAGCTAGTCCTAAAAACTGGCGTATGTGTTTCGGAGTTTTCGGGGTTTCCCACTTTTCAACAGTTTCTATCTTTGCCGGATCCACCTTAATACCTTCTTTGTTCACTATGTGACCGAGGAATTGAACTTCTTCCAACCAAAATGCACACTTTGAAAACTTAGCGTACAATTCTTCCTTCCTCAATACTTCTAACACCTTTCTCAAATGTTCACCGTGTTCTTGGTCATTCTTTGAGTAAATAAGTATGTCATCAATGAAAACAATGACAAACTTGTCAAGGTATGGTCCACACACTCGGTTCATAAGGTCCATGAACACAGCTGGTGCATTAGTTAAACCAAACGGCATGACCATAAACTCGTAATGACCGTAACGTGTTCTGAAAGCAGTCTTTAGAATATCATCTTCTTTCACCCGCATTTGATGATACCCGGAACGTAAGTCAATCTTTGAATAAACAGACGAGCCTTGTAGTTGATCAAATAAGTTGTCGATTCTCGGTAGTGGGTAGCGGTTCTTGATGGTAAGTTTGTTCAACTCTCGGTAGTCGATACACAACCTGAATGTACCATCTTTCTTCTTGACAAACAAAACAGGAGCTCCCCACGGTGATGTGCTTGGTCGAATGAAACCACGCTCTAAAAGTTCTTGTAATTGGCTTTGCAGTTCTTTCATCTCGCTGGGTGCGAGTCTGTAAGGAGCACGAGCTATTGGTGCAGCTCCTGGTACAAGATCTATTTGAAATTCAACGGATCGATGTGGGGGTAATCCCGGTAATTCTTTCGGAAATACATCGGGAAATTCTTTTGCAATGGGAACATCATTGATGCTCTTTTCTTCAGTTTGTACTTTCTCGACGTGTGCTAGAACAGCATAGCAACCTTTTCTTATTAGTTTTTGTGCCTTCAAATTACTAATAAGATGTAGCTTCGTGTTGCCCTTTTCTCCGTACACCATTAAGGGTTTTCCTTTTTCTCGTATAATGCGAATTGCATTTTTGTAACAAACGATCTCCGCTTTCACTTCTTTCAACCAGTCCATACCGATTATCACATCAAAACTCCCTAACTCTACTGGTATCAAATCAATCTTAAATGTTTCGCTAACCAGTTTAATTTCTCGATTCCGACATATATTATCTGCTGAAATTAATTTACCATTTGCTAATTCGAGTAAAAATTTACTATCCAAAGGCGTCAATGGACAACTTAATTTAGCACAAAAATCTCTACTCATATAGCTTCTATCCGCACCCGAATCAAATAAAACGTAAGCAGATTTATTGTCAATAAGAAACGTACCCGTAACAAGCTCCGGGTCTTCCTGTGCCTCTACCGCATTAATATTGAAAACTCTTCCACGGCCTTGTCCATTCGTGTTCTCCTGGTTCGGGCAATTTCTAATAATGTGGCCTGGTTTTCCACATTTATAACAAACTACATTGGCATAACTTGCTCCGACACTACTTGCTCCGCCATTACTCGTTCCGACACCATTTGTTCCTTTCGTTCTATTAACCCCTGGTCCGTAGACCTCACACTTCGCCGCGCTATGACCATTTCTTTTACACTTGTTGCAAAATTTGGTGCAGAACCCCGAGTGATTCTTTTCACACCTTTGGCATAGCTGCTTCTGTTTGTTGTTGTTGTTGCGGTTATTATTGTTGTTGGGATGATTGTTGTAGTTGCTGTTGTTGTTGTTGTTGTTGTTGTTGGGCCGTTTGTTGTAGTTGCGATTGATGTTGCGATTGTTGGGATAATTGTTGCGATTATTGTTGTAATTGCTGTTGTTGTTGTATTGGTGATTCTTATCACCGTTTTCCTCCCACTTTCTTTTGACTTGCTTCACATTGGCCTCTTCAGCAGTCTGTTCTTTAATTCTTTCTTCAATCTGGTTCACTAGTTTGTGAGCCATTCTACATGCCTGTTGTATGGAGGCGGGCTCGTGTGAACTTATATCTTCTTGAATTCTTTCCGGTAATCCTTTCACAAACGCGTCGATCTTCTCTTCCTCATCTTCGAATGCTCCCGGACACAATAGGCACAATTCTGTGAATCGTCTTTCGTACGTGGTAATATCAAATCCTTGGGTTCGTAACCCTCTAAGTTCTGTCTTGAGCTTATTGACCTCGGTTCTGGGACGGTACTTCTCGTTCATCAAGTGCTTGAATGCTGACCACGGTAGTGCGTACGCATCATCTTGTCCCACTTGCTCTAGATAGGTATTCCACCATGTTAACGCAGAACCTGTGAAGGTATGCGTAGCGTACTTCACTTTGTCCTCTTCAGTACACTTACTTATGGCAAACACCGATTCAACCTTCTCGGTCCACCGTTTCAATCCGATCGGTCCTTCGGTTCCATCAAATTCCAAAGGTTTGCAGGCAGTGAATTCTTTGTAGGTGCATCCTACACGATTTCCTGTACTGCTAGATCCAAGGTTATTGTTGGTATGTAGCGCAGCCTGTACTGCGGCTATGTTTGAAGCTAGAAAAGTACGGAATTCCTCTTCATTCATATTCACGGTGTGTCGAGTAGTCGGTGCCATTTCCTTCAAAATAGTTAAATGGAACAAGTTAATCATACAGAATATTAAGAGTAGTTAATAGTATTTCGTAGCATAATATGAACTCATTTATAAAAGCTTTTTCTTCATATTAGCGTTTTATAAGTTTAAATTCGGGTAGTACCTACCCGTTAAGTTCATACTTAGTAGCTAATATACAATTCAACTACTACAATTCTATATGAAAAACTGATTGTAATAATATTTCGCGTTCAAACTTTTATACAATATTTTACAAACTTACAATACCGCTTATTTTACATAAAGCATGAAATATAGCACACAATAACTTTGATACAAGATAGTTGTGAAGACAATTCTAGCTAGTACACAAGTCGTTCGGCAAAGGCAATAAAGACACGTAATTCATACGTCCAGAAACAAGTCATGCATTCTGGTTTTACTAGGACTACTTCCCATCCTTGGTCTTGTGCAACATAACCGTTATGGCCGTTGATAAGACAGCGTGTTGTAACGTCATCAAAGGGACGAGGGTTACGTAATGTCCAACAGTCCCGTAATAATCTAAAAACCTCATTTCTTACCCCAATTACCGACTCCGTCACTTGTGGAAACGTTTTGTTTAATAGTTGTAGCCCGATGTTCTTGTTCTCACTTTGGTGAGAAGCGAACATTACTAATCCGTAAGCATAACATGCTTCTTTATGTTGCATGTTAGCCGCTTTTTCTAAATCACGAAGTCCAATATTCGGATATATTGAGTCAAAATAATTTCTTAACCCGTTGCGTAAAATAGCATTTGGGTTCCCTGCAATATATGCGTCAAAGTAAACACATCGTAACTTATGGGTTTCCCAATGTGATATCCCCCATCTTTCAAACGAAAGTCTCTTATAAACCAAGACATTCTTGGAACGTTCTTCGAATGTCTTACAAACTGATCTCGCCTTAAATAGTTGTGCCGAAGAATTTTGGCCGACTCTAGACAAGATTTCATCAATCATGTCTCCGGGTAGGTCTCTTAAAATATTGGGTTGTCTATCCATTTTGTGTTTTTAAACTGTAAAATAGACAAGAGTTAGTTTCATAAAAAAATACTTATTAATACAAGCAATTTTTACATATATCATAAAGCATAAGAACACTATATTACATATATTACACCACACGAATACAACTATCTTATTCTGACTCGTTCGTTTCTTCTTCTTCGGTTTTGGTTCGTTTTGCCAAGTTTCTAGGGATATATGATGTTCCCCTAATACAAGCCGTCGTTGTCCACATTGGTTTAGAAAAACCTGGTGGTTTAGAGGTTCCCGGGTCATTGTTACAACTTAAGGACTTCGGGGGTTGACGATACATATAAAGTTCATCGGGGTTGGAATTAGATTTCTCTATTTTTATGCCCTTTTCCTTATTATTTTCTTTTGCCTTTTTAAATTCAGTTGGGGTAATTTCTATAACATCATCGGAATTCTCGTCGGAATCCGATTCATCGGAGAATTTGTAATCCTCCCAATATTTTGCTTCCTTGGCGGAAACACCATTGACCATAATTAACTTTGGTCGGTTGGTTGAGGATTTTCTTTTACTTAACCGTTTTATTATTTCCCCCACCGGTTCTATTTCTTCATCCGGTTCCGATTCTTCTTCCGGTTCCGATTCTTCTTCCGGTTCCGACTCTTCTTCCGGTTCCTCTTCGGGAACTTGTGAATCAGTCCACAAATCATTCCAATTTACATTTGACTCTTCATTATTATTAGGTGAGTCAATGGGACTTGTTCTAGAGGTAGACATCTATCACATAATATCAAACACGTTAAGAGATTAATATATCACATAATATTCATATGTTAAAAATATATAGTTTCCAACAAAAATGTTAAGCAATCATTTTTAAAGAAAACACGGTCGAAGTCCAGACTCACTAATGCATCCTAACAAACTCGATAAGACACACTAATGCAAATTTTCTGGTTCTCTAAGACCAACGCTCGGATACCAACTGAAATGTCCCGTTCTTATTGATTAAAAACGTTCCATATTAATTGATTTCGTTGCGAGGTTTTGACCTCTATATGAGACGTTTTTCAAAGACTGCATTCATTTTTAAAACAAACCATAACCTTTATTTCATAAATAAAGGTTTAAAAAGCTTTACGTAGATTATCAAATAATGATAATCTAAAATATCCTGTTTACACACGACCATTACATAATGGTTTACAATACAAATATGTTACATCGAAATCAGTTTCTTGAATGCAGTTTTTACACAATATCATACAAACATGGACTCCAAATCTTGTCCTTATTTTAGTATGCAACAGCGGAAGCTCTTAATATTCACCTGAGAATAAACATGCTTTAAACGTCAACAAAAATGTTGGTGAGTTATAGGTTTAACCTATATATATCAAATCGTAACAATAGACCACAAGATTTCATATTTCAATACACATCCCATACATAGAGATAAAAATCATTCATATGGTGAACACCTGGTAACCGACAATAACAAGGTGCATATATAAGAATATCCCCATCATTCCGGGACACCCTTCGGATATGATATAAATTTCGAAGTACTAAAGCATCCGGTACTTTGGATGGGGTTTGTTAGGCCCAATAGATCTATCTTTAGGATTCGCGTCAATTAGGGTGTCTGTTCCCTAATTCTTAGATTACCAGACTTAATAAAAAGGGGCATATTCGATTTCGATAATTCAACCATAGAATGTAGTTTCACGTACTTGTGTCTATTTTGTAAATCATTTATAAAACCTGCATGTATTCTCATCCCAAAAATATTAGATTTTAAAAGTGGGACTATAACTCACTTTCACAGATTTTTACTTCGTCGGGAAGTAAGACTTGGCCACTGGTTGATTCACGAACCTATAACAATATATACATATATATCAAAGTATGTTCAAAAATATATTTACAACACTTTTAATATATTTTGATGTTTTAAGTTTATTAAGTCAGCTGTCCTCGTTAGTAACCTACAACTAGTTGTCCACAGTTAGATGTACAGAAATAAATCGATAAATATTATCTTGAATCAATCCACGACCCAGTGTATACGTATCTCAGTATTGATCACAACTCAAACTATATATATTTTGGAATCAACCTCAACCCTGTATAGCTAACTCCAACATTCACATATAGAGTGTCTATGGTTGTTCCGAAATATATATAGATGTGTCGACATGATAGGTCGAAACATTGTATACGTGTCTATGGTATCTCAAGATTACATAATATACAATACAAGTTGATTAAGTTATGGTTGGAATAGATTTGTTACCAATTTTCACGTAGCTAAAATGAGAAAAATTATCCAATCTTGTTTTACCCATAACTTCTTCATTTTAAATCCGTTTTGAGTGAATCAAATTGCTATGGTTTCATATTGAACTCTATTTTATGAATCTAAACAGAAAAGTATAGGTTTATAGTCGGAAAAATAAGTTACAAGTCGTTTTTGTAAAGGTAGTCATTTCAGTCGAAAGAACGACGTCTAGATGACCATTTTAGAAAACATACTTCCACTTTGAGTTTAACCATAATTTTTGGATATAGTTTCATGTTCATAATAAAAATCATTTTCTCAGAATAACAACTTTTAAATCAAAGTTTATCATAGTTTTTAATTAACTAACCCAAAACAGCCCGCGGTGTTACTACGACGGCGTAAATCCGGTTTTACGGTGTTTTTCGTGTTTCCAGGTTTTAAATCATTAAGTTAGCATACCATATAGATATAGAACATGTGTTTAGTTGATTTTAAAAGTCAAGTTAGAAGGATTAACTTTTGTTTGCGAACAAGTTTAGAATTAACTAAACTATGTTCTAGTGATTACAAGTTTAAACCTTCGAATAAGATAGCTTTATATGTATGAATCGAATGATGTTATGAACATCATTACTACCTTAAGTTCCTTGGATAAACCTACTGGAAAAGAGAAAAATGGATCTAGCTTTAATGGATCCTTGGATGGCTCAAAGTTCTTGAAGCAGAATCATGACACGAAAACAAGTTCAAGTAAGATCATCACTTGAAATAAGATTGTTATAGTTATAGAAATTGAACCAAAGTTTGAATATGATTATTACCTTGTATTAGAATGATAACCTACTGTAAGAAACAAAGATTTCTTGAGGTTGGATGATCACCTTACAAGATTGGAAGTGAGCTAGCAAACTTGAAAGTATTCTTGATTTTATGAAACTAGAACTTTTGGAATTTATGAAGAACACTTAGAACTTGAAGATAGAACTTGAGAGAGATCAATTAGATGAAGAAAATTGAAGAATGAAAGTGTTTGTAGGTGTTTTTGGTCGTTGGTGTATGGATTAGATATAAAGGATATGTAATTTTGTTTTCATGTAAATAAGTCATGAATGATTACTCATATTTTTGTAATTTTATGAGATATTTCATGCTAGTTGCCAAATGATGGTTCCCACATGTGTTAGGTGACTCAAATGGGCTGCTAAGAGCTGATCATTGGAGTATATATACCAATAGTACATACATCTAAAAGCTGTGTATTGTACGAGTACGAATACGGGTGCATACGAGTAGAATTGTTGATGAAACTGAACGAGGATGTAATTGTAAGCATTTTTGTTAAGTAGAAGTATTTTGATAAGTGTATTGAAGTCTTTCAAAAGTGTATAAATACATATTAAAACACTACATGTATATACATTTTAACTGAGTCGTTAAGTCATCGTTAGTCGTTACATGTAAGTGTTGTTTTGAAACCTTTAGGTTAACGATCTTGTTAAATGTTGTTAACCCAATGTTTATAATATCAAATGAGATTTTAAATTATTATATTATCATGATATTATCATGTATGAATATCTATTAATATGATATATATACATTAAATGTCTTTACAACGATAATCGTTACATATATGTCTCGTTTAAAAATCATTAAGTTAGTAGTCTTGTTTTTACATATGTAGTTCATTGTTAATATACTTAATGATATGTTTACTTATCATAGTATCATGTTAACTATATATATATCCATATATATGTCATCATATAGTTTTTACAAGTTTTAACGTTCGTGAATCACCGGTCAACTTGGGTGGTCAATTGTCTATATGAAACATATTTCAATTAATCAAGTCTTAACAAGTTTGATTGCTTAACATGTTGGAAACATTTAATCATGTAAATATCAATCTCAATTAAAATATATAAACATGGAAAAGTTCGGGTCACTACACCAACCACAACCGCGTCGTAAACCTCAACTTCACAATCTGTCCCACGAGCATCAACGTCATACGCACCATAGATACCAAGGAGTACTAACAACAATAACTGACGAAGTATTAATTCATAACTTCATTGGAGAAACATTCTGCGGCGATTATGTAATCTCTAAAGTCTTAGAGATTATCTAATCTAGCCCTAACCATAAATCAGTTAAGCGAACCAAAATGATAGAAGGAAGAGTAGAAACCCTGACAAAAATGGTGTGTGATTAACAAGCTAAACTTGCTTTACCAACAGCATCAACAGTACCGTCAGCGTTACCAGCATCGTCAGTACAGTCAACATCCGAATCAACAACACCGATAACATCACAAACTCCGTCAGTTCAAGAATCACTGTGGACATCATTACGAATCAATAACGTGTATATTGTATCAACGAGTTATGAAGAATTAACTCATTCCCTCTGAAGAAATTATATATATATTATATATATATATATATATATATATATATATATATATATATATATATATATATATATATATATATATATATATTGAAATAAATATTTCCGTGCTAAGCTATTGTGTGTGAATCTTAACTACTCGGTTAATTCATATTACAAATATGCAATAATGTACGTCCTTCGGCCGCAACTTAACCAGCGTTAACTACAATCTCTGTCGCAATTCAACAAATTCCAATTCATAATAAATCAAGTATATATTTGATTTTACACTTTCATCATCGATGTACCCGAAACTTTTCAGATAGCATCATTCGTACTTTGCGAAATTCACAAGAATTCCACGAACTGAACATCATACATCAACAAATAACGAAGTATTGATTCATAATTTCAATGTCATTAAAGAAATACTGCGAAAAAGTTATGTATTTTTTAAAGCCTTTAGGGATTAGTCAATTCTAGTTTCAACCGTAAATCAAATGAGTTTAATTTATCATTAACTCATTAAATCTGTGTTACATTTGAAGAAAATATACATATATATATTTTCATAAAGACTGTAATAAAATTCTTTTGTACAAAATATTAATTGTGAAATTTTTTTTTAACGGGTAGGTAATACCCGAGAGATATATAAATTCACAATTAATATGTTACATTCTTCGAATCTGATTCAGCAAATCATCCATTATACTCCCTACTTTCACAACAATATACATTCTTTTATAGAAATCAAAACAACCATACTCTTTCAAAATTTAATTACATATTCTTATTTTAAAATCTCAAAATTCAACTTGAGATATGACCAAAATCATCACTCTTAGATCCTTACATCTTTCACAAGCTATATTTTGACTTCAAAACTGTATTAGATCATCAAATGTATGTTAACGATTACAATCTGTGTTCAAACTCTTCGAAAATTTCTGAAGACACTTCGAATGATGAGCAATTGAGATGATGATCCAACCACATGTTACCCACAGTTATGTACCCGAAAAACTCTTGAAACCAAAGTAAAAGTTTAAAAAACGTATCCGCGTCAGATTCTTTGGCATTTATTAGCAAAAATAACTTTGCGACTCCTATTCAAAATAGCCAGTTTTGTCACAGCTCCAGCAAGTCAACTTCAACTTTTCAGTCAGACTAACCTTATTATAACCTTGAGATATACACCTTCGTTACCAGGGAACCTTTTACATTCCACCACATTATTAGTAGATGTACCAACAACTTCATTACCCTTTGACTTTAGCATCTCCAAAAAGTCATTATAATTATTCATTGAAACCCCATCATTTACTCATTCGCATCTTGTAATGAGAATTGCCATACGAATCATTGGGAATTAGCAATCAGTATTTTGAAATCTCGCAGGATGTCTACGCCAACAGTTATATGTGTATATATAACGTCTATCTTCTGGACTTAATTTGAATGTGAAGTTTCTGAAAAACACTCCGAACTACGAATTGGTTCTCCGAAAATGGAAAAAAAAATGCTGATGAAGCAGCAAAAACTATAAACGACTTTAAACGGTAAAAGCTGGATGATAATGATGAAGTGTGTTGGCAAAGCGCAGAAAAAGAGAAGTTTTGGAACTGGAAAATAGATTGAGCAAAGTAGGAAGGAGGCTGTGGACAAATTACAAAGACTGAACCTGACTTCAAAGGATCCAAATGATTCAGTACCTGCTGAAGTCATTAACGAATACCTTGCTCCTGACTCTAAACCCCTACGGACAATATTCTTCATCATCCTCTGATATTAGAAATTCTAAAATATCATCATATCTTTCATTATAAATATCCTCCATATTTCTGAAGATATTTTCTTAATTTTTCTTATTTGAAATCATTTACCTCTTCGCGCTATTTGTATTACATCATAAAAGAAACTATTTTAGTTTCAAAATTCTGAAACATTCAAGTTTAAAATAGGAATATTTTGAAGTAATGTTGGGAACTGAAGCATGAATTAGTATAATATAATGACACTTGATCAATGTGATTATATTACAGTAAGTCATGCTGAGTTTCTAAATGGAACGTGATGATTCACAGATCATAACATCATCATGTGCCATGTTATACGACTCTTGTATTCTATTTAACCTCTAAAATATCAAGAAAATATTTCTTGATGATTCGGCCTTTTCCAAGGTACTCTAGTAATTTGACAAGTCAAGATCATGCCATCACAATTTCCTTCCTAGAACATTAACAATGTTCATTCCGAAATTCATATCTGTGAATTCTGGACCATTACAAGCGGTGCTTAATCGCAAATAGAAGAAACGAAAGGACAAAACTCCAAAATAGAAATTGGGGTATAAATTGCAGCAAATAAAAGAGAGCATTAACTGTGAATGATAACGATTATAGAAGACAGAAGCATATACTTTGAAATATAAGGGAACATATAAATCCCAACGACAAACCAGAAACTATAAACCATATATATCGATGCATATAGCAATATAAAGACACGGGAGAACTAGAAACACTATAAACCCAAGAGTATAGTAGAAGTAAATAGATTCTTCCAGCGGTAGATGAAAAAGAAGAATGACCGATATGAAAGTTAGAAGTATATCGAGAATCAGAACTGGATGGAGCATATTGATGAATACTTTAAAATATGAGTTGAGGGAGAAAGAATAGAAGGTGATGAAACATGACTAGGAACTTAGAAATCAACAGATTTAACTCACATAATGGCAGAATAAGTAAATCAAACCCTCTAGTGAATAGGTTAAGTTTTTTTTGATTAATTTAGTCAAACCACAACTAAATCAAGTGTGATTAGATCAACACCTAGAGCTATTATTCACCACCTGGGTGATTTGGACTGAGAGAGAATCGGAGGAGCTCACTAGATCTGAGTGTGTGTAACACATGAGAGGCTTAACCTAAAATGAAGAACATAAGACTTTATATACCCCTGCTATTGACTCACCTATATGATTCATTCATCGCACGTACAAGTTGGCTTCATCAGTCGTACGGGTGATCATTCACTCGTGTCTTCTCATTTAGGTTGTAATTGTGACTTAGCTCAGCATCAACCGTGCGTATGAGCCTGTCAGCTGTACTAGTGAGGCTTCACTCGTACGTCTGACTAAGTCTAACATAGTTAAACATCTAAATCTCATTCCTGCAGTTCCTGTAACCACATACAAACATGAATAGGATAATAACAAGCAATCATGGTGGCCTGTAAACTGTTGTACCTGCAATGGACGGGGTAGATGTCTAGGAACTTATAAGATAAACATAAGGTGTGAGTTGTAAGGAAACGAAGGAGGTGAATTTATAAGATAATATCCGACAGAACAATTAAAATGGACGATCGCATTTAAAGCAGATCCTAATTCCCTTGATTACCGGAGAGTCAAATCTTATTAAGAAGATTTTCTTCAAATCCCTTGAAATCTGGGAATCAATCATATCTACGTCAAATGATAAGATGAATCTACACTTACTCATTTCACTCTTCTATGTTAGCTTCATTCGTACTCTTCATATAAATGGATTGTTTATCCAAATTATTCGCTGATGATAAAACTCTAATTTTCAGCCCGTATGCATCATGAAAACATACTTATTATCATTCACGACCTTTCCACTCAAATTTCGGGACGAAATTTCTTTAACGGGTAGGTACTGTGACAACCCGGAAATTTCCAACCAAATTTAAACTTTAATCTTTATATGTTTCCGACACGATAAACAATATTTGTTAAGTTAAATTGCAAGAATTTTAAACTATGTTCATACATTCATTCAACCTCGACCATGTTCCAACGATTCACGAACCATTAAATGAATATGATTATATATGTATATGTGTATATATATTATAACTTGAAACATAAACAAAATATTAGATTAAATACTTTATATGATTGTATCTGTTTCAAAATATTTATCAATGGAATTAGAAGATAAGATCAAATGATTGAATTATCAGATATATTGAATTATGATTACAAGTCTCTGTTGAAAGGCCCACGTTGATTTGAGAAATCTTTCCGGTTTAACAATATTCGAAAAATGGTAAAGTGATTTATAAATAAGAACAAATTGGCAATCATTGAGAACTAGACAAAGGATAGTGGAAGATTGAATCTCATAAAGACTCGATTGATCTATTTAGTTTCAAACGTACAAAAACATTTTCAGTTTAAAAAGAACTTTATTATTAAAACGTATATAACTTTTATAAATATCTAGAACCACTTTTGACAATTCATTACTTAACTAGTATGATAAAGATAACGATATTTATATTTTATTTTATTAAATATATATAACGATTTAAATTTATATTATATATATTTATACGCGTATTATACTTACATAGTTTTATACTTTTACTATACTTAAACTTTACCTTTACTTTATTTTTACTTTACTTTAACTTTAATAATTCACTTTAATAATTCATACTTTAATAATTCACTTTAATAATTCATACTTTAATAATTCACTTTAATAATTCATACTTTAATAATTCACTTTAATAATTCATACTTTAATAATTCACTTTAATAATTCATACTTTAATAATTCACTTTAATAATTTAAAAATATATTATAAATAGAATTCAATAGGTTTCATTATTTCATAGAAACTTGAAAATATTTTTCTCTAAACTCTCTCAATCGATTTACATATATATATTTACTCCGTATTATTTCAAGATATTATTAGTATACATAAAATATTACGACGGAGTGCTGTCCGAGTGATTTCAAAATTGTTTTTCGAGTAGGATAGGATTAAGGAAATTATGGGCTATAGCTATGGAGGTGATTGAGTGTGGTTCATGGGTATGCTCGTGAGATCAATATAGTGTTTATCATTTTCGTTGTGTCTACGTACCTTTCCTGCAATATTGAATCTCAATATTGATACGTGAGTACTCATAATTTAACTTTTACATACTAATAGTGTATCCCTGACTAGTGCTCGAGTATTTAGGATTATGCATGCTTGTACTTTTGATATTGCCCTTAGACAGGTTAGGTTGAATATTGAATTAGTTACACTTGCGGTTGAGATAAGGTATAAGATATGCATGTCCTTGGAAAGCTAGCGAAAAATTAAGGACTTTTCCTTTAGATATCGAATGGTTTCGATGAATGGATTAGAAGTTATAATCAATTGAATTTTTGATATTTTTATTAAAAATGATTATTATTATCGTCATTTTTATCGTCGTTCTAGTTTTATCTTATTATTATCATTATTATTATCTTTATCAATAAAAGGGATTTATCATTAAAAATTGTTATTTTTTTTATTATTACTATCGTTATTATCGTTAAAGTTATAATTAGTATTATTATTATTATTATTATCCAATTATTATTATTATTATTATTATTATTATTATTAGTATTATTATTATTATTATCATTATTAATATATATATATCATTATTTAAAAATGGATATTGTCATTGTTATTATTATTATTACTATATTATCATTAAGATAATTATTAGTATTATCGTTAAAAATGTTATAGTAACTATCATTATTAATATTAGTGTAATTAAAACAAATATTTGTAACACCTAATTATTTTGATTACTATTATTATCATTATTATGAACACGATATAAAAGACGATTAAAAGCTATTAAACGAAACGATTAGGAAATAATGAGTAAGAGTATCATGATGAAATTAAAATATTATAAGATATTGATTTAGATAAAATTATCGTTCTTATTATTTTTATCATTACTATTATTATTAAAAATATCGTTAGTATTAAAACTATCATTTTAACAAAAATTATCATTTTAATAGAAATGTCATTGTTACTATAAAATATCATTATTATTATTATTATTTTAAATAGAATTATTATTTTAAAGATAATATTAAAAATTATCGTAAATATTAAAGTTATCATAATTAGAATTATCGTTTTATCATAATGTCATCTTAGTAATTGTAAATATTGATATTTTTATAATAATAATTATTATTACGAAATAATACAACTTTTACTTACTATCATTATAGATATTATTTTATCAAATAAATATGTGATACAAACATATTTTACTACGTGTAATAACTTACTTTAATAATACCTATCATATTATCTTTATGATATTAAATGAACCCTATAAATTTTATTACTTAATATATATAAAAGTATATTATATTATATAAATTTAATATAAAATTTTATTTATTAATAAATAAATTATATTATTTACTCTAATAAATCTTTTAAAAATATTTAAAAATATAAAACGACGATATTTAAACTATATATTAATCATGTATAGATTTTTGGAAATTATTTTGAGTCAAATTTACTTTTGTTGACTTTTGCATATTAGTCTCGAGCATTAGGATTGTGGTACACTATGACTTGGCCTAATTTGTTAGACAAATATTGACCAACACATAATTATATATAATTAATTTAGGTTCGTGAATCCGAGGCCAACCTTGCACTTGTTCAATGACGTTATATGTATTTTT
The DNA here is from genome assembly GCF_046630445.1 of Rutidosis leptorrhynchoides. NCBI lineage: Eukaryota > Viridiplantae > Streptophyta > Magnoliopsida > Asterales > Asteraceae > Rutidosis > Rutidosis leptorrhynchoides. The sequence goes on along the minus strand of NC_092338.1, from coordinate 216,820,853 downwards.
ACTACGAAATACAGTATGGTGAGTTTCATTTACCTTTTTACCCTTTATATTTTTGGGACTGAGAATACATGCGCTTTTATAAATGTTTGACGAAATAGACACAAGTAATTGAAACTACATTCTATGGTTGAATTATCGAAATCGAATATGCCCCTTTTTATTAAAGTCTGGTAATCTAAGAATTAGGGAACAGACACCCTAATTGACGCGAATCCTAAAGATAGATCTATTGGGCCTAACAAACCCCATCCAAAGTACCGGATGCTTTAGTACTTCGAAATTTATATCATGTCCGAAGGAGGATCCCGGAATGATAGGGGATATTCTTATATGTATCTAGTTAATGTCGGTTACCAGGTGTTCACCATATGAATGATTATTTTTGTCGCTATGCATGGGACGTATATTTATGAGAACTGGAAATGAAATTCTTGTGGTTTATTAAAATGATGGAAATAAATGATTATGATAAACTAATGAACTCACCAACCTTTTGGTTGACACTTTAAAGCATGTTTATTCTCAGGTGTTAAAGAAATCTTCTGCTGTGCATTTGCTCATTTTAAAGATATTACTTGGAGTCTTTCATAGCATATTTCGAAGAACGTTGCATTCGAGTCATTGAGTTCATCAAAGATTATTATTAAATCAATTTATAGTTGGATAGTGGATATTATGAAATGGTATGCATGCCTGTCAATTTTCGATGTAAAGAAATTTTGTCTTTTAAAAACGAATGCAATGTTTGTAAAATGTATCATATAGAGGTCAAATAACTAGCAATGTAATCAACTATTGTGAATCGTTTATAATGTATATGAACGGGTCATTTCATAAACCCACGTCGAATTAGTTTTAGTACTTGTGCCTATTTTGTAAAACAGTTATAAAATACGAATGTATTCTCAGCCCAAAAATATATAATGCAAAAACATTTAAAAAAAGGGAGCTATGAAAACTCACATATCAATATTGTGGTTCAATATTGTAGGAAAAGTGTGCAGATGCAACGGAAATGATAAATGCAAGGTTGGCCTTTGATTCACGAACAATACCCCCGATTAATACCCATAAACTCCTTATTTAATACCCATGAATTCCTTAGCTTTAAACCATTTGAAAAACCCGTTTTGAAATCACCCGAGCATACCCCCGTCGTAGTATTTTATTTATAATACTAATAATAATACTAATTAATAATAATAATAATAATAATAATAATAATAATAATAAGATTAATAATAAGTGTATTAATAATAATAATAATAATAAGATTGATAATAAGTGTATTAATAATAATAATAATAATAATAATAATAATAATAATAATAATAATAATAATAATAATAATAATAATAATAATAATAATAATAATAATACTAATAATAATAATAATAATAATAATAATAATAATAATAATAATAATAATAATAATAATAATAATAATAGAAATACTAATGATAATATGAAGAGTAAAAATTGAATGAGCCAGAATGAGAAATCGATCATTCATATATATAGATTAATAAAATAATAATATAATAATTTTGTAATAAAATATAATAATATAAATATAAATATAATATAATAATATAATAAAGTAATAATATAATAATAATAAAAAAATGTGTGAAATTAATTTTGTCAATTTCTGACGACAGTTTTCATGGACCGGTATTTCGTACTCTGTTGTTAATAATTGACGGGTAAAAATAAGGATAAAAATTTCACTTTTTATATTTGAATATATATATATATATATATATATATATATATATATATATATATATATATATATATATATATATATATATATATATATATATATATATATATAAATCTGTTTTGGTCTTAAGATTTATAAAATTAGTTGTAAAAAGGTTTGTTTATAAAGTTGTTACGCGTAATATGTGTTTTCCTAGTTCTTGACTGAACAAAGATATATAATATAATATTAATTTAAATATAATAATGTAATAAATATAATAATACAATAATATTGAAATAAAGTATTATAATATAATAATAAATTTAGAATCAAATTGAATCGTAAATTGTTAAAAAAAGTCGTATTTATTAAATATTTCAGGGGTATTTTATGTAACTTATAATTAATAATTTCTATCATATTGCTTTCATGTGAATAGTAAATAAATTAATTTCATATCGCTTTCATGTGAATACGTTGTAACTTACAAATTGTACATTTCTATTTTAACTTCGTTTCTTAAAAAAAATTACAAAAATTATATCATAAAAATAAAATGACTTAATACGTATAATTTTTAATTTGAAATAGCATCGTTTAATAGTAAATTTTTATCATTTCATATATAAATCATGAAGGGTTCGAGTTTTAAATTATAGGTTGTTCGTGAATCGTAGGGTAAATTCCAATGGTTAATTAAATGTATGAAAAAATATTTTAATGCAACACATCAATTTGCTTAACTTGTCGGATTTATCAGAGTTTAAATTTGACCGAAATTTTCGGATCATGACAGCTATCCCATGCGATCGCATGGGAAATGGCCTAGAAAGCCATGCGATCACATGGCCACTAGGGACAAACCACATTATAAAGCTCGATCAAATTCTGGTTCCATTTCATTCATAATTCATTCTTCTCTCGATCTCAATCTCTCTCAATATATTATTATTATTATTATTATTATTATTATTATTATTATTATTATTATTATTATTATTATTATTATTATTATTATTAGTATTATTAGTATTAGTATTACACATAAAATACTACGACGATGTTATGGGCAAGTTATTTCAAACGGATTTTTCGAGAGGGATAGAGCTAAGGAAATTATGGGTTATAGTTATGGAGGTTATGAGTATTGTTCGGGGGTATTGCTCGTGAGGTCAAACTAGTGTTTATCACTTTCGTAGCGTCTACGTACTTTCCTGCAATATGGAATCACAATATTCATACGTGAGCATTCATATCTTATCTTTTTATATATTAATAGTGTATCCCTGACTAGTGCTCGAGTATTTATGATTATGCATGCTTGTATGTTTAATTTCGTCGTGAAATAGTTTAGGATAAATCAAGAATTTGATACATATGCTACTGAGATAAGGTATATGATATGCATGTCGTTGGAAAGCTGGCGAAAAATTAATAACTTTTCATTTAGAAATCGTGTGGTTTCGATGAACGGTTTAAAAGATATGGTCAACTGAATTATCATTAATTCTATTATTATTATTATTATTATTATTATTATTATTATTATTATTATTATTATTATTATTATTATTATTATTATTATTATTATTATTATTACTACTACTACTACTATCGTCGTTATTGTTATCATCATTATCATTATTATCTAATTATTACTATTATCATTATCGTTATCAATATAAGTATTATAATTAAAATTGTTATTGTTATTATTAACACTATCATTATTATCACTAAGGTTATTATTAATATTATTATTATTATTATTATTATTATTATTATTATTATTATTATTATTATTATTATTATTATTATTATTATTATTATTATAATTATTAGTATTATCATTAGTATTATTATAATTATTATTATTAGTATCATTATCATTAAAACTAATATTAGTATCATATAATTATTATGATTACTATTATTATCATTATTATGAATGCGATATAAGCGAGGACTAAAAGCTATTAAACAAATCGATTTGGAAATAATGAGTATAAGTATCATGATGAAATTAAAATATTGTAAGATATTAATTTAGATAAAAATATCGTTTTTATTATTCTTATCAGCATTATTATTATTAAAATTATCATTAATATTAAAACTATCATTTTTATTAAAATTATTATTTTTAATAGAAATATCATTGTTATTATAAAAATATCATTATTATTATCATTTTAGTATTATTATTAAAATTATCACTTTAAACAGAATTATTATTTTTATATAAAATATTATTATTATAACAGTTAATATTAAAACGTATCGTTATTATTAAAAGTATCATGATTAGAATTATTATTTTATTATTAATATCATCATTAGTAAATAAATATTGTTTTTATTATTATTAGTAGAATAATAATAATAATTATTATTATTATTATAAAATAATACAACTTTTACTTATTATTATTATCAATATTATTTTATCAAATAAATATGTGATACAAAGATATTTTTACCACACGTAATATAATTACATTAATAATACATACCACTATATTTTTATGATATTTAGTGAACTATATAAATTTTACTACTTGAGATATATAAAAGTATATTTTTATCATATATAAATTTTTATTTATTAATAAATGACTTGTATTATTTACTCTAATAAAATCTTAAAAATATATTTAAATATATAAAACGACTATATTTAAGTTATATAATAAACATGTATAGATTCTGGAAGTCAGTTTGGGTCAAGTTGACTCTTCTTGACTTTTGCTTATCGCTCTCGAGCATTAGGATTGTGATACACTACGACTTGACCTAAATTATTAGACAGATATTGACCAACATATAAATATATATACTTAATATAGGTTCGTGAATCCGAAGCCAACCCTGTACTTGTTCAATGCCGTCATATGCATAATTGCTACGAAATACAGTATCATGAGTTTCATTTGCTCCCTTTTTAAATGTTTTTGCAATATATATTTTTGGGACTGAGAATACATGCGCTGATTTTATAAATGTTTGACGAAATAGACACAAGTAATTAAAACTACATTCTATGGCTGGATTATTTGATTGAATATCACCCTTTTTAGCTTGGTAACCTAAGAATTAGGAAACAGATAAGAGGATTCTGTTGCTAATTGACGCGAATCCTAAAGGTAGATCTACGGGCACTAACTCCCCCCCATACTGGAAAATGGTATGCTTTAGTTCTTTTAGTTTATATTATACAGATGAGAGGATTCTGTTTTGGGGATATTCTATATGCATCTTGTTAAGGTCGGTTACCAGGTGTTCACCATATGAATGATTTTACCTTTATGCAGACGAGAGGATTCTACTATGGGAATTATATTTATAAATATGAAAATCTTGTGGTCTATTAAATTTGAGGGAAATGATTGATCATGATAAACTAATGAACTCATCAACCTTTTGGTTGACACTTTTAAGCATGCTTATTCTCAGGTATTAAAGAAATCTTCCGCTGTGCATTTGCTCATTTGAAAGATATTACTTGGAGTCATTCATGGCATATTTCAAAAGACGTTGCATTCAAGTCGTTGAGTTTAACAAGATCATTATTAAGTCATTTATAATTTGGATATATTATGAGATAGTATGCATGCCTGTCAACTTTCGATGTAATAAAAGTTTATCTTTTAAAAACGAATGCAATATTTGTAAAATGTATCATTTAGAGGTCAAATATTGTGACGACCTGGAAAATTTTAACTAATTTTAACTCAAACTCTCGATACGATTTAATATTTTTGACACAATAAGCAAAGTCTGTAATCTTGAATCTCAAAAATTTTGAACCGTTTTCATAAATTTAATTACCCTACGACTGTTCTCGACGATTCACGAACAACTATTTGAAAATTGATACATACATATATATATATATATATATATATATATATATATATATATATATATATATATATATATATATATATATATATATATATATATATATATATATATATATATATATATATATATATATATATATATATATTTAAAATATATAAATATATATATTAATTTGAAATAATATATGATTTGATTGTAAGAACTAAATTTTAAAATAATAAGCGATATAATAAGGTTGTTATGAATCTATATATATATATATATATATATATATATATATATATATATATATAAATATATATAAAGTGTATTAAAAATAAATATTAAATGATTGTAATGCTCGTTTGATGTCCGATTGATATTAAGCCAATTAAAAATCAAACTTATGTGATTTTAAAATAAACGGTGATTCAAAAATGAGTTATATGAATTATAGACTTATTAAAAATATATTTAAGGAACCATTAGTTAAATTTTAAGACTTTTTCTATTTTACTTGGGGTTGGGAGTGAATAATTAATGTAATTCTTATTTAGTAGTTAATGACCAAATTTTATCCCATAATGACTAGAATAAATAAATATAATTAAGTAAAAAATTTGGGATTTTTCTGATAACTTTTATCCGTCAGTACTAAACAATGAAGTATGAACTACCAGTCCGTAATTTAAAGGCTAAATAGTGTCCGGCTGCTAATTATTGCCTTCACTACTACTCAACAGTGTATGAGTGGATGATTATTACGGAGTACTAATTTTTCTTTATTGTTGACGATATTTTCTATGTAAATAGAAAAATGTGGGGCCAAACCATGTGAATGTTTGGTTCTTTACTCGATATATGGAAAGTGAACACACACAAAAATACAAGTCACATATTGTTGATTAATTATTATTATAATTATTATTAATATTAAATGATCATATATATATTACATAACTCCATGTCATATACATAGAGAGATTTAGGATTGAGATCATCACTACCATATTCTCATGTGATCTTTGTTTGACACCACAAACAGCTCAACCATCGGCCACCATAGGACCACCACAACCCGGCCAATCTCAGCTACCTTAAATCATCAGCCACCCTCTCATTTGTTAACAAAAATCACAACCATCTCTTGGGTCTGTTTCCTATCATGAACTTCCACCACCAAAACCACCCTCTTCCATCTCCATCCGACACCTGCACCACCTCCCTACAGCCACCACCATCGAGCATCCACCATCAACACCCTTAAATTACTCGAACTATTCCTGCCTTCTGTACTAAATTCTGTCCGAGCTGAACACCATTAACATACCTATTATTATTTTTTTGTTTTGTTACTTTGATCGAACCCAACTCAAGAACCCACCATCAATTATATGCTGCCACTCCATCGGTTTTCTGTTTTCATTCACCATCGACAACCATAATATACCGCCACCAAAAATGATACAAAACACCACCGATTAATTATCATTTACTGCTGCTATGTAAGTTTCTGTTTTACATATACAACTGCAGTTGCAGCTGCTATCACACATGTTTCTGTTTGATCAGTAAATGACGATAAGAATGATGATTAATGATGATGACTGTAATGATGATGGTGACGTGAAGATGATGATGATGATGTTAATTATGATGTGTATGATTTTATCTATTATGATAATGATTATGATCATGATAATGAGATGAAGGTGTTGGCGAATTAACTATGATGATAACGATGTATGATTATGATCATGATGGAAATTAAGTTGACGTTGTATAATGATGCCGTGATAATTGGTGATGGTGATGAATTAGTTGATGAATGATACATAATATGATATGTATTACGATGTTAATAGTAATAATAAAACGATGATGATGCTAGCGAATATAGATGATGATGTTGAAAAGAATTAAATGGGTTTTGATAAAAAAAAATACAGAAATATTTGTTTAATCAATTAGGGAATTCGATTTATTCCAGAAAAGCACAGATGGAGGAACAGTTATGAGGGTGTTTGGTTAACGAGTGGTCTTGAGTTCGAATCTTGGCTACTACGGTTTATTTTTCTTTTTTTCAACTAATAACTACACCAGTGGGCTAAGAGTTGGGCCGTGTATTGTGTTGGTGGCCGAAGAAGATATGATGGTGTGATTTTTGCTGCTACAACCGAAAATGTGTCCATCGGTTATGTTTAAAACAATCACGATATAAACAGATTTAAAATCCTATTAATTCAGAAAGTGACAGACAGAATAGTGGTTAGGAGTGTTGATTGATTAGCGAGAGGTCATGGGTTCGAGCCCTGACTGAAACAATTGGTTTTTATTTTTGGAAGCTTTCCCTTTTTAAGGTTCGTGAATCTGAGACCAACCCTACACTTATTCAATGACGTCATATGTATTTTTACTAAAAAATACGGTATGGTGAGTTTCATTTGCTCCTTTTTTAATTGCTTTTGCAATATATATTTTGGGCTGAGAATACATGCAATATATTATAAATGCTTTACGAAATAGAGACAAGTGATTAAAAATGATATTCTGCGGATTAATGTGCTAGGTAATTTAGTTACATGTTATAAGAGAATGTAAGCGCGAATCCTAAAGATAGATCTATCGAGCTTAACACCCCCATCCTGTAGGCTGCACTAGACATAAGAGCTAGTGGGCGAATGTTTAGAACTTCGAGGATTATTTATACACTTGCGAGTGTACGTATCCATCTTTGTGAAGATGACTTATTATATTATTGTTAAGGTTGGTTATTGAGGCCTCAACATAAGCAGAATGGTTTTATACACTTGCGAGTGTACATATATTTATAAATGGAAATCTTGTGGTCGATTAATATATTGAAATGATTGTTATTATAAACCTATGAACTCACCAACCTTTTGATTGACACTTTTAAGCATGTTTATTCTCAGGTATGAAAGAAATCTTCTGCTGTGCATTTACTCATTTTAAAGATATTACTTCGAGTCATTCATGGCATATTTAGGTCTGTGCCTCGCAATGGGACCAGATGTTGATAACTTTGTCCAGGTGGATTAGGATGGGTCATCACAGGTGGTATCAGAGCGTTGGTCCTAGCGAACCAGGACTTGCATTAGTGTGTCTAACTGATAGTTGTTAGGATGCATTAGTGAGTCTGGACTTCGACCTTAGCTGCATATTATAAGTATTGTTTATCATTCCTAATGGAAAATACCGTGCTTATCATTCCTAAGTCTAGACACGATTTCCTGCACTTATTTGATAGATAATGTATAGATAAATTCATTTCCTAGCGTATCAGTTACTATAAACTTTGCCTGACAGCTTTCGAAAGTTCCTCCGTAATCTATGGGATCTTCTATACTATATATAGGTATTCTATGTAATTAGAATATCATCCGATGTTCGAAAATCATTTCATATCAAAAATCCTTTATCTGACCGTACAAGATGGAACTCGCAACAAGTTCAAATTCCTCGAATTCCGACAGCTATTCCGATATGGATATCTACTTGAGCTCCGAAAGCAGTGTAACCGGAATGGATCAACCACCTAGCCATCATCTATTTTTGTGAAATGGGGATGGGTTCATAGTCAACTTAATCAATGGAGACACGAAGAAGGTGATCCTTTTCATCAACCGAATTCACCTCTCAACGAAGAACCTGAAGCACTTACCGACAAACCTATCCGAAACACCATTTTAGCCTCATTTCCAGGGTAGCTCGTCACAATTACATTCTATCTAAAATTCTAAACCTTATTCATCCGCTCGTTCCAACCAACAATCATCCCAGAATAATAGAAGAAGTCAATGAATTACGCGTTCGAGTAGTGAATTTGGAGAATATGATGCAAAATTTATCAGCTTCAGCAACTTCACCAGCACCAACATCAATACCAGTACCACTAACAACCCAAGTTTAACATCACACACCTCAACATCTCATTATGTACCTCGAGCATAATCATCAATCTACGAATCGTTCTACATCATTTATCTTCGTTCGACATGGCGATTATGTAATCTCTAATGTTTTAGAGATTATATATTCTTGTTCTGACGGTAAATCAAATGATTTAATATCATATTGACTCATTAAATCCACGATTACATCTGAAGAAAATATATATTTATATATATTTTTCATAAAGATTGTAATTAAAAATTCTTTTGTACAAACTGTTAATGGTGAAAATATTTTAACGGGTAGGTAATACTCGAAAAATATTTAGATTTCACATTAATAAGTACACTGTACATTCTTTCAAATCTAATTCAACAGTCATTTACTATTCTATTTACAACCACCGATATACGTATCTGTTCACCGCAGAATAACCATTTTCATACAATTTCATATTTAGATTTTTACCTATCAGAATCCAACAAGTGGCATAATGAAGAAAACATTGGACAAAATAAAATTTGTTAGAAACAAACAAATTAACTATGAGAAGAATTTTGTTAAGAATCCACGCTAACTGTTCCTAGCTAACTGTTCTTAGCTAACTGGTTACATTTTATTTATCAAAATTTAATTATCGCAATTTATATTCTTGCAATTTTATTTATTATCATTTAATTTCTGTTATTTATTTTACACACTTTAATCGGGACACGTATACAAGGTTTTGACATATCATATCGACGCATCTATATATATTATTTGGAATAACCATAGACACTCTATATGCAGTAATGCTTGAGTTAGCTATACAGGGTTGAGGTTGATTCTACAATAATATATATACTTTGAGTTGTGATCGAGTCTGAGACATGTACACGGGTCACGATACGTATTAATTAATTCGAATATTATATATTAAGCTATATATGAATTATTGGACTGTTAAATGTGGACTATCAACTGTAGACTACGAACATTGGACAATTAAAATGAATTAAAAGATTGAATATAACATATGAAATTAAACATTTCTTCAAGTTTGCCACTTGATTTCATCTTAAACCTCATTTGTATCTTGACAATTACAATCTGCGTTCAAACCTTTCATGATTCTTGAAAACATCTCAATCGAGGGGATGAAACAACCGCACTTCATCTACGGAAGAAGAGATTGATGCATATAGTTATGCACCTGAAAACACTTGGAACCTGTGTAAACGTTTAACACGTGTCTGTACTAGCTCCTTTGGCATCGTTATTACCGAAAATAACATTTCAACTCTTTTTCAAATTAGCCAATTTTGTCATAGCTTCAGCAAATCAACTTCGACTTCAATTCAAATTAGCCTTATTATAACCTCGATATATAAGTTTGCATGTCGTCATCGTTACCGGGGAACCGTTTATATTCCACCACATTAGCAGTAAACTTACCAGCAACTTCAATGAATTTGGACTTTCCGAAAAATCATTATTTTTATCTAAACCCTATCATATACTCATCCGTATCTTGTAACAAGAATTGCCATACCAATTACCGAGAGTTAGCAATCTGTATTTTGAATCTCACACCGTTCTACATCAACAGTTATATGTATACATATAACATTTATCTCTTGGAATTATGATCTCCCATTCTGAAATTCTGAAAAGCACTTTAGTCTATGAATCAGTTCTTTGAATTTTATGATAAAGAATGGAGTGTTGAAAAAGCTCAAATATTTTGATACTGAAAAATGAATTGAGCAAATCATGAAGGAGACTCTGAACAAATCACAAGGACTAAACATGTACCTAAAGAATCCTGATGATTCTGTTTCTGATGAAATCTTTAGCGAATATCTTGCTCCTTAATCGCTCTAAATCATCATGAATGAATTTCTTCATCACAAATTGATTCAAAAATTCTAAGATATTATCGTGTCTTTCATTATTAATATCCTCAATATTTCTGAAGATATCTTCATAAATATTCTCATCCGATATTAATTACCTCTTCGCACTGTTTGTGTTATTTCATAAAAGAAAACTATTTTAGTTTCTATATTCTGTAAACCTTCGAGTTTAAAGTATGAATGTTTTTGAAGTAGTGTTGGGAACTGAAGCATGAGTTTGTATAACATAATGACAGTTGATCAACGTGATTATATTACAGTAAGTCATGTTGAGTTTCTAATGGAACGTGATGATTAAGAGATCATAACATCATCATGTGACATGTTACACAACTCTTACATTCTATCTAATCTATAAACAAATAAAGAATATATTTTCTTGACAGTTCTATCTTTTCTCTTGAATTCTGGTAATATAACCAATCAAGATCGTGCTATTACAATTTCTCTCTTAGAACATTAGTCATGTTCATTCGAAAATTCATACCTACGAATTCTGGACCATTATTCGCTTGACTTAAAGTCGGGAAGAGAAAACAAAAAGGATGGAACTCCAAAACATAAAGGAAACAAATGGGTTGGATTTATAGTGAAATATCTGACAGAGAAATCAAAATAGATTATCGCATTTAAACAAAGAGGATCCTAATTTCCTTATGTCCCAAAGAATCAAATCTTATAGATTTCCAAGATTTTCTTTTAAATCCCTTAAATTCCAGAAATCCGCCATGACTACGTCAAAAGTTAAATCTCTATCCCAATCTTTTGTGATAGCTTCACTCGTACGCTTCACATTATCGAATCGTTTTATCTATATTAATCAATAATGATAAAACTCTATTTATCAACTCATATTCGTCATGAAAACATTTTTATTGTTAGCCATGACGACACCAATCAAATTTCGGGACGAAATTTCTTTAACGGGTAGGTACCGTGATGACCCGAAAAATTTTAACTAATTTTAACTCAAACTCTCGATACGATTTAATATTTTTGACACAATAAGCAAAGTCTGTAATCTTGAATCTCAAAAATTTTGAACCGTTTTCATAAATTTAATTACCCTTCGACTGTTCTCGACGATTCACGAACAACTATTTGAAAATTGATACATATATATATATTTAAAATATATAAATTTATATATTAATTTGAAATAATATATGATTTGATTGTAAGAACTAAATTGTAAAATAATAAGCGATATAATAAGGTTGTTATGAATCTATATATATAAATATATATAAAGTGTATTAAAAATAAATATTAAATGATTGTAATGCTCGTTTGATGTCCGATTGATATTAAATCAATTAAAAATCAAAATTATGAGATTTTAAAATAAACGGTGATTCAAAAATGAGTTATATGAATTATAGACTTACTAAAAATATATTTAAGGAACCATTTGTTGAATTTTAAGACTTTTTATATTTTACTTGGGGTTATGAGTGAATAATTAATGTAATTCTTATTTAGTAGTTAATGACCAAATTTTATCCCATAATGACTAGAATAAATAAATATAATTAAGTGAAAAATTTGAGATTTTTCTGATAACTTTTATCCGTCAGTACTAAACAATGAATTACGAACTACCAGTCCGTAATTTAAAAGTTGAATAGTGTCCGGTTGCTAATTATTGCCTTCACTACTACTCAACAGTGTATGAGTGGATAATTATCACGGAGTACTAATTTTTCTTTATTGTTGACGATATTTTCTATGTAAATAGAAAAATGTGGGGCCAAACCATGTGAATGTTTGGTTCTTTACTCGATATATGGAAAGTGAACACACACAAAAATATAAGTCACATATTGATGATTAATTATTATTATAATTATTATTAATATTAAATGATCATATATATATATATATATATATATATATATATATATATATATATATATATATATATATATGATCATTTAATATTAATAATATATATATATATATATATATATATATATATATATTACATAACTCCATGTTATATACCTAGAGAGATTTAGGATTGAGATCATCACCACCATATTCTCATGTGATCTTTGTTTGACACCACAAATAGCTCAAGCATCGACCACCATAGGACCACCACAACCCGGCCAATCTCAACTACCTTAAATCATCGGCCACCCTCTCCCTCGTTAAAAAAAATCACAACCATCTCTCGGGTCTGTTTCCTATCATGAACTTCCACCACCAAAGACCACCCTCTTCCATCTCCATCCGTCACCTGCACCACCTCCTTACAGCCACCACCATCGAGCATCCACCATCAACACCCTTAAATTACTCGAACTATTCCTGCCTTCTGTACTAAATTCTGTCTGAGCCGAACACCATTAACATTCCTATTTTTTTTTGTTACTTTGATCGAACCCAACTCAAGAACCCACCATCAATTAAATGCTGCCACTCCATCGGTTTTCTGTTTTCATTCACCATCGACAACCATAATATACCGCCACCAAAAATGATGCAAAAAACCACCGGTTAGTTATCGTTTATTGCTGGTATGTAAGTTTCTGTTTTACATATGCAGCTGCAGTTGCAGCTGCTATCAAACCTATTTCTGTTTGATCAGCAAATGATGATAAGAATGATGATTAATGATGATGACTGTAACGATGATGGTGACGTTAAGATGACAATGATGATGTTAATTATGATGCGTATGATTTTATGTATTATGATAATGATTATGATCATGATAATGAGATGAAGGTGTTGGCGAATTAACTATGATGATAACAATGTATGATTATGATCATGATGGAAATTAAGTCGACGTTGTATAATGATGCCGTGATAATTGGTGATGGTGATGAATTAGTTGATGAATGATACATAATATGATATGTATTACGATGTTAATAGTAATAATAAAACGATGATGATGCTAGCGAATATAGATGATGATGTTGAAAAGAATTAAATAGGTTTGAAGAAGATGAAACAGAAATATTTGTTTAATCAATTAGGGAATTCGATTTATTCCAGAAAAGCATAGATGGAGGAACGGTTATGAGGGTGTTTGGTTAACGAGTGGTCTTGAGTTCGAATCTTGGCTACTACGGTTTATTTTTTTTTTCAACTAATAACTACACCAGTGGGCTAAGAGTTGGGCCGTGTATTGTGTTGTTAGGCCGAAGAAGATATGATGGTGTGATGTTTGCTGCTACAAGCGATAATATGTCCATCGGTTATGTTTAAAACAATCACGATATAAAAAGATTTAAAATCCTATTTATTCAGAAAGTGACAGACAGAGTAGTGGTTAGGAGTGTTGATTGGTTAGCGAGAGGTCATGAGTTCGAGCCCTGACTGAAATAATTGGTTTTTCTTTTTGGAAGCTTTCCCTTTTAAGGTTCGTGAATCCGAGACCAATCCTACACTTATTCAATGACGTCATATGTATTTTTACTACAAAATACAGTATGGTAAGTTTCATTTGCTCCCTTTTTAATTGCTTTTGCAATATATATATTTTGGGCTGAGAATACATGCAATATTTTATAAATGCTTTACGAAATAGAGACAAGTGCTTAAAAATGATATTCTGCGGATTGATGTGCTAGGTAATTTAGTTACATGTAATAAGAGCATGTAAGCGCGAATCCTAAAGATAGATCTATCGGGCTTAACACCCCCATCCTGTAGGCTACACTAGACATAAGAGCTAGTGGCGGATGTTTAGTACTTCGAGGATTATTTATACACTTGCGAGTGTACATATCCATCTTTGCGAAGATGACTTATAATATTATTGTTAAGGTTGGTTACTGAGGCCTCAACATAAGCAGAACGGTTTTATACACTTGCGAGTGTACATATATTTATAAACGGAAATCTTGTGGTCTATTAATATATTAGAATGATTGTTATGATAAACCTATGAACTCACCAACCTTTTGGTTGAGACTTTTAAGCATGTTTATTCTCAGGTATGAAAGAAATCTTCCGCTATGCATTTTCTCATTTTAAAGATATTACTTGGAGTCATTCATGGCATATTTAGGTCTGTGCCTCGCAATGGGACCAGATGTTGATAACTTCGTCTAGGTGGATTAGGACGGGTGATCATAAATACCTCGCAATAAAATCAATTATTATGTAACGTTTATAATCCATATGAACGGGGCATTTCAGTTGGTATCAAAGCGGTGGTCTTAGCGAACCTGGTCTTGCATTAGTGTGTCTAATGGATAGTTATTAAGATGCATTAGTGAGTCTGGACTTTGACCGTGTCTACATGTCAAAAAAGTTTTGCTTATCATTTCTTGTCAAAAATTACCTGCTTATCATCCTTAGAAAATTACCTGCTTATCATTCTTAGTCTAGACACATCTTTCTGCATTGATTGCATGAATAGTGTATAGACAAAATTCATATCTTAGTGTATTTGCTAATTAATATCTTAGCGTATCTGTTATTGTAAACTTCGCCTGACATATTTCGTAAATTCCTCCGTAATCTACGAAATCTTTTGTTCGATATATATATATAGATATTCTATGTAATTAGAATACCATTCGATAGTCTGAAATCATTTCATATCGAAAAATCCTTTATTCAATCGTACGAAATGGAACTCACCACTAGTTCAAGTCCCTCGGATTCCGATATGGAGTTTCACTCGAGCTCCGAAAGCAGTGTGACCGGAATGGATCAACCAATTAGCCATCTTCTATTCTGGATGAATTGAGGATGGGTTCGTAGCCTACTTAATCATTGGAGAAAAGAAGAAGGCGATCCCTTCCATCCACCACATTTCCTCTTGTCGAAGAACCTGAAGCACTTACCGGCGAACCTATCCAAAACACCATTTTCTCTCTCATTTCCTGAGTATCTCGTCATGATTATATACTATCTCAAATTCTAGATCTTATTCATCCGCTCGTCCGAACCGACAATTATCCCGGTGTAATAGAAGAAGTCAACGAGCTTCGTGCTCGGGTAGTGGCTTTGGAGAATATGGTGCAAAGGTTACAAGCACCAGCAGCATCACTGGCATCAGCAGTACCACCATCATCAACACCAAAAGTACCATTACCACCACCAAAAACAACCTCTGCATCCCACAACTCAACATCACAATTTATACCTTAAGCATCGACATCATACGCACTGTAGGTACCAAGGAATAACAAACAATAACAAACGATGAAGTATTGATTTATAACTTCATCGAAGAAATATTCTGCAGACAATATGTGGTTTCTAAAAGTTTTAGAGATTATTTATTCTAGTTCTAATTGTAAACCAGATGAGTGGACGAATAGAAATGATGAAATGAAACCCTGATCGGAATAGTGCACGATTTACAAGCTAGACTTGTTATACCAACAACATCAACAGTACCGACAGCATCACCAGCATCGTCAGCACTAATAGCATCTACCACATCACAAGCTCCACCAAATCCATAATCACTGCGAATAACATCACTAATCAATAACAAGTATGTCATATCAACGAGTTATGAAGTATTAA
This sequence comes from Rutidosis leptorrhynchoides, assembly GCF_046630445.1. Lineage (NCBI taxonomy): Eukaryota > Viridiplantae > Streptophyta > Magnoliopsida > Asterales > Asteraceae > Rutidosis > Rutidosis leptorrhynchoides. Next base: position 216,803,987 of record NC_092338.1, on the reverse strand, counting down.
CTCATTTTCACTGAAGAATTTATATGTATATCTTATATATATAAAATTTGGAAACCATAGTATATTTTTCGTACTAAGCTATTATGTATGAATTGAATAAGGGTAGATACTACTCGGTTAATTCATATTACTAAAATGTAATGATGTACATCCTACGTTAAAGACTTAACCATCGTTAACTACAATCTCTGTTTCAACTCAATGAATCCCATTTCATAATAAACCAAGTGTAATAATCAATTACATGTTTGATTTTACACCTTCATCTTCGATGTACTCGAAACTTTAGAGACAACATCATTCGTACCTTGCAAAGTTAGCAAGAATTCACAAACATCAACATTCGTCACCAAGGAATGCCAATAAGAATAAATAATAAAGTATTGATTATTTTAGTGAAATACTCCGCGAAGATTATGTAATCTCTAAAGTTTTAGATATTATTCATTTCTAATTCCAGCCGAAAATCAAATGAGTTTAATTTAATATTAACTCATTAACTAAGTATTACATCTGAAGAAAATATACGTATAATTTTCATAAAGACTGTAATGAAAATTCTCTTGTACAAAATATTACTTGTGAAACTTTTAACAGGTAGGTAATACCCGAGAGATATATAAATTCACAATTAATATGTTACATTCTTCGATTCTGATTCAGCAAATCATCAACTATATTCACTACTTTCACAACGATATACATTCCTTCATAGAAATCAGAACAACCATTCTCATTCAAATCCAATTACATATTCTAATTTTAACAGATCAGAATCCAAATCGAAATATAATCGATATCATCACTCTTAGATTCCTACATATTTCGAATCTATGCTTTGACTTCAAAACTGGGATAGAACATCACTTCCATTCTTAAAACCCAGAAAAATATTCATGTCATTCAAAATTCTAGAACACCATATATATACTAACGATTACAATCTGCGTTCAAACCCTTCATGATTCTTGAAAACCCCTCAATTAAGAAACAATCGTGAGGGTGATCCAACCACATTGTTATCCACAGTCATGCACCTGGAAAACTCCCGGAACCTAAGTAGAAGTTTAACACAAATCCGTGATCCATTGGAGTTGTTATTACTAAAAATAACTTTAAAATCTCTCTCCAAAGTAGCCAATTTTCACATCTCCAGCAAATCAACATCGACCTTTCATTCGAATAATCCTTATTATAACTTGGATATATAAGTTTGCCCTTCATCATCGTTACTGGGGAACCGTTTATATTCCACTACATTAGCAGTAAACTTACCAGCAACTTCATTGATCTTTGAAATTCCAAAAAATCATTATATTCATTGAAACCCTATCATGTACTCATCTGCATCTTGTAACGGTAATTGTCATACCAAAAAGCTTCAATCATTATTCTCGAATTTCGCAGCAATTCTACGGAAATAGTTATATATGTACATATAACATCTATCTCCTAGACTTACGTACTTCAATTGTGAACTTCTGAAAAGCACCCCAAACTACGAATTAGTTCTCTGAATTTTTGAAAAAAAAATGCTGATGAAGCAGCAAAAACTGTAAACAACCTTAATAGTCGAAAGTTTGATGATAAAGAATAATGTGTTGGCAAAGCTCAGAAAAAGAGAAGGTATTGAACTGGAAAACGAATTTAACAAACTATGAAGAAGGCTGTGGAAAAATCACAAAGACTAAACCCGCCTTCAAAGAATCCAAATGACTCAGTATCTGCTGAAGTCATGAACGAATACCTTCTCCTAACTCTAAACCTTTACGGATAAATCTACTTCATCATCCTTTAATATTAGAAATTCTAAGATATCATCGTATCTTTTATTATAAATATCCTCGATATTTCTGAAGATATTTTCATAACTAATCTTATCTGAAATCATTTATCTCTTCGCACTATCTGCGTTACATCATAAAATAAACTGTTTTAGTTTCTAAAATCTGAAAAATTCGAATTTAAAATATGAATATTTTTGAAGTAGTGTTGGGAACTGAAGCATGAGTTAGTATAATATAATGACACTTGATCAACGTGATTATATTACAGTAAGTCATGTTGAGTTTCTAATGAAACATGATGATTCACAGACCCTACCGTCATCATATGCCATTTTACACGACTCTTACATTTGACCTAATCTCCAAACATTTCAAGAACATATATTTCTAATAGTTCTATCTTTTTCGAATTTTCTGGTAATTTAAGAAGTCAGATCATGCTATTACCAGTTCTTTCTTAGAACGTTAGCTATGATCATTCGAAATTCAAAGATTTAATCTACGAAACCGAGACGTCTTAATCGCTTTACTTTAAGTTGGGAAGGAAACAAAAGCATAAAGCTTCAAAATATAAGGGAAGATATAAAACCCAACAGCAACCCAAAAACTACAAACCATGTATATCGATGCATATAGCAATATAAAGACATGGGAGAACTAAAAACACTATAAAACCAAGAGTATAGTAAAAGTAAATAGATTCTTCCAGCGGCAGATGAAAAAGAAGAATGACAGATATGAAAGTTAGGAGTATATCAAGAATCAGAACTGGATGGAGCATATTGACGAATGATTTAAAGTATGAATGAGGGAGAAAGAATAGAAGGTATGAGTTGTGAAAATAAGGAAACGAAGAGGGTAGATTTATAGTGAAATATCAGACAGAGCAATCGAGACAGATCATCGCATTTAACCAAAGAGGGTTATAATTTCCTTAATTACCGGAGAACCAAATCTTATTATGAAGATTTCCTCTAAATCCCTTGAACTCCGGAAATCAACCCTATCTACGTCAAAAGATATGACGAAACTTTACTTTTCTCATTTCACTTTTCTGTAATAGCTTCATTCATACTCTTCACAATATCAAATTGTTTTATCCATACTACTTATTGATGATAAAACCCTAATTTCCAACTCATATGAGTCATGAAAACATACTTGTCAGCCATGACGATCCCAATCAAATTTTGGGACGAAATTTCTTTAACGGGTAGAGACTATGACGACCCGGAAATTTCTGACCAAATTTAAACTTAATCTTTATATGTTCCCGACACGATAAGCAAAGTCTGTAATGTTGAGTCTCAAAAATTTTGGAATTATATTCATGTAATCAATTACCCTTTGACCGTGCTCGACGATTCACGAACATTTATGGGTATATAGATATATATATATAATATATAGTTATATTAATTGAAAACATTAACAAAGTATTAGATGTATAATACTTTACATGAACACATTGTTTCAATATAAGTTTAATATATTTTTGATGGAATTAAAAGATAATATCAAATGATTGAATTATTAGATACATTATGAGGTGGTTACGGGTCTCTGTTGTGAGGTCCACTGTGATTTAAGAAATCTATTCTTTTTAACGGTATTCAAAATAAATGGTAAAGTGATTTACAAGTAAGAACAAATGTGTCAATTAACAAAAGTTAGACAAAAGTTAGTGGAGAAATGAAATTCATAATATTCAATTGATCTATTCTTAAACGTGCAAAAACGTTTTTCGATTCAATAAAATAATAAAATGTTTTGTTAACATAATGTGAATATATACAATATGTTAGAATATCTATTAATAGACTTAAATATATAAATAACTCGCAACGTGTATTTAAAATGTGTTTATGAATATTAAATATATATGATTTCAAATTAGTTAAGTAAACAATAATAACACTTGTTTATTAATTCGATTGATATTTAGTTATGTTAATTAGAACGTTTGATAAGTAAACATTGACGCATAAATGAATTATATCAAATTAAGTTATAGAGCATCAACGTTAGGTGATATAATAATATCTATTATTTAAATGATTTTAAATTATATATATTAAACTTTGAAATATAATTAGTTTTTGAAAAACTAAATATCATATTAGTTAATAAATATTTCTATAATATATAAATTTATATTTCCAAATGAAAAATATATTTATATTTTACAAAGTGATAAAATATAATATTAACTTAATCATAAAACGTTTTGATAATCTTATTAAATATATTTTGATAAATAACGATACGATGATTTAAAGAAGCAAATGACCAACACACTCGAACGTTCAAGTTATATTTCAAGTGATATAGTTTATGGATAATTCATGCCTATATTTTGATAAAGTTATACGTCGCGAAACGTAAAGTACAAGTTTTCTAAGCGTACGAAAGGACGTTCGAGAAACCGAAACCGAGACATAAGTCAAGCGTCAACGTACAAGTCATCGGAACAAAAATTTCAAACTAACTATGTATATGAATATTATATAATATATAAGTAATTATATAAATTTTATATATATATATATATATATATATATATATATATATAACTATCGGTAGAAGAGATAAAAAATTGATTGAATGCTGGATAGGTATCCCATGCGATCGCATGGGAAATGGCCTGGAAAGCCATGCGATCGCATGGCCATGAGGGACAGACCACATTATAAAGCTCGATCGAATTCTGGTTCCATTTCATTCATAATTCATTATTCTCTTGATCTCAATCTCTCTAAATATATATAATATAATTATTATTATTATAATAATTATTATTATTAATATTAAGATTAATATTATTATTAATCTTATTATTATTATTAGTATTACACATAAAATACTACGACGAGGTTATGGGCAAGTTATTTCAAACCGGTTTTTCGAGAGGGATAGAGCTAGGGAAATTATGGGTTATAGCTATGGAGGTTATGGGTATTGTTCTGGGTATTGCTTGTGAGGTCAAACTAGTGTTTATCACTTTCGTCGGGTCTACGTACTTTCCTGCAATATTGAATCACAATATTGATACGTGAGCATTCATATCTTATCTATTATATATTAATAGTGTATCCCTGACTAGTGCTCGAGTATATATGATTATGCATGCTTGTATGTTTAATTTCGTCGTTAAATAGTTTAGGATAAATCACGAATTTGATACATATGCTACTGAGATAAGGTATATGATATGTATGTTGTTGGAAAGCTGACGAAAAATTAATAACATTTCATTCAGAAATCGTGTAGTTTCGATGAACGGATTAAAAGATATGGTCAACTGAATTATCATTAATTCTATTATTATTATTATTATTATTATTATTATTATTATTATTATTAATATTATTATTATTAATATTAATATTATTATTATTATTATTATTATTATTATTATTATTATTATTATTATTATTATTACTATCGTCGTTATTGTTATCGTCATTATTATTATTATCTAATAATAATTATTATTATTATCATTATCGTTATCAATATAAGTATTATAATTAAAATTATTATTGTTATTATTAATGCTATCGTTATTATCACTAAGGTTATTATTATTATTATTATTATTATTATTATTATTATTATTATTATTATTATTATTATTATTATTATTATTATTATTATTATTATTATTATTATTATTAGTATTATCATTAGTACTATTATTATTATTTTATTATTATTATTATTATTATTATTATTAGTATTATCATTATTATTATTATAATTATTATTACTAGTATCATTATCGTTAAAACTAATATTAATATCATATAATTATTATGATTACTATTATTATCATTATTATGAATGCGATATAAGCGAGGACTAAAAGTTATTAAACAAATCGATCTGGAAATAATGAGTATAAGTATCATGATGAAATTAAAATATTGTAAGATATTGATTTAAATAAAAATATCATTTTTATTATTCTTGTCAGTATTATTATTATTAAAAGTATCATTAATATTAAAACTATTATTTTTAGTAAACTTATTATTTTTAATAGAAATATCATTGTTATTATAAAAATAACATTATTATTATCATTTTAGTATTATTATTATTAAAATTATCATTTTGAACAGAATTATTATTTTTATAAAAAATATTATTATTATAACAGTTAAAATTAAAAAAGTATCGTTATTATTAAAAGTATGATGATTAGAATTATTATTTTATTATTAATATCATCATTAGTAAATAAATATTATTATTATTATTATTAGTAGAATAATAATAATAATTATTATTATTATTATTACCAAAATAATACAACTTTTACTTATTATTATTATCAATATTATTTTATCAAATAAATATGTGATACAAAGATATTTTTACCACACGTAATATAATTACATTAATAATACATACCACTATATTTTTATGATATTGAGTGAACTGTATAAATTTTACTACTTGAGATATATAAAAGTATATTTTTATCAAATATAAATTTTAATATAAATTTTTATTTATTAATAAATGACTTGTATTATTTACTCTAATAAAATCTGAAAAATATATTTAAATATATAAAATGACTATATTTAAGTTATATAATAAACATGTATAGATTCTGGAAGTCAGTTTGGGTTAAGTTGACTCTTTTTGACTTTTGCATATCGGTCTCGAGCATTAGGATTGTGATACACTACGACTTGACCTAAATTATTAGACAGATATTGACCAACATATAAATATATATACTTAATATAGGTTCGTGAATCCGAGGCCAACCCCGCACTTGTTCAGTGCCGTCATATGCATAATTGCTACGAAATACAGTATCGTGAGTTTCATTTGCTCCCTTTTTAAATGCTTTTGCAATATATATTTTTGGGACTGAGAATACATGCACTGATTTTATAAATGTTTGACGAAATAGACACAACTACTTAAAACTACATTCTATGGCTGGATTATTTGACCGAATATCACCCCTTTTTGCTTGGTAACCTAAGAATTAGGAAACAGATTAAAGGATTCTGTTCCTAATTGACGCGAATCCTAAAGGTAGATCTACGGGCACTAACTCCCCCATACTGGAAAATGGTATGCTTTAGTACTTCGAGTTTATATTATACAGACGAGAGGATTCTGTTTTGGGGATATTCTATATGCATCTTGGTAAGGTCGGTTACCAGGTGTTCACCATATGAATGATTTTACCTTTATGCAAACGAGAGGATTCTGCAATTGGAATTATGTTTATAAATATGAAAATCTTGTGGTCTATTAAAATTATGGAAATGATTGATTATGATAAACTAATGAACTCACCAACCTTTTGGTTGACACTTTTAAGCATGTTTATTCTCAGGTATTAAAGAAATCTTTCGCTGTGCATTTGTTCATTTTAAAGATATTACTTGGAGTCATTCATGGCATATTTCAAAATACGTTGCATTCGAGTGGTTGAGTTCAACAAGATCATTATTAAGTCATTTATAATTTGGATATATTATGAGATAGTATGCATGCCTGTCAACTTTCGATGTAATGAAAGTTTATCTTTTAAAAAAGAATGCAATGTTTGTAAAATGTATCATTTAGAGATCAAATACCTTGCAATGAAATCAATTATTATGTAACGTTTATAATCAATATGAACGGGGCATTTCAGATGGTTGTTAGAAAAATGCGTATTTTAAGGTATTTGATTGTAAGGAAGTTGTGCATTTTGAATTAACCGTTGTGGGTGATGGGTGTCATTGCATAGATGTTAACCGGTACCACCACCACTATTACTACCATGTGAATGCCTACCCAGACCCAAATCTTGCATTGAACGTGAAATATTGATGAGCTATATTTGAATTGGTTGATTTGATATTGTGTAGGTCAAGAAATTGTTGATGCATTTTCTGTAAGTCGCTAGACATCTAGCTTACGTTTGTGATTAGTAGTTCAGTTTGTGGGCTACCATGATCGCTCGTTATTATCCTATATGTGTTTATATGTGGTTACAGGTACTGCAGGAACGTGATAAGGATGTCTGACATTATTAGACTCTGTCAGACGTACGAGTGAAGTCTCACTCGTACAGCTGACAAGCTCATGCGCACGGTTGAGCTGAGTTGAGTCACAAATCTAATCTGAATATACATACACGAGTGAGTGATCACCTGCACGGCTGAGATAGATCACTCGTACGAGTGACAGCTGACTCGCGCGGTTGACTCAACAGCAGGGGTATTTAAGTATTATGTTCTTCATTTTAGGTTAAGCCTCTCATTACACACACATCACTCAGATCTGGTAGCTTTATCCGATTCTCTTTCAACCCAAATCACTCCAGAAGTGAATAATAGCTCTAAGCATTAATCTAATCACACAATCCTTATTGTGGTTTCACTAATTTAATCCCAAAAAGCTTCACAGATTCACTACAATGGTTTGATTCACTAATTCCGCCTTTGTGTGAATTAAACCTGTTGATTTCGAAGGTCCTAGTCATGTTTCATCATTGGTATCAGAGCTATTGGTTGTGATTTCAACATCATCTAGTGATTTTTGGTGATTAAAGAGTTTGTTATTTTGGGTTTTTGAGTTTAAGAGTGATTTTGATAAAAAAGGAATCATTTTTACATGTGTAATTGTGATTAAAGAGTGTGTTCATGTTAGTTTAGTGCTAATCCAGCTTGTGGACGAAGAAATTGAGGTTCAACATCAATTTCTAGGGTTTTTGAGTGAATTAGAGTGAACAGCAGCTCATACGAGTGGGGCAAAATTTTTGGCTCACTCACGCGGTTGACCAGACGGTTGATATCACTCGTGAACTTATACGCACAGTTTAGAATAACCTTGTTAGGTTAAGTGACTACAGTCTGATCACACGAGTGATCAAACGGTTGACTGTGACACGTACGATTAATCACACGGGTGATCCTGAATCGCACGTCTGAGGTTTGGTGATTGGTTCTTTTGATTAGTTTAGTCACACGTACGCTTAAGTAGTGACACGTATGGTTGATACTTTCACATGTATGGTTGATCTTCTGAACCGCACGGTTTACCTTTGGTGAAATTTTTCAAGATGTTTAATTCAAACGATTATGCGTTAGCTGCACCATTAGTTCAGAGTATTACGAATATGACTCAACGATTACTCCTTGGTGAGAGTGAATCCGGAAGTGGTACGAAATGTCCGAGGTTAATGAATATGGATAACTTTTCTACTTGGAAGTCGAGATTTAAGATTTGGTCTGATGGTCAGGACACGAAGCTTTAAAAGTACATTGAAACCGAATTTCAATGGCCACGTTCACCAGTTACAAATGAATTGTATACATTGCATAATATGCCTTCGGAAGAACGTGAAGAGTATAACTTGGAGAAGAAGATGTACTGTAACTTGACAAGTGCTCTTGATGGTCCGATTTCCCATCAATTTCTGTGTCATGATAATTCATTCAAGATATGGGAAGCACTTTGTACTTTCAATGAAGAAAATACATCTTACATAACTAGAAAAGTTTTAGAGTTGAAAGCTGAGTTTGATCGTTTTCACTGGCAAGTTGGAGAATCTATTACGGAATTGGTTGAAAGATATCGTCATTTGCTAGCTGAACTACAATAGCATGATGTGACAATTGCTGAAAAAGACAAAGTAACATGTCTAGCTGGAGCATTACCTTTAGAATGGAATGGTTTTGTATTAACTATGAAAATCAGTGGAGAACTTGCTACTGCTACAGTGAACTCGTTTATTGCAAGACTTCAGGAAGACGAACTAGAGTTGTTAAACAAAGTCAAGAGGTCTAAACAAGTTCAAGACACGAAAATGTATTGTCCAAACGGTTAAACACCGCCTAAGTCAGCTCATGCACCATTTCAAACAGCTTTTGCTTCAAACAATCAGAATACGTATGGTTTGAATGTTAGCAGTGCACCTATTCAACAACCCTCGTATCCACCACAAGTTTCACCATGTTCTCTCAATACTCAATCACAACCTACTTCCAACACTACAGAGTCATCTACACCGACTACATCAGATGTTCGTTATGCACTTAAGATTGAAAACATAAGGAAAGTTAGGAAAGAAAAGATTAGTGAAGATATAGCTTTACTCTCAAGCCTGGTTAATTCTTATGATAGTTATCTTGATGGTCGTGTGGGTAACATTCATCTAACAACAGAAGATTATCATCAACTTGATAAAGATGAAGCAGAAAAGATGGATATTATGTGGGGTATGACAAATCTTGTGAGAAGAGTAAGAGATTACGAAGAGCGAAATGGAAAACCGATCAGTCTGACCAAAGATACAAAACTGGGTTTTGATATGAATACTATTACTTGTTACAACTATGGAGAATTAGGTCATTTTTCAAGACAGTGCACAAAACAGAAGAAGCAGGGTAATCGTAATCCGTTCAAGAATCAGAACTACAGTTCTTATAGTCAAACTACAAAGCGTGAGATCTACATTACTGATAAAGTAAATGAAGCTGAAACAGCTGAGACTCCTAACAAAGCTTTGGCTTTCATTCATGGAGATGATGATGATTGGTCTATCAAATTGAATGTAGATGATGAACAACCTTAAGCTAACATGGCAAAGATCGCTGAATCTAAAGCAGAGTGTGTTATTGATCAGAATTTAGTTGAGAAGCTGACTGCTCGTGCTGAAAGAGCGGAAAGATTGTCTCGAACAATTTGGAAAGAGAAGATTCAGAAACAGGTTAAAGACAAATTCAAGATGGCACGTGATTCAGTTCCTCGTACACCTGAATCTGGAAGTGTTTCACCAACATCGCAGAGGACTTCTACTTCAACAGTTGGAAGGATAAATATGGTGATACCTCAGTGTTTGAAGAAAGTCTAGAAGCTGATTAAAGTGAAGTGACATTGGTTGATGCTGATAAGGAACTAGACGAATGGGGTAGAATGTTTGCTATTGAATTGAAGATGTTAGTTCTTATGGGTGAAGGTTCAGATCTTGAGAGTGTAAGTACAGAAGTTGATGATTCAGACAAGAAGTCAGACTCGGAGGTTAAAAATGAAACTGATCATACTGGAGTAGATCAAACTAATTTTGAAGCATTGAACAAGCAAGCAGTTGACTTACTAAAGATGTGCTTATCAGGAAGTGATCTTGAAAAGGATTCTGGTTTGACAAGAGCTAAGGATATCTGGGATAGACTTGAACAGATTTATTTAGGTAAAGATGCTGATACATCAGAGTTCCTTACAGACTCGTCAGAATCAGAAGATGAGCTGGATGATGGAAGGAAGACAAATTACTTTGCATTTATGGCTGAGACTTCTTCATCAAATACCGCTCAACTGGTATCTTCTGATCCATCTACTGTTATTGAATGTGTTAAATGTGCTGAATCTAAGATAACAATAGATAATTTAACAAAGGCATATACAGAGATGAAAGAAAAATGGCAAGCAGACCATGTGACCACTAAGGTTGAAAATGAGTCGAAAGAGCAGATCAAAGTTTATAAAAAACAACTTCACGATCTTAAATGTTATAACTTTGACATAAATCAAGATTTAATTAAACGTGTTGACACAATTAATGAACTAAAGAAAGAAAATGAATGCGTTAAAGCTGATTTAGAAGAAATTTCAATTAAAATGAAGTGTTGGGCAAGTGCATCACAATGGAATGCATTAATGGTGAAACTTAATGACACCAAGGACAAGGGTATTGGATATAGTTCTGCATCTCCTCCTTTTCAGAACATATTTGTTAATGCAAACGTAGTTGACGGTCGATCAGAAGATTGTATCCCTCCTAGTTATGAAGATTATGTTGAAAATAAAACAAATGATTCTCCTGTGTTTGTAAAAACACAAGATCCGTCAACTTCAAACTATAATAATGTGTATGAATTTAGAGGACATAGGGAGTTTCGTCAATGTTTTAATTGTGCTATTTTTGGACATATTGCTACTAATTGTCCTAGAAGATATAGATCACCTAGACAGAAGATTGACCTCACCTATGATGATCACCAATCATCTTATGCTCATAAAATAGGTTCGCCTGTTAATGATGAAGTTCGTGTTAAAAATCATACGACAAATGTTGTCTATGGAGAGTATAAGAGAAAGAACTTCAATAGGTCAATTTCTCCTGTGAAGATTAAGGTTCCTAAACAGGATACTGAGGCAAGATTTTCCAAATCAAGTGATCACAGTAGAGCTTTTGAACCATAGGCACGATCGCCTTCGCAAAAAGCTAGTCGTCAAAAATACTTTTCTTGTACCAGACCACGAGTGATTCGCTCTAAAAATGAGAAAAATGTGAAAAACCAGAAGAGCAATATTGCTACTTCTAAACTGTCTAAGTTTCCGGTTTCTAATGACGAGATTCCACCGGACTCAAACGGGAAATGGATAGAATTCCAAGCTATGGGTGTTAATGGACAACCTACTGCCGTCCGGGCGTGGGTTCCCATTATCAATTAATTCTCTTAATGTGATGTACAGGGAACCAGGGTACCTACAAAGGATACCTGGATAGTGGATAGCGGCACTTCAAGACATATGACTGGACATCTATCTCTTCTTTCGGATGTACACCCAATTAAGGGAGGTTATGTAGCATTTGCTGGAGATAGAGGAGGTCACATATCAGCTCAAGGTTTATTGAAGAATGAAAAAGTTAGTTTCGACAAAGTGAACTATTGTCAAGAGCTTGCCAACAATTTGTTGCCGGTTTCACAAATATGTGAAAAATATTTCAAGGTAGCATTTGATGACGAATTCAACTACATTTTGAAACCAGAGTTTGTGATTCCTCCATAAATGATTTTGATGAAGGCTCCTAGACAAGCTGATTTATATATGCTAGATATGAATGTTGCTACTTCAACTGTTGAACATCATCAAGCTTTTATTTCTAAAGCGACTGAACAAGATTCTATTACTTGGCACAAACGCATGGGTCATTTAAGTTTTCGGAAAACGAATCACCTTGTCCACAACAATCTTGTAGAAGGTGTTGATCTTTGATCTTTTTAGATTCCAGGAACATGTGTTTCGTGTAAAAAGTGTAAGCAGAGCAAGAAAGCTCATAAGCGGGTGAAGTATAATCCAATCTCTGCTCCACCCGAATTATTACATATGGATCTTTTCTGTCCAATTTGTTTTGAAAGCATTGATGGAAGTAAGTATTGTCTGGTTGTAACTGATGATTATTCAAGATTTTCTTGGGTAATGTTTTTGAAAGAGAAGTCCAATACTTTTGAAAACTTGAAAGTGCTAATCAATCGATTAGAGACAGGTTTCAATTTAAAGGTAAGAAAGATTCATTGCAACAACGGTACAGAATTCAAGAATCAATATCTTGCAGGTTTCTGTATTGAAAAAGGTACCAATATGCAGTTCAGTTCTGCATACGCTCCTCAGATGAATGGTGTTGCTGAAAGAAAGAATAGATTATTGATCGAGACAGCTTGAACAATGCTAGCAGATTCATCGTTACCTGTTCATTTTTGGAGTGAAGCTGTTGTAAATGCGTGTTACACTATGAATCGAGTTCTGACTGTTAAACGACTGGGTAAAACTTGCTATGAGCTATTGCATGAGAGAAAACCATCTTTGAAGCATCTAGAACCATTTGGTGCACAATGTACCATCTTGAAAAGAAAACCAGGAAGTAAGTTTGATTCAAAAGTGGTTACTGGAGTATTTCTTGGGTATAGTTCTCCTAACAAGCGAGTTTTCAATAATGAGACAAGATGTGTTGAAGAATGGTCTGAAGTTGATGTCTAGAGGAATCATATGAAGAATTCTCCGAAGAGTCATCCTTGGATTTATAACTATGATGAGCTGATTGACTCATTCAATCTTGCTCCAGATCAGACAGAGAATGAAGTTGAGTTACAAATGTTGTTTGATTTACAAAATGAACCAGGAGTATCTGCACCTGCTCGAACTCTAACTCCATTACCAACTGTCGATGAACCAGTTCAAGTTTTAGATCAAGACGTTGATCCAGTGTACGATACCTACGGATCTGATATTTCAAGTGAGAGTTCTGATAATCATGAAGATATTGGTGATACTATAAATCTAGAACCTGAGATACCTGTTCCCGCACAATCAGTTCCAAGAACTACAATTTCTCATCCTAGAGAGAATATTATTGGAGATCCAAATGTATGTGTTAGAACAAGAAGGCAAGTTCAGTTTGATGGTCAAGTGGATACTCATATGACAGCTGCTGCTGCATACTACGAGTAATCATGTCATATTTCTAAAATAGAGCCAAAGACAACAAAGGAAGCCTTGAAGCATGTTAACTGGGTCATGGCAATGCAAGAAGAGATTCAGCAATTCCAACGTTTAGATATTTGGAAGCTAGTTACTAAGCCGTATGGTGCTAAAGTAATTTATCTCAAATGGGTTGGAAAGTGCAAGTTTGACGAAGATGGCAATGTTATCCGTAATAAATTAAGATTAGTTGCTAAAGGTTATCAGTAAGATCCTGAATTCGATTATGATGAAGTTTTGGCTCCTGATGCCAGATTGGAAGCTATTCTCATTTTCTTGACTTTTGCTTCATTTATGAAGTTCAAAGTGTTTCAAATGGATGTTAAGAGTGCATTTCTTTATGGCAAGCTAAATGAAAGAGTATATGTCAATCAACCACCGGGTTTTGAAGATCATCTTCATCCTGACAAAGTTTACCGTTTACGAAGAGCCCTATATGGTTTACATCAAGCCCCAAGAGCTTGGTATGGACGTTTGTCTAGTTATCTGATCGAAAAAGGTTATCAAATGGGCACGGTAGATTGTACTCTGTTCATGAAGGTTAAAGATGATGATATCATTTTGGTCCAGATCTATGTAGACGACATTATTTTAGGTTCTACTAAGCAGGAACTAGTCGATGAGTTCGAGCAGGTAATGAAGGACGAATTCGAAATGAGCAAATTGGGTCTCTTACACTACTTTCTTAGTTTGCAAGTCGAACAGACTGATCATGGAATTTTTTTTCATCAAGCAAAGTATGTAAATGATATACTCGAACGCTTCGGTATGACTCAAGAACGTCCTGTGTCAACCCCGCTAGCTGAGAATCATGGTATTTCGTTAGAGAGTGAAGGGGACCCTGTTAATCCTACATACTATCGAGCAATCATCAGATCACTCATGTATCTCACTGCATCTAGGCCGGATATTATGTTCACAACATGTCTGTGTGCTCGTTATCAAGTTAATCCGAATACAGTTCATCTTACAGCTGCTAAAAGAATTCTTCGTTATCTGTTACATTCCCCAAATCTTGGCATCTGGTATTCGAACGAAGACAAGTTTGATCTTGTAGCATATAGTGATTCAGACTATGCAGGTTGCAAAATCAACAACAAATCTACATCAGGAGGATGTCAATTTTTAGGTGAAAGGCTGGTGACCTGGCAATGCAAGAAACAAACTGTAGTTGCGCTTTCCACATGTGAAGCTGAATATATCGCTGCTGCTAGTTGCTGTTCGCAAGTTGTTTGGATTCAACAACAACTTCGTGATTACAGACTAAGAATCTCTTTCTCTCCTCTTTATATTGATAATAATGCTGCTATTGCAATTACTAAGAATCCTGTGCAACATTCTAAGACTAAACACATAGGTGTTAAATATCATTTTCTTAGGGATTGGCATGAGAAAAAGATAATTGATGTTAAGAGAATAGGTACTAAGGACTAGAGGGCTGACCTTTTCACTAAGGCTTTTGATAAACCTAGGTTCTTGCTACTTTTAGAGATGAATGCATTGTAGATCGAGACAAAGTAATTTCGGATGTTGTGTGTAAGGGTTAATCAACCTTTTAGACTTCGCATGTAGGATGCATGACATATAGATTTTAGTTTCTTATTATCTGTATTGCATATTTTTGCTTCCTATCTGCATTTCTCTGCATGATTTCTTTCATGTATGCATGCTAGTCGGTAGTTATTTTCTGTTTCTTTTATTAAAATGCTAAAAGAAAAAAAGATTTTATATTTTAGTATTTTAGGGGGATTATATGTTTCGACAGAATATACCTAAAAAGTGTAAAATGCCTCATCAGAAAACCCTAAAAAGTTGAGAAATCCGAAAAGGAGCTTGTTTTGATTAATATGTGGGAGATGAAGAAATTACTGTACTAAGAATTGATATATTTGATTAGTAAGGACTGATTTGAACGTTTATGTTTATCTGTTTTGTGATTTACTGATAGATGTGACTTATGAATTCTTGGCATTAGACAATCATAATAAGAATAACGATCATCTAAGATTCAGAAGTTATGAACGATCTGTAGCTTTTGAAGGTAGTCACCTAATTATATCCGAAACTGTATCTAATGATAATTGTTGAGGAACTCAACAGTTGTTTGAGGGTATCCCCTATCATAATTGATAATCACTAGAAAAGGTTAGGGGTGGATTTTAGGTTGAGGATTATTTGTTTTGCTGGTGCATACCACGTTGTCACGGGCCTAAGAATTTATAATCGAAACTAAACCCTGAAAATATCAGAGAAAATTAGTTATGTTGAAGTAAGTATCCCTTCTCGCTTAAGGTTAAAAAGTATAATTCCTTATTGCGGACCGTTCAAGCATTTAATGGAGAACACCTTCGAGTGATCTGAGCACACAACAAAGAAACATGAGTTCATGCATAACAATGGAAAATCCATTCATGATGGCGTTCAAAATCAATATATCAAAAGACAGTGATATGCTGAAATAGAAATATCAAAAGAAAATTAAAGTAAAAAATAATTGGCGTATCAAGATGGCAAAGTCCTGAAAGTATGATGAATGCTGATTCATAATGTGCTCATAAAGAACTCAGATCATTCTTAGTGTGGCGCCCCCGCGCAGCTTGAATTGTTTAATCATAACGTTCACACTGAACTATCAAGATTATTGTCGTCTGTAATATAGAGTTATACCTATTAAGACTGTAAGTTGGAAAGGTACTTACCTAGATATACTCTAAATAATACATATATATGAAAGTTTAACTTTCTATTCCATTTTCCATGTAAACTTGAACATAAAGAAGTTAAGTGTCTTGAGATTTATTTCGTGTGAATACTGGTCATCAGGAAAGTCTGTTTTAACTGTAGACCAATCCCCGTGGTAAATAATGCACCTATTCGGATAATCCAATATACTCTAAGATCTGCCGTACCAACTAGATTGAAGATTGTCAACACAATTGTAGAAGCCAAAGGCTGACAGGATTATTCAAAATTCTGTGAGAACCTCCTGTTCAATTTGAATGTAGTACATGGAAAGAGATAACGGAAAGTTACGCGTAATGAATTGACTACCTAATAAAAACGCACAATCATAAGTGATGAAAGAATCAAGGATTAATGAACTTAGCGTGATCTCAAAAATCACTGCTTTATAGTGTTCAAGTAATTAATCCCAACATGATTGTTGAAGTGTCCGGAATGAATATGTTCACGTTTAATGAGGATTGATATCAGTAATTGCATGATAATGAACATAAACTGGACAATTAGGAATGAACAACAGAAGTTGATTCAATATATCAGTTCTGATCCATTTTTTTAAATTGTTAATCATCTTGCTCACAAAAAGAAGGTGGATTTATATGTTTGTTTATCTGTTTATTAAATAGCTTGCATTGAAAACTGTAAAACAACAAAAATATTTTGGTTTTGCATGTTATTGCACTTCATGGTAGAATGTCTTTCATTTGCATATTTTTAGTTGCATGTCATTATATCTTAGAAAATTCATAAATATTTTATCTTTCCTTTGTTTTCTGATTATCCTCTGAATGCACAATAACATCTGAAAGAACCTGGTCGAGATCAAGATATTTTTGGCCACCAAATCTACAAGATAGAAGTTTGTAGAGTTTGTGATTATTTGAAGGATTTTAATGATTTAAGGCATTAGTGAAATTAAGATGACATTACACGGTAGGACCTACTCATGTGAAACAGAATGTTTTGAGTAATAACCTTGTCGTGGTTAAGATTCTTGATCAACCTAAGTGTTAATGATCATTTCTTGAAGGATTAGTGATTTATGACTCAAATTGAAAGTGCTAGTTAGTTCTAAGATTTCTAAAAGAGTCGAAATCCTAAGTTTGTGTAAATTTGAAAATTTGAAATTGCCTAAGTGGCTCACTCGCACGACTGGTGTGTGAACCGTACGAGTAACCACACGTGTGAGGTTAACCGTACGGATGACCCTGTTCTAGAATTGTCCTAAGACATCTGGGTCACACGCACGAGTGATTATGTGAGACACGCGGTTGATGATGGATCGTGTGATCAACCGTACGGTTGATCACGAGAGTATAAATAGAGAGTGCTGAGCACAGTCACTCACTCTTGCACCCTCTACCTATTTTTCTCTCAAAATTCGATCATCACCAATCTTGTTTTCCACCGCAGCATTTGTTAAGCACGTTTAACCGACCACAGCGCCACCATCTAGGTATATTTTCATCAAGTTTTAGTGTGTTAATTTGTTGTTTGAATGTATCGAAACCCTAAGGGTTTGTAACTCGAATTTCAAGAAATTGAAGCTTGTTTTGATGTGTATCTGTTATTGTTTTGAGTTAAACGATACCTAATGTTGCTATTGTGATATAAATAGGCCCCTAAAACGATCAAACATGTAATCTCAGTGATTTAAAAAATGCATTTAATATCGGTTTCATCAGACATGCACGAGTGACATCACTCACACTCGTGAGACATGACTCGCACGAGTCAATACGCGGTTGATGATCAACCGTGTGAACCTTTGAGCTCACTCGTTCAATTTGATTTGGTTTCTCACTCGCTTGACAGAGCTGACACATGTGATTTACTGCATGAGTCATCACACGGTTGACTCACTCGCTTATAAATGTTACCTCAACCGTGTACCTTGTCTGAAACCATATTACTGCTCAAACGTGTCAACAGTGGCACGAGTGACTATAATGCATGCACGGTTGATCCCTCAGCCAGACGTGTGACAGTATCACTTGCACGGTTTGTCCTATTAACAAGTTTATGACACTTTGTTACGAATGCTTTGATGTTTTATGATATATGGGTTGTATTTCTAACATTTCTGTTGATATTTTAGTTTGTTAAGGTATCATCAATGGCTGAACAACAAGTCAATGTTCCAGTTGTTAATCTGGAAGAGGAAAGGGAAGGAAGCGATGACTTCAGAACAACCCAAAAACAAGGAGAAGAGAACTAAACACAATTATGACTCATCTCAAAGGTCATCTCAGGGAGGTTCAAAACAACTAGCTCAGAGACAATCATCCGATTTCATGAAGGATGCAAGAGCCGCTGTTACCTCACCGAGACTGCCACTACAACACCTCAGGTCACATCATCCGAATTCAAGACACAGCAAAATCTACTGTTGTCTTTGATCATGAAAATAACCAATCTAGAGAATCAAGCCATTAAGGAGAAGAAGATCAATGAAGCTAAGATTGAGTTGTTAGTGGAGGAAAACAAGATGTTATCGAATAGATTGGACCATCAGAAGGGTAGAACGGAGAATTTGAAAAATAAGGTATTGGCAATTAAGAGTGAGAATAAGGAGATATTGAAGGAGATGAACAATAAGATCGAACAGCTTACCTCTGGTAAAACAAAGTTGATTAAGGAAAGAGGAGAAGAATATTCCTCTGATTTGGGTGGTGATGACGAAAAAGACGATGAAAAAGATGCTGGAACTGGAGGATCCTCTTTTGAGATTCCGTTAGTGATACCTATTCGAAGCTTTAATGAATATTGGGAGTCTTTACTGCTGAATATTATATGAATTATTCAAATGTTTTTAATGATGCAGAAAAGGGGGACGTTCCACCAAGTGATTTTTCGATGGAACAGCTTGCTGCTCTGGCATACGATAGTGAAAATGATACAGAGGATGCAGAGACATTTGAAGCTGAGAACAAGACTCCACAAGAAGAGTCATTTGCTAGTATCCCTCTCGAATCAATCCAAAATATCAACTTAAGTGATTTCGACAATTTGTTTGCGGATGAGAAAAATGAAGATTCTATTGGTAAGGATAATGTGAAAGAAGATGTGATTGTTGAATCTGAAGATGAATTGATAACAGAATCTGATGAAGAAGAAGAAGAAGAAGTTGAGATTGTTATGCCTTCGCTTGAGCCATACTCAAATCCGTCACTCAACACTTTAAGTGACTTTTTCAATTTGAGTAGTGAGGTGAAAACAAAGAGATTGAATGATTTAGAAGAAGCAAGGAAGGTATACAAGGAGCAAATCAAGGAAGTTGATGAGTTAATGGAAAGGAATAAGAAAATCTGACATGAGAAACTGCTCATTTAGAAAGAAAGAAAAGAGACTGAGCTGAAGAAGAAGAAACTCCGAGCCAAGCAAGCTAAAGTCGAGGCATGGAATGAGATTAATGAATGGTTCAAACGTGATAGGGTTAAAGTTAACAGAAACGTTGAAGAAGACGAGATCCGACAGAGTTAGTGGAAATAGAACATCGTTAACTCTGATCAGTTGAATAAGCCAGAACTCGAGCTGAATTTTGTTAGTTCCTACAAAAAGGGAAAGAGAACCAAGAAGTATTCCAAGGGTAAAATTTTGAGCTGGGGTTACTTCAAGGAGATCAATTGTTTTGCGATCAAGAGGGAAGGAGGAGTTGATTATATGCAAGACCGAGTCACTTCAAAACTCTACCTTACTTCGAGATCATGCAACTTGCTAAGCTGAAGATGTTGAACACTGAAGATAGTGACCTTTCTAGGTGGTTTCAGAGAAAACTCAGATATGAGTATAAGACAGAGAAATGAGATATCTTTAAGTCAACAGTAGCCAAGTTTTCCATGCATCCGACAAAGAGAAATTCTAAAGGTGGACCTGTACGCGTTGTTAAGTTCCGTCCATCCAAGTACATGAAGCAATCACCCTTGATGCCCTTACCCAAGGATATATGCAAAAACTTCAGATGGTGGTTCTATGACGAATTATCGGAGGAAGCAGTGATTTTGACTGCAATTTAAAAGGAAGATGGAAGCATACAGTTCGACAACGTGAGGATTCTAGATCCTATGTGGCTAAGGAACTTATCGAGATTTGATGTGTAGACCCTTCACCGCTATCACATTACGTTTAGAGATGATCGAAAGGAGGAAGCTATGAGATATCAACGTGTGATCGATGTCTACTATGCATACCTCAACAGAGAAAGTGATGCTCAAAGCTCAAACCAAGTTCAAGCCAGCTGATCTATGTCAGATACTGTATTGCTAGTTTGTATTTTGTTTTTGATGATGTATTTATGCGAGAGAGAGAATATGGGTATGTATTTGATGTTAAACTAATGTTACTGTTGGACTTATTTGTATTTCATGAACATTTACATTATTGTAATCGATGTTCTAGGTCCTAGGGGGAGTTGTAGATGCATTTTCTGTAAGTCCCTAGACATCTAGCTTACGTTTGTGATTAGTACTTCAGTTTGTGGGCTACCATGATCGCTGGTTATTATCCTATATGTGTTTATATGTGGTTACAGGTACTGCAGGAACGCGATAAGGATGTCTGACATTATTAGACTCTGTCAGACGTACGAGTGAAGTCTCACTCGTACGGCTGACAAGCTCATACGCACGGTTGAGCTGAGCTGAGTTAAAAATCTAATCTGAATATACATACACGAGTGAGTGATCACCCACACGGCTGAGACAGATCACTCATACGAGTGATAGCTGACTCGCGCAGTTGACGCAACAGCAGGGGTATTTAAGTGTTATGTTCTTCATTTTAGGTTAAGCCTCTTATTACACACACATCACTCAGATCTGGTAGCCTTATCCGATTCTCTCTCAACCCAAATCACTCCAGAAGTGAATAATAGCTCTAGGCATTAATCTAATCATACAATCCTTGTGGTGGTTAATGGTTTGATTCACTAATTCCGCCTTTATGTGAATTATTTAACGACCCGTCCTAATCCATCTGGACGAATACATTACATTTGGTTACATCGCGAGGTACTTGACCTCTATATGATACGTTTTACAAATATTGCATTTGTTTTTAAAAGACAAACTTTCATCACATCGAAAGTTGACAGGCATGCATACCATTTCAGAATATATCCAATCTATAATTGACTTAATAATAATCTTGATGAACTCAACGACTCGAATGCAACGTCTTTTGAAATATGTCATGAATGACTCCAAGTAATATCTCTAAAATGAGCAAATGCACAACGGAAGATTTCTTTCATACCTGAGAATAAACATGCTTTAAAGTGTCAACCAAAAGGTTGGTGAGTTCATTAGTTTATCGTAATCAATCATTTCCATAATTTTAATAGACCACAAGATTTCTATTTCCATTTTTCATAAACATCATCTCATATCAGGCATTTCGCACAAACTGCATAGAGATAAAAAATTATTCATATGGTGAACACCTGGTAATCGACATTAACAAAACGCGTCTAGAATATCCCCATCATTTCGGGACTCTCACCGGACATGATAAAATCGAAGTACCAAAGCATCCGTAACCCGGATGGGGTTTGTTAGGCCCAATAGATCTATCTTTAGGATTCACGTCAATTAGGATTTCTGTTCCCTAATTCTTAGATTACCATACTAAAAAGGGTGATATTCGATTCGATAATCCAACCATAGAATGTAGTTTCGATTACTTGTGTCTATTTCGTAAAACATTTATAAAAGCAACGCATGTATTCTCAGTCCCAAAAATATATATTGCAAAAGCATTTAAAAACAGAGCAAATGAAACTCACAATACTGTATTTTGTAGTAAAAATACATATGACGACATTGAACAATGCAGGGTTGTCCTTGGATTCACGAACCTATATCATTTGTATATATTCATTAATACATATAATCGTAATCGATTAAATATAATTTATAAGTTTCATTATTTATATATTTTCATTTTATATATATAATTGTTAATATAGTTAAGTTAAATATATTTTTATATGGGGATTACTTGTTTGTAATTAATAATTATGATAATACTAATATTAGTAATAATATTGATACTTTATAATAATGATAAAAATGATAATAATAATAATGTTAATAATGATATTAATAATGATAATAATATTAAATTGTATTAAAGTAACTATGATAATATTAATTATAATAATTCTTTTAAAACATACTTTAGTTAAGATTTTAATAATTTTCATATTAATATTTATATCTAAAATTTCTATATTTTTTAATCTTAACAATGTTATTAAACATGTACATTCATAGTTATAATAATCATAGCTTCCGTGTTTAATTTATAAACTAATGACTATAGTTTCTTTTAATATTAATTTGTATTCATAATCATACTTATTTTATCCATAATACAATAAGTATAATAAAAGTTGTATTATTTTTATAACAATAACTATAATAATGATAAACAATAATTTTAACAATAATGATAATACTAATAATACTACATATGTTAATAATAATAATAATAATAACTCTAATATTTTATAATGATACTAATACTAATGTTTATGAAAAACAATAATTTTATTATTTTCATAATAATAACAATAATTATAATCATAATAATGTTAATAATACTAAAAATGATAAAATTAATTATAATAATAATAATAACATTAATAATACTTATAATACTTGTAATTATGATATTAATAATAATAAATACTATAATACTAATAATAACATTAACAATAATATTCATAGTTATAACAATAATAATAATAATAATGATAATAATAAAATGAAAACTACCTTATAAGCTTTTTCTAAAAAATAATGCCCCGAACCAGGCTTGAACCCGAGACCTCTAGCTAACCCGACAACACCCTCAACCAGTACGCTGACTCAAATTTTTTGAAATTAGTATCACCCAAAATATACTTAACCCGATTATTCTCGTTATCCTATTTCTTCTTCTTCTTAACAAAAATTCGATCAGAGGTATTACTTAATCCAACGAATCAAAGTTTTGGTTTAGGTTTTTGAAAAAGGGACATAAACGATCAGTTGTTGGTTTGAATTAACAGGAAGGAAAGAAAAATAAAAAAATAAAAAAAATATAGCCGTAACTCGAAAACAAAACTATGAACTTAAACCTTGATTCTTAATTCTAGACGTTTTTAGACTAAAATTCCTTCATGAAATAGATTAGAAATCATTCCTAGAAACTTTCTGATGCATCAATTGGTCTTAAAACGTAAACAAGACCTCGAATTTAATCGTTGTTCACAAGTTTAACTTTTTACATTTAACCTTTGACCTCGAAATTTGAATTCAGTATGACAAATTAGGGTTTGAGACTTTCCAGAATGCTTGAACACATGATTTCTAACGACTCTGCGTTAATACAATTCAAAATTTGATTTGGATTCGGGTTTTGATAAAAATAAATGAAGAACAAAGACTAACTGTTTTGGTTTATTAAATTTCTGTTAAATTTTGATTTTTTTAGTCGATGATTGAATGAATGTAGATACTACTTATTTTCAATTAAGATTGTTGTGTAGTGATTGTTTGAAATCGTCCCGTAACAGCTTGTAGACAGGAGTACAAAATTTTCAATCAAAGAATAAAGAAATCATAAAGTAGATGTGTACGTTCACTGAATTTGTAATTGTATTTGTGATAAATTCGCCTGGTACCTAGAATTGAGACGGAAACAAAGATATGCATAGATTGATTGGGATTGATAACCGATTCTATCTATATAATTCATTTATTTTATTTTTGATAATAAATCATTATAATTATAAATGTATTAATAATAATAATTCTATTATTAATGTATAATAATAATACTGAAATAATAATAATAATAATAATAATAATAACATAATAATACTGTTAATTATCATAATAGTAATAATAATAGTAATAACAATTGATAGTTTTTATAATAATACATATAATGATAATGAATAATTAATATTAATAAAAAGGGTAGTGATAATTAATCATAAAAATGATAATACTAATCCTATTAGTTATAATAATATTAATATTATTAATGATAATAATAATATTAATATAATTAATTATACATATCAAATTTTATACATATATTTTATATTAAAAAATTATAATATTAATAATACAGCTATTATTATCAATATCAACAATAATAACAGTAATATTATAAACATTGTTATAACAATTATATTCAATCATGCACTAATTTTAATTGTTCTTATAATCTTTTTATCATACCTAACCTTTATAACAATAATAATGAAATTAATAATACGAATACTAATACTAATAGTAATAGTAATACTGAAAGTAATAATGATATTATTACCATTATGTCTTAATTTGAAATTTTTATTTAATATACTAATAATACATGTTTTTAATTATGTAATATGTAATAATTATATAATGTATATATATAATAACATGTATTGAATATAATACTTTTTAATATATATAATACAATGCACATATATTATGGAGTAATGATTAGAAATCATATATATTTATTCACAACAACTTTATATCTTGTATAAATATTTTTACATATTTAACTCTGATGATTAAATTGTATTTTTATTATTTTAATTATAATATAAACTTATA
The DNA here is from genome assembly GCF_046630445.1 of Rutidosis leptorrhynchoides. Lineage (NCBI taxonomy): Eukaryota > Viridiplantae > Streptophyta > Magnoliopsida > Asterales > Asteraceae > Rutidosis > Rutidosis leptorrhynchoides. Next base: position 216,778,573 of record NC_092338.1, on the reverse strand, counting down.
TTTATATATATATACATATATACATATTTATTTACAACAATTGTTCGTGAATCGTCGGGAATTGTCGAAGGTCAAATGATATTATGAATACAGTACAAAGTTTTTGAGACTTCAACATTACAGACTTTGCTTATCGTGTCGAAATCAAATAAGAATAAAGTTTAAATTTGGTCAAAAATTTCCGGGTCGACACAAATTAAACCTGTTGATTTCGAAGTTCCTAGTCATGTTTCATCAGAAATCACTAAAATCATAATCATCGTTAGTGATATCCATCACATAGTTATCTATTATGTATTTCATAGATAACCATGATTCAGGATCTAACTCATACTTTCTTAACACATTTTTGAGTAAATTTCTACTATCCATAGGTTACCAGAATTTGGTATGACGGGGAGTTTCATTGTTATTCGAGGGCAGTCAGGTGGCACATAGACTCTAACTTTATTGTTGTTAACAAATTCATCTCTTAAACATATAAACTTTAAATTTACTCAATATTTTAAAAAGGTTAGAGTTTTGACTTACCAGAAGTTGTGTAGTTCAAAGATTGTTGCTTTCAAAGGAGATAACAAATATGATGAAAGAAGTTGATAACTGTGTTGATGATAAGAGAAATGTTTGTGGTGTAGATGTTCCAATTCTTGAAAAATTAAGTGCTATATATATATATATATATATATATATATATATATATATATATATATATATATATATATATATATATATATATATATATACATATATATATATATACATATATATATATATATATACATATATATATACATATATATATATATATATATATTAGGATAAGAGCTTTTATCTAAAAAATCCTGAACCATCGTACATTTGTTCAAACAAATTGTTGTTCAGATACCTATTATAATAGCTAGGTTTAAACCATTTCAGGTTCGATCTCTATGTAGCTTATATGAGTTTAAACAGCTTATTGTTCAAACAACTTTCAGGATAATATTTTCAAATTTTCAAATCTTTTGATTTTCAAGATATGTTTTCCAGATTATCACGATAGGATTTTTTGATATTTTCTAGTATGGAAACTATATGATTTTTTGGTGTGGATTCAAGATAAAATCATATTTTCTAGATATGATTTTATGAGATTTTCTGACATTATTAAATATAAGATTTCAATTTTCAGAATGAATTTGAACATATTTTATAACAACCCGAACTAATCCATCCGGACAACGTCCATATTGATTATAAACGAATTACAATAGTTGATAACATAGCGAGGTAATTGACCTCTATATGATACATTTTACAAACGTTGCATTTATTCTTAAAAGGCAATCTATCTTTACATCAAAAATTGATATGTTCGTCTAACATTCCACAATAATCAAATGACCTAATCTGTCATTTACTTAATAAAAGTCTTTAATGATCTTCAATATCTCGAATGCAACGTTCTTGTATCATGGCTTAATTTGGTCCCAACTAGTTTCCTTAATATGATCTAAAACACAGCGGAAGACTTAATTCGTACCTGAGAATAAACATGCTTAAAAGTGTCAACCAAAAGGTTGGTGAGTTCATAGGTTTATCGTAACAACAATTATCAAAAGTTTCAATAGACCACAAGATTTCATATTTATAAACATAATACACTCGCAAGTGTATAAAACCGTTCTGCTTATGTTGAGGCCTCAGTAACCAACCTTAACAATAATATAATAAGTCATCTTCGCAAAGATGGATATGTACACTCGCAAGTGTATAAATAATCCTCGAAGTACTAAACATCCGCCCACTAGTTCTTATGTCTAGTGCAGCCTACTGGATGGGGGTGTTAAACCCGATAGATCTATCTTTAGGATTCGCGCTTACATGCTCTTATAACATGTAACTAAATTACCTAGCACATCAATCCGCAGAATATCATTTTTAATCACTTGTCTCTATTTCGTAAAACGTTTATAAAAACAACGCATGTATTCTCAGCCCAAAATTATATATTGCAAAAGCAATTAAAAAGGGAGCAAATGAAACTCACCTAATGTATTTTGTAGTAAAAATACATATAACACCATTGGTAACTTATAAGGTCGGCCTTCGATTCACAAACCTAATTAATTATATATTTATGTATTGATTAATATCTAATTAACAAATAAAGTCGATTTACAGTGTACCTCATTCCTAATGCTCGAGACTAATATGCAAAAGTTAATAAAAATTCGTTTGACTCAAAAAGACTTCCAAAAACCTTTGCAAAATTATAACCGTTTACATATATTTAAATATCACAAATTTTATAGTTTAAAATATTTTACAAAATTTATTAAAGTAAATATAATGCATTTATTGATAAATAAGACTTTATGTATATCAAAATATTAAGTTAATACTTTATATTTTCAAAAATTAATTCATAATTAATTATCGTTTTCATATATTTTCAAATATTTTATAAAATTCTTTAAGATATTTATAAAATTTTATAACTAAAACTTTTTTATAAATATTACCAAATGTTAAGTTAATATTTTAGAATAACAATATTTTCATAAAAAATAATATTTTTAATAAAAATAATAATTTTAATGTTAATGTACATAAATTGATAGTTTCATTAATAATAATAATCAAAATGATAGTTTAATAGTTTTCGATAAAAATATTAGTTATAATAACATTTATGATAATATTTTGATAATAATAATTATAATAATAATAATGATTTTAACGATGTCGTAATAGAAATATTCATTTTTAATAATTTGTACTAAAGTTCAATTGGCTATAACTTCAAATCCGTCCGTCGAATCCATTCGACATCTAAATGAAAAGTTTATAGTTTTTCGCCACCTTTCCAAAAACATATATATCATATATCTTATTTTAACCGCAGAAGTAACTGAATCAGATTCTATCCTAAATTATATTTTGACAAAAGTAAATAAATAAGCAAGCTTGATCCTAAATTCTCGAGCACTAGTCAGGGTCACATTAAAATTAAATAAAAATCAAGTTTAGAGTGCTCACGTATCAATATTGAGATCCAATATTGCAGGATAGTATTTAGACACAACAGAGTTGACAAACACTAATTTAGTTCACGAGCAATACCCCCTATCCACACCCATAATTTCCATAGCTATGACCCATAATCTCCTTAATTCTATCCCACTCATAAAAATCAATTTTAGTACATTTGGGCAGAACCTCATCATAGAATTTTAGGTAATAATACTAATAATCTTGCCCAAAATAATACCAATATTTGTAGTATTTAGATTAATATTGATAATCTTTAAAATCTTTAAATTTTGATTAATAATAATAATAATAATTTAATTAATTTAATTATACTACGGAGTAATATTAATATGGGAGAAGGAAAGAAAAAGAAAGAGAAAAAAATATACGTGTGTGTGCGTGAGACTAAAAATGCCGAATTTATAATTGTGGCCAGTTTTTATACCCCATGCGAGTCGCATGGGGTTCCCCTTACTTCTCATGCGAGTCGCATGAGCATCTAGGCCAGCTCACATTTGAATTTTAACACGTGTTGCCGACATTTATAAATATATTATTATTTATTTATTTTAAGTATTTATTTATATATTATATTATATTTACGGTATGGTAAAAATATATTTTTTTACAAAAATTACTTTTACGATGTCACCTAACTAATGTCCCGGTTCCGGTTTTTCAGAAAACGTTTTGTACGCTGAGAAAATTAACATTTTACATTATGGGACTCGTACCTTTATCAAAATAATGGGTTTTAAATTATAAAAACAATCCCACTAAAAATGTAACTTAACCTTTTAAATGTTGTGGTCATTTACTCGTATAAATCAAAGTTTAATTATTTGTCAAAATATATTTTTAAATTGAAAACGTTTAATATTGCTTTGTAAAATACCTATATGTATTTAATGAACACGTTTTGTTAAATATTTGTTTTTATAAAATCACGGACCGTTACATTTATCGTTTAACAAAAGGTTTCAAAAAAAAATACGACTTTTAGAATAACGTTAAAACCTTTATTTTATTAAAACGACTCGTTAATATTTTGACAAAGACAGATTCAGATATTTGTAAAATCTTATTATCTTTTACTCTCACCGTTAATTATAATATTCTTATATCGAAACTTATTACATCTAATACTTTGTTATCGTTAACTATAAATATATAACACATAAACATTCGTGAATCGTCAGGCTTGGTCAAAAGGGTAACTAATCATTCAGATATAAGTTTGAGGCTTTCTAGACTCAACATAAGGGTTTTTGCTTATCGTATCGGAAACATATAGAGTTTAGGGTTTAAATTTGGTCGGAAATTTCTGGGTCGTTACAGTACCCACCCGTTAAAGAAATTTCGTCCCCGAAATTTGGTAGAGGTTGTCATAAATAACAATAGGAATGTTTTCATGACTAATATGAGGTATTAACGGAGTTTTATCATTATTGGAAGATATGGATATTACGATTCGATCATGTGAAGCGCATGAGTGAAGCTATCACAAAAGAAAGTGAAATGAGTAACATGGTATCATTTTAACTGATGACGTGGTTATGATTGACTTCCGGAATTCACGAGATTTAAAGAAAATCTTTCGTAATAAGATTTGGTTCTTCGGCGATTTAGGAAACAGGATCTCCTTTGATTTAATGCGGCAAATCTGCTATGACTTCTTTGTCAGATATTTCACTTATAAAAACTACCCCCTTCGTTTTCCTTCTTCCCGTCCTTGAATCAAGCGAGTAATGGTCCGGAGTTCGTAAGTATGAGATTCGGAATGAACATAGCTAATGTTCTAAGAAAGAAATGGTAATGGCACGATTTTGATTGGTCAAATTACCAGATTATTTCGGAAAATTAGAACTATCAGGGTGATACGTTCTAATATGTTTGGAGATTGGATAGAATGTAAAAGCCGTGTAGCATGGCACATAATGATGGTACTGTGAATCAGCATGTTTCATTAGAAACTTAACATGTATTACTGTAATATAATGAAGTTGATCAAGTTTCATTAAATTATACTAATTCATGCATCAGTTCCCAACACTGCTTCAGAACATTCCTATTTCAAACTCAAAGGTTTTAGAATTTAGAAACTAACACAGTTTCTTTTATATTGTAACGCAGATATTACGGAATGATAGATGATCTCAGATAAGGATAGTTATGAAAATATCTCCAGAAATATGGAAAATATGTATAACGAAAGGTATGAAGATATCTTATAATATCTAAGGTAAGATGATGATGAAAAATATCATCTGGAAGATTTAGAATAAGGTGTATGGTTCATACTAACGGTTTTAGCAGGTTCTGAATCGTTTGAATTCTTTGAAAGCAGATCCAGTTCTTGTGATTTGTCCACACCTTCCTTCATGCTTTGCTCAATCCGCTTTCCAGTTCCAAATCTCCTCTTTTTCTGAGCCTTACCAACACACGATATTTTATCGTCATCTTTTGACTGCTAAATTTGTTTACAGTTTTTGCTGCTTCATCAGCATTTTAAGAACTGCTTCATGGTTCAGGGTGTTTTCGGAAACTTCATATTCGGAGTATGAAACTCTTAAGGATAAATGTTATAGGTATAACTGGAAAAGTGTTACGAGATTCTCAATTCACTAATTGCGGATTCCGCCGAAGAGATAACAAGTTGCTGGTACATCTGTTGATAATGTTGTGAAATATAAAAGGTTCTCTGGTAGTGATAGCAAAAGACAAGGTATAAATATCGAGGTTATAGTAGGAGTAGTCTCACTGTGAAGTCGAAGTGGAACTGTGACAAAATTAGCTTCCTGAAAAGGAATTGTAGGATTGTTTTTGCTAATAACTGGCAAAGGATTTAATACGGTACGTGTTAAATTATGAATTTAGATTCGAAAGTTTTTCAAGTGCACAAATCTTTCTTCCGTAGACGAGGTGCGGCTGGTTCAACTTTTTGATCGAGGTGTTTTTAAGAATCATGAAAAGATTTGAACGAAGATTATGATTGTCGAGATACAATTGAGGTTTAGAATGAAATCAAGTGGCAAGCTTGAAGATTTGTTTAGTTTCATATGTTATAATCAACTTTTAATTCATTTTACTTGTTCAAAGTTAACAGTCCAATAGTCAAATGGTCCATATATATAAGTTAGATATATAATATTCAAATTACATAATACATATCGTGACCCGTGTACCGGTCTCGGTGTCGATCACAACTCAAAGTATATATATATTTTGGAATCAACTCCGACCCTGTATAGCCAACTCCCTCCTTCACATATAGAGTGTCTATGGTTGTTCCGAAATATATATATAGATGGGTCGATATGATAAGTCGAAACCTTGCATACGTGTCCCGTTATTTAAAGTGCGTAAAATAAATAAATATATATCATGACCCATGCACCATGTTGTCTCAGAATTACTCCGACGTATTGCGTACATGTGTCCCGACTTAAAAATGCATAAAAGTAAATAACAGAAATTAAATGACGATAAATAAAAGTGCGAGAATGTAAATTGCGATAAATTAAATGTTAATCAGTTAGCTGGGAACAGTTAGCCGGAACAGTTAGCATGGAATCCTTAACAGATTTTTTTTTTAGTTAGTTAATTCGTGTGTTTCTAACAATTTTTAATTTGTCCAATGTTTTCTTCATCATGCCACTTGTTGGATTCTGATAGGTCAAAATCCAGATATGAAATTTGAATAGAAATGGTTATTCTGTGGAGATACGTATATCGGTAGTTGTAAGTAGGATAGTAAATGATCGTTGAATCAGATTCGAAAAATGTACAATGTAACTTATTAATGTGAATTCTAAATATTCCTCGGGTACTACCCACCCGTTAAAATATTTTCATCATTAATAGTTTGTACGAAGAAATTTTTAATTACAATCTTTATGAAAATATACTTGCATATATATTTTCATCGGATGTAATCTTGGATTTAATGAGTCAATAAAATATTAAACTCATTTGATTTATCATTAGTACTAGATTACATGATCTCTTAAGCATTAGAGATTTCATAATCGTCATGTCAAACGAAGAACGATACGTAAAGAAGAGGTAACCGGTATAGAATGATATTTAGAACAAAGATCATATTCGAAGTTCAGATTATGATGTTGAGGTACATGGTGCGGATGTGATTGTTGGTGGTGGTAATGATACGGTTGGTGTTGATGCTGATGATGCCGTTGACGTCGATGATGCTACTGGTACTGAAGATTGCGAGGTTGATTTGTTAACGGTACTGGTTATGCTGCTGCTGCTGCTGCTGGCGTTTGTAACCTTCGCACCGTGTTCTCCAAAGCCGTCACACGAGCGCGAAGTTCGTTAATTTCTGCTAGTACACTAGGATGATTGGCGGTTGGAGTGAGAGAATGAACAAGATCCGAAATATGGGATAGGATATAATCGTGACGAGATACTCGAGAAATGAGAGAGAAAATGGTTTCTCTAATAGGTTCGCCGGTAAGTGCTTCAGGTTCGTCGCCAATGGGGCAATTCGGTGGGTGAAAGGGATCACCTTCTTCTTGTCTCCAATAATTTAGTATACTACGAACCCATCCCCAATTCATCCAGAATAGATGATGAGAAATTGGTTGATCGATTCCAGTGAAGCTGCCTTCGGAGCCCGAATGGAAATCCATATCAGCGTAGCTGTCGGAGTCGGAGGAATTCGAACTGGACGCGGAGTTCATCTTGTATAGTCGGGGAAATGAATTTTTGGTTTGAAATAGATTATATGAGTTGGGTCTGGTATTCTTCAATACATAATTTACATATGTATTTATAATACTCAAATCCCGTGAATTACGGAGAATCTTTGAAATTCGTCAGGCAATGTCTATAGCAACGGATACGCTAGGATACGAATTTTGTCTATACACTATCGATGCACTAAATGCAGTAAGACGTGTCTAGACTTGAGAATGATATACAGGCAAATTTTCTAAGGATGATAAGCAGATGGTTTCCGACTAGATATGATAAGCAAAACTTTCGACATGTAGACACGGTCAAAGTCCAGACTCACTAATGCATCCTAACAACTACCAGTTAGACACACTAATGCAAGGCCTGGTTCGCTAAGACCAACGCTCTGATACCACCTATAACAACCCGAACTAATCCATCCGGACAACGTCCATATTGATTATAAACGAATTACAATAGTTGATAACATAGCGAGGTAATTGACCTCTATATGATACATTTTACAAACGTTGCATTTATTCTTAAAAGGCAATCTATCTTTACATCAAAAATTGATATGTTCGTCTAACATTCCACAATAATCAAATGACCTAATCTGTCATTTACTTAATAAAAGTCTTTAATGATCTTCAATATCTCGAATGCAACGTTCTTGTATCATGGCTTAATTTGGTCCCAACTAGTTTCCTTAATATGAGCTAAAACACAGCGGAAGACTTAATTCGTACCTGAGAATAAACATGCTTAAAAGTGTCAACCAAAAGGTTGGTGAGTTCATAGGTTTATCGTAACAACAATTATCAAAAGTTTCAATAGACCACAAGATTTCATATTTATAAACATAATACACTCGCAAGTGTATAAAACCGTTCTGCTTATGTTGAGGCCTCAGTAACCAACCTTAACAATAATATAATAAGTCATCTTCGCAAAGATGGATATGTACACTCGCAAGTGTATAAATAATCCTCGAAGTACTAAACATCCGCCCACTAGTTCTTATGTCTAGTGCAGCCTACTGGATGGGGGTGTTAAACCCGATAGATCTATCTTTAGGATTCGCGCTTACATGCTCTTATAACATGTAACTAAATTACCTAGCACATCAATCCGCAGAATATCATTTTTAATCACTTGTCTCTATTTCGTAAAACGTTTATAAAAACAACGCATGTATTCTCAGCCCAAAATTATATATTGCAAAAGCAATTAAAAAGGGAACAAATGAAACTCACCTAATGTATTTTGTAGTAAAAATACATATAACACCATTGGTAACTTATAAGGTCGGCCTTCGATTCACAAACCTAATTAATTATATATTTATGTATTGATTAATATCTAATTAACAAATAAAGTCGATTTACAGTGTACCTCATTCCTAATGCTCGAGACTAATATGCAAAAGTTAATAAAAATTCGTTTGACTCAAAAAGACTTCCAAAAACCTTTGCAAAATTATAACCGTTTACATATATTTAAATATCACAAATTTTATAGTTTAAAATATTTTACAAAATTTATTAAAGTAAATATAATGCATTTATTGATAAATAAGACTTTATGTATATCAAAATATTAAGTTAATACTTTATATTTTCAAAAATTAATTCATAATTAATTATCGTTATCATATATTTTCAAATATTTTATAAAATTCTTTAAGATATTTATAAAATTTTATAACTAAAACTTTTTTATAAATATTACCAAATGTTAAGTTAATATTTTAGAATAACAATATTTTCATAAAAAATAATATTTTTAATAAAAATAATAATTTTAATGTTAATGTACATAAATTGATAGTTTCATTAATAATAATAATCAAAATGATAGTTTAATAGTTTTCGATAAAAATATTAGTTATAATAACATTTATGATAATATTTTGATAATAATAATTATAATAATAATAATAATTTTAACGATGTCGTAATAGAAATATTCATTTTTAATAATTTGTACAAAAGTTCAATTGGCTATAACTTCAAATCCGTCCGTCGAATCCATTCGACATCTAAATGAAAAGTTTATAGTTTTTCCCCACCTTTCCAAAAACATATATATATCATATATCTTATTTTAACCGCAGAAGTAACTGAATCAGATTCTATCCTAAATTATATTTTGACAAAAGTAAATAAATAAACAAGCTTGATCCTAAATTCTCAAGCACTAGTCAGGGTCACATTAAAAGTAAATAAAAATCAAGTTTAGAGTGCTCACGTATCAATATTGAGATCCAATATTGCAGGATAGTACTTAGACACAACGGAGTTGACAAACACTAGTTTAGTTCACGAGCAATACCCCCGATCCACACCCATAATTTCCATAGCTATGACCCATAATCTCCTTAATTCTATCCCACTCATAAAAATCAATTTTGGTACATTTGGGCAGAACCTCATCATAGAATTTTAGGTAATAATACTAATAATCTTGCCCAAAATAATACCAATATTTGTAGTATTTAGATTAATATTGATAATCTTTAAATTTTGATTAATAATAATAATAATAATTTAATTAATTTAATTATACTACGGAGTAATATTAATATGGGAGAAGGAAAGAAAAAGAAAGAGAAAAAAATATACGTGTGTGTGCGTGAGACTAAAAATGCCAAATTTATAATTGTGGCCAGTTTTTATACCCCATGCGAGTCGCATGGGGTTCCCCTTACTTCTCATGCGAGTCGCATGAGCATCTAGGCCAGCTCACATTTGAATTTTAACACGTGTTGCCGACATTTATAAATATATTATTATTTATTTAATTTAAGTATTTATTTATATATTATATTATATTTACGGTATGGTAAAAATATATTTTTTTACAAAAATTACTTTTACGATGTCACCTAACTAATGTCCCGGTTCCGGTTTTTCAGAAAACGTTTCGTACGCTGAGAAAATTAACATTTTACATTCTGGGACTCGTACCTTTATCAAAATAATGGGTTTTAAATTATAAAAACAATCCCACTAAAAATGTAACTTAACCTTTTAAATGTTGTGGTCATTTACTCGTATAAATCAAAGTTTAATTATTTGTCAAAATTTATTTTTAAATTGAAAACGTTTAATATTGCTTTGTAAAATACCTATATGTATTTAATGAACACGTTTTGTTAAATATTTGTTTTTATAAAATCACGGACCGTTACATTTATCGTTTAACAAAAGGTTTCAAAAAAAAATACGACTTTTAGAATAACGTTAAAACCTTTATTTTATTAAAACGACTCGTTAATATTTTGACAAAGACAGATTCAGATATTTGTAAAATCTTATTATCTTTTACTCTCACCGTTAATTATAATATTCTTATATCGAAACTTATTATATCTAATACTTTGTTATCGTTAACTATAAATATATAACACATAAACATTCGTGAATCGTCAGGCTTGGTCAAAAGGGTAACTAATCATCCAGATATAAGTTTGAGGCTTTCTAGACTCAACATAAGGGTTTTTGCTTATCGTATCGGAAACATATAGAGTTTAGGGTTTAAATTTGGTCTGAAATTTCCGGGTCGTTACATATTTATATTCTAACAACTTGTGTTTTGTAAGTGGTTAGAAAAAACTTGTGTTCGAACCAAGCATATGAGTGATTGGTTCAAACAACTGATTGTTCAAACTTCTTTTTATAAAAGATAGGTTTACATTTTCAAAATAAGATTTTATGACGATTTTAAGATCTTTTAGGATAACGTTAGCTATCTAAATAGAATGGCCTATGATCACTTAATTTACAAATTCAAATAAGCAAAATAGTATATATAACATATTTTTTAATACAAGCTAGCGAAATCATGAGATCAGAATGTTGTCACTTAATTAATAATACAACTATTACACAAGTTCTCATACAAATCTGATACATACAACACGAATGTTATACAATTTCTTTATTTTAAGTTGAGGAACAACCATCTATAGAGAAATGATTTGAAACACAATTATTCAGTGAACGAAGTTGATGCACCATCTGTAGAGAAAGAATATGAAGGAAAGTAAAACGTTGGTGTATGTTCAGAACATCTTTGTGGAATACTTTTACCAAGTTCTTCTTAGTAATTTTAAGAGAACGATATGATGAATATCTATGCTAAAATACAGAATCATTTTGGACACATATATTCTTGACCTCTTCAAAAACTTTGTGTTGAATACTACCTAGAATACAACCTGCAGTATCCTAAAGATTAAAGTAAACATATAAGTAACCAATTATTAACAACTCTAATGGTGTACCCTATGGGCTACACGCATAAAAGCATCATTTTTATACGGAAGAAATGCTCGAAATTCATAATAGATGGCAATAATAGAAAATTTTATTAAACGGTCGTCCAACGTCTCACGGTTCTGCTAGGCCGCCCAGCGTCATGCGTAAGCCCTGAAGACAGCTTCTATGCTTAAGCCCTTAAATAAGCGAGTGCTCAGCACACATGCCACATCAGCGCCAAGCCCACGTTGGTTACGGATATTTCACATAATTGAATCAACCAGCATCTGACACGTGTATCCAAAAATTACGGAGGATCTACGCCTATAAGTATACCCCCTGGGTCACCACATTTCACAGTTCAGTCACTGGTGGTGATAGAGAACACACTTTCTCTCTCACATAGTACTTTCTCACTCTAGAACTTCACCGCTTAGCAACACACGCTAGACACACCATTTCACAGTTTGGTATTGGAAGACTGATAAGGCCACCCCACAAAGAACTCATCTGTGATCTAGGTCTGCAGGGATTTATCCCGAGGGCAAACATCAGTCGACAACATATCTCACCACGCTGAGCAGTTCTAGTTTTGTACTGGTACCTTTTAGCCGCTAGCCAGAAAATAGTACCAACATATGGTGCCATCCGTTTTAAAGAACATCAAGAACGCTAAGAACGCATAGACAAATAACATGTCTTCAACAAGGGAACCACTAGAACCAATCAATGAAACCCTTGTTGAGAACATACCACCTAATCAACTCACCATAGAAGAAGTCTCAGTTGAAGAGGATGAACATGTGAACACCGATGTATCAAAAGAACATGTGAATGAAGCATCAACACGTTTAAAGAAGACATCGTTAGAAGTCCCAAAGGGGAGAATGTAGCAAGAAAGGTGTGGAACGCATAACATCTCCTTCAAAAGAACATGTGATGTGAACAACAAACATACAAGCAAAGGAAAGGCAGTTTCTAAAGAGCAATTGTTCAAGCTATTCGATCAATTGAATACTTTAGTCAACGATTGAGAGTAGGAGAATGATGATGAAAACTTTTTGGAAAATGAATGGGGATACAGAGAAAAATAGCAGGAAGTTATATTTGAGGAAATGGCAACAAAAATGTTGGATAGGATCTTAACAAAGACAGCGCCATTAAAGTATAAGAAAAAGTTAGTGCAGCCCGCTATATGTGCAGCGGTGGTAGACAACTATTTTGCAATTATCACAGGAGAGCAAGTAACTAAACCTCCAACAGTGGCATAATCAACGCAATGTTTCATAACTCGTATAACAAATTATAAACTTCCACGAAATTTGGGAATACCACCTTTTGGTGTCTATGATGGAACATCTGATCCAGAAGATTTTTTAACCATGTTTGATGCAGTAATGAGGCTGCAGAACTGGGAGGATGAAGTTGCATGCCATATGTTTCTAATGGTGTCACAGAAGATGGCAAGATAATGGTTTGCAAGTCATCTTCCCAGAAGCATCACTATCTTTCAAGATTTGTGAATCAAGTTTGTTATGCAATATCAGAGTTTAAGAAGCTGCACACTAACGCATTTGCATGCACATGTAATCACCATGCATAGTAATTAATCTTTGAGCAACTTTATGAATCGTTACATTGTAGAGTGTCAAAAGATTCCAGATATACCAGAGTCTCAGCTGGTGTCTAGTTTTATCTTTTATTTGGATCAATGTCGTTTTTCAAGCCTCATTCATGCACTGTGATATGATGTCCCCAAAACTTTACATCAAGTATTGGTGATCGCACAAAAACATTTGAGAGTCGGAGAACTGGGACATCAGAGAATTGAAAGGAACTACAGGCAGCACAACGGAGGACGGTATCTGGAGAGATATCAGCATAGATATGACAATAATCTTCAAGGTCAGCATCAAGGTTGGAGAGGCATTAATCATCCAAACGATTATTATCACAAATGCAGACCTTTGGAGAGACATCCATTGATCGGCTTTAACAAAAACACCAAAGGAAATTTTATTTACTGAACCTATGATGGAAACTTTCAATCCTCTTACACCTATGGAGAAGAAAGAAGACCCAAAAAGTGATCGTTGGTGTGATTTTCATGAATCTTATGGTCATGACACGGATAACTGCGAATCTCTAAAGAGGGAAATAATTGCTAAGATAAAAGCAGGGGAGTTGAATCATTTATTGCCAGGGAAACCGTACCAAATAAATGACACCAAATTATGCTGGACATCATCCAGTTCTAGCAGCAGACAAGCATGACAACTTCTGTATAGCGGAAGCACTACCTCTATGGACCTGAGATAAAACATGCAAAACATCAACGAAAAACGTTGAGTGAAATCTACAGGTTTAGTAAAGCATTTCGTAAGTTAGACCACAAGATCTCTGGAAAAATATCTTAAGAAAAGCATACACTATAATGAGCACTTAATTATAAAATTTTAACCTGCGGATAGCTAGGCTACACATCTTCCATTTAACCTTTCTAAGCCTACACCGATTAAGTGTACAAGTAACAACAAAATAAGCACCCGTTATGTTGGGGTGAGGTTTGTCAAACCTAACGGTATCGTCCCTATAAGTCGAGCTTACTAAAAGTAATTAATATAATCAAGCTAATGGATTTTTGATCTGAACTTATATGTATGGTTGTTTAAGTACTAGTGCCTAATATGTAAAACAGTTGTAAAAAGCACGTTATCTCATCTATGTAAAAAGTAGTAGGGACTGTAGACTCACCTTAGCAATACCACTGAAATATCTTAGCAAAGTGTACTGTAGTCGAACAATCACGACCGAACAATGCAACCTAGTCAAATAGGTCATCTTAAGTATACATATAGGTCACACTATGTCAACTCATAGTGTACGCAAAGTCCTAGTGCTCAGACTGACTCAATAATCATGTAAAAGTCAACTAGTCCAAGCAAGTCCACAAAAGTCAACCAAAGTCAACCCACAAGTCAACTCGGTCGAAGAGGTCAACTAAAGTCAAATATCTCAGTAGGTCATGTAATCATGGTTAACATGTCAAACCTAGATCATATAACATGTTATAGCTCATAGTTTAGCAACTTGCACATTCGCAATCTATCGTACGTTCTTAAAATACGCGCATCATAGAGAAACACAAGTATAAATCTTAGCACATAATTCATATAAACATGGAAAACTCCAGATCACAAAAAGACTCAAAGTTGATTCCAAAAAGTTTTGCCAAGGCCTCATACGATATCTACAAGTCGAATTTCAGAAAAGGTCTAGTTACGATTTACCAAATCGGTTTCAGCACGCGCGTCAGTTTTGAAGCATTTCTCAAAAAATATTTAAAATAGATTTCGACAAACGGCCAATTGGAGATTACTCCAGACATCTCAAAATTTTAGTGATAAAATAATCAAAGACACATCTTTAGCCAATTCGTACAGTTTAGTGAATCTTTACAGACCCTTCAGTTGAAGTCAACAAACAGACATATCATTTAGTCGAGCTTATAACTCATGGCAATTCACGTTTTCGGAAGTTAGCATGCAAATGAAAAACATCAAGGAACATATAAAATAACATATTCCAGAAGATCAAAGTCTCAATCAATTTCTAGTTCACTCTAGCAATTTTTGTTTAACTTTGAAAACAGTTTCAGCACACTTTAAAACGCGAATCTTCGTTTTGACATAACGGAAGCATCACTAAAGCTTTTAACGCGAATCTTAAGTCTAACATGCATGGTTTTTCACAAGGATTAGAGTAGTACACTTTTCATTAGTAAATCATAAAGAATACATTTCAGAAAATTCGGATTACATGTGAAACCCTAACAAAAATTTCGATTAAGCATATCTTGAGCATACGATAACGAAATCAAGCAAAATCAAAGTCCAAATTCAATAGTTCTTCGACCTCTATCCATATAAATAACATACAAGATCAGATCACAAGTCAATTTTATCAGTTCAATAAGATACAAATTCGTTTTTTCATGCAAACAACGTCAATTGATCCATTAAACGATAAACGACAACTCTAGACACCATCATGTAACAACCCTACCCGTTATCCAACCTTAAACGCGAATTTTTTTTTTTTTTTTTAGAGATGGTGCGCAGTGCGCACCACCACAAGGCCTGATCAGTTCTGTCCGGTTTTGTCATTTTTCGATTAAAGATCTCCCACTTCCCGATATATTTAGACGAAACTCTTTTCACAATATGTTATAATGGTTAAAACTCACACGATTCAATAATAAAATGATTTTTACAACACCGGGCCCACATCGGCCGTTTTACGACTTTCGTACAAAATACAAGTTTTCGACTACAAGAGTTTAAGTTCCAAACACAACCACGAGCATGATGTTTGGGGATAAACTACCCAATCCTAAGTCGAAACCAAAAGTAATCCAAGCAAGCATCAAAAGGGGAAATCATCTAATCCCAACCATACCCTTGCCACGTCCGCCTCTGAACCTAAAAATGTAAACAACCAGAGGGTAAGCTAATGCTTAGTGAATGCAATACTTATACGCATACATACATAATTCAATCACTTGCATACACCTACACAAACAACACAATAACATTAGCAAACCGCAATAAACGAATAAACGAATAATTAACGTACAATGCTAATAACACATACACAACCCAAAAATCCACAATGTCGACATTCGACACGATGTTGGCCGACGAAGAGCAGTAGGTTAAATACGTTAACCTCTCACCAACCATCGCAATGCGTACGTGACCGACGAAGAGCGGTAGGTCAAAATCGTTAACCACTCGTCACTACGCACCATGAGGCAGACGAAAAGTGCAACCGAAATGTTAACACTTACCTCAATCAAAAGGATGGCTGACAAAAAGCGTAATCGCTTACCATCCTACGATAAATGGACAACGAAGAGCGAATCCCTGAACGGATAACACTCACCACTTACCCAAACACACATGTGGCCGACGAAGAGCGATAGGTCAAACATTAATCACTCGCCACAAAACCAAATATACACATGTGACCGACGAAGAGTGATAGGTCAAACATTAACCACTCGTCACATATCCAAACGCACACATGTAGCCAACGAAGAGTGATAGGTTAAACGTTTATCACTCGCTACATAACCAATACTAACATGTAACCGATGAAGAGCGATAGGTCAAACATTTATCACTCGTCACATGCCTCAACTCCAATTGTGGTCGACAAAGAGTCATTCCTTACAGAAATCACTCACCACATTCCAAACACACACATACACACGTGGCCGACAAAGAGCGATTGGTCAAACGTTTATCACTCGCCACATACTCTAAACGAATATAGCCAACGAAGAGCTATCCACACAGATATCACTCACTATATTTTCCCAACTCAATTGTGGTCCACGAAAAGTGAATCCTAACGGATGTCACTTACCAAGTCGCACGCAAGCAACCAAATTATATACATAAACGTATAAATATTCCACTCACCTCGATTACTTGAAAAGCAATCCTACTTGAGCTCCAAATTGTCCAATGCAAATCACCTAAGTAATTCACAACAAATAAGCCAAACAATCTAGCTTATAACCAAAATACCAAGTGCAATATTAACCCAATTGCACTTACTTCCAATTTTACTAAGTCAAAATCTCACCCGAAACACCCATAATCACAATCGACTAGTGATTGTGTTCCAACAACCCATTTACTCAAGGTTTCATCATCAAAACACATTACTTGCATCAATTTACACAAAACCCATTTTGACCTAATCTCAAGTCAAAACACCCATTTGCAAGTTTACACTAATAATCACTTATAACCTAAGTTAACAAGTGATTTCATGAAATGTCCGGTTCTTATTGATTAAAAATGTTCCATATTAATTGATTTCGTTGCGAAGTTTTGACCTATATATGAGACGTTTTTCAAAGACTGCATTCATTTTAAAACAAACCATAACCTTTATTTCATCAATAAAGGTTTAAAAAGCTTTACGTAGATTATCAAATAATGATAATCTAAAATATCCTGTTTACACACGACCATTACATAATGGTTTACAATACAAATATGTTACAACGAAATAAGTTTCTTGAATGCAGTTTTTACACAATATCATACAAGCATGGACTCCAAATCTAGTCCTTATTTAAGTATGCGACAGCGGAAGCTCTTAATAATCACCTGAGAATAAAAATGCTTAAAACGTCAACAAAAATGTTGGTGAGTTATAGGTTTAACCTATATATTATCAAATCATAATAATAGACCACAAGATTTCATATTTCAATATACATCCGATACATATAGATAAAATTCATTCATATGGTGAACACCTGGTAACCGACATTAACAAGATGCATATATAAGAATATCCCCATCATTCCGGGACACCCTTCGGATATGATATAAATTTCGAAGTACTAAAGCATCCGGTACTTTAGATGGGGTTTGTTAGGCCCAATAGATCTATCTTTAGGATTCGCGTCAATTAGGGTGTCTGTTCCCTAATTCTTAGATTACCAGACTTAATAAAAAGGGTCATATTCGGTTTCGATAATTCAACCATAGAATGTAGTTTCACGTACCTGTGTCTATTTTGTAAATTATTTATAAAACCTGCATGTATTCTCATCCCAAAAATATTAGATTTTAAAAGTGAGACTATAACTCACTTTCACAGATTTTTACTTCGTCGGGAAGTAAGACTTGGCCACTGGTTGATTCACAAACCTATAACAATATATACATATATATCAAAGTATGTTCAAAATATATTTACAAAACTTTTAATACATTTTGATGTTTTAAGTTTATTAAGTCAGCTGTCCTCGTTAGTAACCTACAACTAGTTGTCCACAGTTAGATGTACAGAAATAAATCGATAAATATTATCTTGAATCAATCCACGACCCAGTGTATACGTATCTCAGTATTGATCACAACTCAAACTATATATATATTTTGGAATCAACCTCAACCCTGTATAGCTAACTCCAACATTCACATATAGAGTGTCTATGGTTGTTCCGCAATATATATATAGATGGGTCGACATGATAGGTCGAAACATTGTATACGTGTCTATGGTATCTAAAGATTACATAATATACAATATAAGTTGATTAGATTACATATCAATCTTGTTTTACTCGCCATTTCTTCGTTTCTAATCCGTTTTAAGTTATTCCAGTGGCCACGGTTTTGTATTGAACTTAACTTTATGAATCTAAACAGAAAAAGTATAAGTTTATAGTCGGAAATACAAGTTACAAGTCATTTTTGAAAGAGGTAGTAATTTCCGTCGAAAGAACGACATTTTGATGACCATTTTGAAAAACATACTTTCACTTTGAGTTTAACCATGATTTTTGGATATAGTTTCATGTTCATAAGAAAAATCATTTTTCCAGAAGTATAGCTTTTAAATCAAAGTTCTTCTTAGCTTTTAATTATCCCAACCAAAACAGCCCCCGGTTTTACTACGACGGCGTATATCCAGTTTTATGGTGTTTATCATGTTTTTGGGTTTTAAATCATTAAGTTAGCATATCATATAGATATAGAACATGTGTTTAGTTGATTTTAAAAGTTTAGTTAGAAGGATTAACTTTATTTGCGAACAAGTTTAGAATTAACTAAACTATGTTCTAGTGATTACAAGTTTATAATGTTGAATAAGACAGCTTTTTATGTATGAATCGAATGATGTTATGAACATCATTACTACCTCAAGTTCCTTGGATAAACCTACTGGAAATGAGAAAAATGTATCTAGCTTTAAAGGATTCTTGGATGGCTTGAAAGTTCTTGAAGCAGAATCATGACACGAAAACAATTTCAAGTAAGATTTTCACTCGAAATAAGATTGTTATAGTTATAGAAATTGAATTAAAGTTTGAATATGATTATTACCTTGTATTAGAAAGATAACCTACTGTAAGTAATAAAGGTTTCTTGATCTTGGATGATTACTTGGAATGGATTTAGAAAACTTGGAAGTAAACTTGCAATCTTGGAAGTATTCTTGATTTTATGAAACTAGAACTTTTGGAATTTATGAAGAACACTTAGAACTTGAAGATAGTACTTGAGAGAGATCAATTAGATGAATAAAATTGAAGAATGAAAGTGTTTGTAGGTGTTTTTAGTTGTTGGTATATGGATTAGATATAAAGGATATGTAATTTTGTTTTCATGTAAATAAGTCATGAATGATTACTCATATTTTTGTAATTTTATGAGATATTTCATGCTAGTTGCCAAATGATGGTTCCCACATCTGTTAGGTGACTCACATGGGCTGCTAAGAGCTAATCATTGGAGTGTATATACCAATAGTACATACATCTAAAAACTATGTATTGTACGAGTACAAATACGTGTGCATACGAGTAGAATTGTTGATGAAACTGAACGAGGATGTAATTGTAAGCATTTTTGTTAAGTAGAAGTATTTTGATAAGTGTCTTGAAGTCTTTCAAAAGTGTATGAATACATATTAAAACACTACATGTATATACATTTTAACTGAGTCGTTAAGTCATCGTTAGTCGTTACATGTAAGTGTTGTTTTGAAACCTTTAGGTTAACAATCTTGTTAAATGTTGTTAACCCAATGTTTATAATATCAAAAGAGATTTTAAATTATTATATTATCATGATATTATGATGTACGAATATATCTTAATATGATATATATACATTAAATGTCGTTACAACGATAATTGTTACATATATGTCTCGTTTCAAAATCATTAAGTTAGTAGTCTTATTTTTACATATGTAGTTCATTGTTAATATACTTAATGATATGTTTACTTATCATAATATCATGTTAACTATATATATAACCATATATATGTCATCATATAGTTTTTAAAAGTTTTAACGTTCGTGAATCACCGGTCAACTTGGGTGGTCAATTGTCTTTATGAAACCTATTTCAATTAATCAAGTCTTAACAAGTTTGATTGCTTAACATGTTGGAAACACTTAATCATATAAAATAACAATTTCATTTAATATATATATAAACATGGAAAAGTTCGGGTCACTACAGTACCTACCCGTTAAATAAATTTCGTCCCAAAATTTTAAGCAGTTGGAGGTGTTGACATATCTTCTGGAAATAAATGCGGGTATTTCTTCTTCATCTGATCTTCTCATTCCCAGGTGAACTCGGGTCCTCTACGAGCATTCCATCGAACTTTAACAATTGGTATCTTGTTTTGCTTAAGTCTTTTAACCTCACGATCCATTATTTCGACGGGTTCTTCGATAAATTGAAGTTTTTCGTTGATTTGGATTTCATCTAACGGAATAGTGAGATCTTCTTTAGCAAAAAATTTCTTCAAATTCGAGACGTGGAAAGTGTTATGTACAGCCGCGAGTTGTTGAGGTAACTCAAGTCGGTAAGCTACTGGTCCGACACGATCAATAATCTTGAATGGTCCAATATACCTTGGATTTAATTTCCCTCGTTTACCAAATCCAACAACGCCTTTCCAAGGTGCAACTTTAAGCATAACCATCTCTCCAATTTCAAATTCTATATCTTTTCTTTTAATGTCAGCGTAGCTCTTTTGTCGACTTTGGGCGGTTTTCAACCGTTGTTGAATTTGGATGATCTTCTCGGTAGTTTCTTGTATCATCTCCGGACCCGTAATCTGTCTATCCCTCACTTCACTACACCAAATCGGAGACCTGCACTTTCTACCATAAAGTGCTTCAAACGGCGCCATCTCAATGCTTGAATGGTAGATGTTGTTGTAGGAAAATTCTGCTAACGGTAGATTTTGATCCCAACTGTTTTAGAAATCAATAACACATGCTCGTAGCATGTCTTCAAGTGTTTGTATCGTCCTTTTGCTCTGCCCATCAGTTTGTGGATGATAGGCAGTACTCATGTCTAGACGAGTTCCTAATGTTTGCTGTAATGTCTGCCAGAATCTTGAAATAAATCTGCCATCCCTATCAGAGATAATAGAGATTGGTATTCCATGTCTGGAGACAACTTCCTTCAAATACAGTCGTGCTAACTTCTCCATCTTGTCATCTTCTCTTATTGGCAGGAAGTGTGCTGATTTGGTGAGAAGATCAACTATTACCCAAATAGTATCAAAACCACTTGCAGTCCTTGGCAATTTAGTGATGAAATCCATGGTAATGTTTTCCCATTTCCATTCCGGGATTTCGGGTTGTTGAAGTAGACCTGATGGTTTTTGATGCTCAGCTTTGACCTTAGAACACGTCAAACATTCTCCTACGTATCTAGCAACATCGACTTTCATACCCGGCCACCAAAAATGTTTCTTGAGATCCTTGTACATCTTCCCCATTCCAGGATGTATTGAGTATCTGTTTTTATGAGCTTCTCTAAGTACAATTTCTCTCATATCTCTAAATTTTGGTACCCAAATCCTTTCAGCCCTATACCGGGTTCCGTCTTCCTGAATATTAAGATGCTTCTCCGATCCTTTGGGTATTTCATCCTTTAAATTTCCCTCTTTTAAAACTCCTTGTTGCGCCTCCTTTATTTGAGTAGTAAGGTTATTGTGAATCATTATATTCATAGATTTTACTCGATTGGGTTCTCTGTCCTTCCTGCTCAAGGCGTCAGCTACCACATTTGCCTTCCCCGGGTGATAACGAATCTCAAAGTCGTAATCATTCAACAATTCAATCCACCTACGCTGCCTCATATTCAGTTGTTTCTAATTAAATATGTGTTGAAGACTTTTGTGGTCGGAATATATAATACTTTTGACCCCATATAAGTAGTGCCTCCAAGTCTTTAATGCAAAAACAACCGCGCCTAATTCCAAATCATGCGTCGTATAATTTTGTTCGTGAATCTTCAATTGTCTAGACGCATAAGCAATTACTTTCGTTCGTTGCATTAATACACAACCGAGACCTTGCTTTGAGGCGTCACAATATATAACAAAATCATCATTCCCTTCAGGTAATGACAATATAGGTGACATAGTTAACTTTTTCTTCAATAACTGAAACGCTTTCTCTTGTTCATCCTTCCATTCAAATTTCTTCCTTTTATGCGTTAATGCAGTCAAGGGTTTTGCTATTCTGGAAAAGTCTTGGATGAACCTTCTGTAGTATCCAGCTAGTCCTAAAAACTGGCGAATGTGTTTCGGAGTTTTCGGGGTTTCCCACTTTTCAACAGTTTCTATCTTTGCCGGATCCACCTTAATACCTTCTTTGTTCACTATGTGACCGAGGAATTGAACTTCTTCCAACCAAAATGCAAACTTTGAAAACTTAGTGTACATTTCTTCCTTCCTCAATACTTCTAACACCTTTCTCAAATGTTCACCTTGTTCTTGGTCATTCTTTGAGTAAATAAGTATGTCATCAATGAAAATAATGACAAACTTGTCAAGGTATGGTCCACACACTCGGTTCATAAGGTCCATGAACACAGCTGGTGCATTAGTTAAACCAAACGGCATGACCAAAAACTCGTAATGACCGTAACGTGTTCTGAAAGCAGTCTTTGGAATATCATCTTCTTTCACCCGCATTTGATGATACCCAGAACGTAAGTCAATCTTTGAATAAACAGACGAGCCTTGTAGTTGATCAAATAAGTCGTCGATTCTTGGTAGTGGGTAGCGGTTCTTGATGGTAAGTTTGTTCAACTCTCGGTAGTCGATACACAACCTGAATGTACCATCTTCTTTCTTGACAAACAAAACAGGAGCTCCCCACGGTGATGTGCTTGGTCGAATGAAACCACGCTCTAAAAGTTCTTGTAATTGGCTCTGAAGTTCCTTCATTTCGCTAGGTGCGAGTCTGTATGGAGCACGAGCTATTAGTGCAGCTCCCGGTACAAGGTCTATTTGAAATTCAACGGATCGGTGTGGAGGTAGTCCCGGTAATTCTTTCGAAAATACATCGGGAAATTCTTTTGCGACAGAAATATCATTGATGTTCTTTTCTTCGGAATTGACTTTCTCGACGTGTGCTAGCACAACATAGCAACCTTTTCTTATTAGTTTTTGTGCCTTCAGGTTACTAATAAGATTTAACTTTGCGTTGCTATTTTCTCCGTACACCATTAAGGGTTTTCCTTTTTCTCGTATAATGCGAATTGCATTTTTGTAACAAACGATCTCTGCTTTCACTTCTTTTAACCAGTCCATACCGATTATCACATCAAAACTCCCTAACTCTACTGGTATCAAGTCAATCTTAAATGTTTCGCTAACCAGTTTAATTTCTCGATTCCGACATATATTATCTGCTGAAATTAATTTACCATTTGCTAATTCGAGTAAAAATTTACTATCCAAAGGCGTCAATGGGTAACTTAATTTAGCACAAAATTCTCTACTCCTATAGCTTCTATCCGCACCCGAATCAAATAAAACATAAGCAAATTTATCGTCAATAAGAAACGTACCCGTAACAAGCTCCGGGTCTTCCTGTGCCTCTGCCGCATTAATATTGAAAACTCTTCCGCGGACTTGTCCATTCGTGTTCTCCTGGTTCGGGCAATTTCTAATAATGTGGCCCGGTTTTCTACATTTATAACAAACTACATTGGCATAACTTTCTCCGACACTACTTGCTCTGCCATTACTCGTTCTGACACCATTTGTTCCTTTCGTTCTGTTAACCCCTGGTCCGTAGACCTCACACTTCGCCGCGCTATGACCATTTCTTTTACACTTGTTGCAAAATTTGGTGCAGAACCCTGAGTGATACTTTTCACACCTTTGGCATAGCTGCTTCTGATTGTTGTTGTTGTTGTTGCGGTTGTTATTATTATTGGGATGATTGTTGTAGTTGTTGTTGTTGTTGTTGTTGTTGTTGTTGTTGTTATTATTGTTGTTGGGCCGTTTTTTGTAGTTGCGATTGATGTTGCGATTGTTGGGATAGTTGTTGCGATTATTCTTGTAATTGCTGCTGTTGTTGTATTGGTGATTCTTATCACCGTTTTCCTCCCACTTTCTTTTGACTTGCTTCACATTGGCCTCTTCAGCCGTCTGTTCTTTAATTCTTTCCTCAATCTGGTTCACTAGTTTGTGAGCCATTCTACATGCCTTTTGTATGGAAGCGGGCTCGTGTGAACTTATATCTTCTTGGATTCTTTTCGGTAATCCTTTCACAAACGTGTCGATCTTCTCTTCCTCATCTTCGAACGCTCCCGGACACAATAGGCACAATTCTGTGAATCGTCTTTTGTACGTGGTAATATCAAATCCTTGGGTTCATAACCCTCTAAGTTCTGTCTTGAGCTTATTGACCTCGGTTCTGGGACGGTACTTCTCGTTCATCAAGTGCTTGAATGCTGACCACGGTAGTGCGTAAGCATCATCTTGTCCCACTTGCTCTAGATAGGTATTCCACCATGTTAACGCAGTACCTGTGAAGGTATGCGTAGCGTACTTCACTTTGTCCTCTTCAGTACACTTACTTATGACAAACACCGATTCGACCTTCTCGGTCCACCGTTTTAATCCGATCGGTCCTTTGGTTCCATCAAATTCCAAAGGTTTGCAGGCAGTGAATTCTTTGTAGGTGCATCCTACACGATTTCCTGTACTGCTAGATCCAAGGTTATTGTTGGTATGTAGCGCGGCCTGTACTGAGGCTATGTTTGAAGCAAGGAAGGCACGAAATTCCTCTTCACTCATATTCAAGGTGTGTCGAGTAGTCGGTGCCATTTCCTTCAAAATAGTCAAATGAAACGAGTTAATCATATAGAATATCAAGAGTAGTCAATAGTATTTCGTAGCGTAATATGAACTTATTTATAAAAGCTCTTTCTTCATATTAGCTTTTTATACTCTTTAATTCGGGTAGTACCTACCCGTTATGTTCATACTTAGTAGCTAACATACCATTTCAACTACTACAATTCTATATGAAAAACTAATCACAAAAAAAATAAATATATCAAATTCAAACCTTTATACAATAACTTGCAAACTTACAATACCGCTATTTTACATATAGCATGAAATATAGCACATAAAACTTTGATACAAAGTAGTTACGAAGATAATTCTAGTTAATAAATAAGGCGTTCAGCAAAGGCAATAAAGACACGTAATTCATACGTCCAGAAACAAGTCATGCATTCTGGTTTTACTAATACCACTTCCCATCCTTGGTCTTGTGGAACGTAACCGTTGTGACCGATAGTATGACAACGTGTTGTAACATCGTCAAAAGGGCGAAGGTTACGTAATGACCAACAGTCTCGTAATAACCTAAAAACCTCATTTCTTACCCCAATTACCGACTCCGTCACTTGTGGGAACGTTTTGTTTAATAGTTGTAGCCCAATGTTCTTTTTCTCACTTTGGT
This sequence comes from Rutidosis leptorrhynchoides, assembly GCF_046630445.1. Classification (NCBI taxonomy): domain Eukaryota; kingdom Viridiplantae; phylum Streptophyta; class Magnoliopsida; order Asterales; family Asteraceae; genus Rutidosis; species Rutidosis leptorrhynchoides. Next base: position 216,752,259 of record NC_092338.1, on the reverse strand, counting down.
GAGAAGCGAACATTACTAACCCGTATGCATAACATGCTTCTTTATGTTGCATGTTAGCCGCTTTTTCTAAATCATGAAGTCCAATATTCGGATACATTGAGTCAAAATAATTTCTTAACCCGTTGCGTAAAATAGCATTTGGGTTCCCCGCAATATATGCGTTAAAGTAAACACATCGTAACTTATGAGTTTCCCAATATGATATCCCCCATCTTTCAAACGAAAGCCTTTTATAAACCAAGGCATTCTTGGAACGTTCTTTGAATGTCTTACAAACTGATTTTTCCATAAATAGTTGTGCCGAGGAATTCTGACCGACTCTAGACAAGATTTCATCAATCATGTCTCCGGGTAAGTCTTCTAAAATATTGGGTTGTCTATCCATTTTGTGTTTTTATATTGTAAAATAGACAAGAGTTAGATTCATAAAAGATACTTATTAATACAAGCAATTTTTACATATATCGTAAAGCATAAGCACACTATATTACATATATTACACCGCACAAATAAAACTATCTTATTCCGACTCACTCGTTTCTTCTTTTTCGAACTTGGTTATTTTTGCTAAGTTTTTAGGGATATATGATGTTCTCCTAATACGAGCCGTCGTTTTCCACATTGGTTGAGAGAAAAACCTGGTGGTTTAGAGGTTCCCGTGTTATTGTTACAACTTAAGAAATACGGGTGTTGACGATACATATAAAGTTCATCGGGGTTGGAATCAGATTTCTCTATTTTTATGCCCTTTCCCTTATTGTTCTCTTTTGCCTTTTTAAATTCAGTTGGGGTAATTTCTATAACATCATCGGAATCCTCGTCGGGATCCGATTCATCGGAGAATTGGTAATCCTCCCAATATTTTGCTTCCTTGGCGGAAACACCGTTGACCATAATTAACTTTGGTCGGTTGGTTGAGGATTTTCTTCTACTTAACCGTTTTATTATTTCCCCCACTGGTTCTTCTTCCGGTTCCGATTCTTCTTCCGGTTCCGATTCTTCTTCCAGTTCCGACTCTTCTTCCAGTTCCTCTTCGGGAACTTGAGAATCAGTCCACGAATCATTCCAATTTACATTTGAATCTTCATTATTATTAGGTGAGTCAATGGGACTTGTTCTAGAGGTAGACATTGTAGGTTTTTCGTATGCCCGAGAGACGTATTTAATTAATGTGGCTGATATGTTATGATCCAAGTCGGGTCATACCCAATAACAAGCTTACCGACACATTAAACGTATTTGATCTTAACTATTGGATCATTAAACGAATATGCGACACTTGGATTTTAGAAAATCGGGTTTCTAAAATATTATCACTTGAGATAAATTGTTTGGACAATTTATATATTAAGGATTTTATTATTTATATGTATAAATAATTATGTTTTGTTATACTTTATAAATTGGTTTATAAAGTACAAGTAACCTATATTTATAACTTGAACTTTAATAACAAGTTTTATATAAAATGTAACAAGTTTTATATAAATTATACTTATTATTTAAATGATACAAGAATGCAGATTTTGGGACTCCTAGGTGACATCCCATGCTTGCTTAGTTACTTGTAAACAATATATTCCTTAAGGCATGCAAGACTCTCTTTAACAAAGGGATTCCTTGACTCAAGTGAGTGAGAAAACAAACAATACACTAAAAAAAAAATGCAGTTTTCTGCTGAAAACACAGCTGCTGGCTGTGGCAGTTTAGAGGGAAAAAGAGAGTGTTTTTGCATGGTAATATTGTTAATCAAGTGTCTAAAATCCTAACCAAACAAAGGAAGGTGTTGGTGCATCAAAAGCTTGGGGTATTACACACTTGAGGCTTCAAGTTAGAAGCTTTCTTGCCTTCATCATCATCATCATCTTGCACATTTGTAAACTACCCTCAACTAGCTTGAGGAGGTATTATCTCTAAACCCACTCTTAATTTGTAAGTATGTTTCACAACTTGATCCTATTTGGGATTTAACTTTAAATGGTTAAAGATTTCCAAGTTTTAAAATGGTAATTTATACGCTTCCGCAAATATTATTTCTTGAATGATTATATGTATTATGGAACTTGTTAAATCCCAACAATGGTATCTAGAGCCAAAGTTGTTGAAATATGCTTCGAGATGGTTATTAAACCCACTATAATTTTGCATTCTATGAACATGCATGAAGTAGAATGTAAAATTTTCAGTTTTTAGTGGTTTGTCATTTTGGCAAAAATCACTTGTAATTCTGCATTCTGTGTTGCCGATCACTTGTGATTCTGTGTTGCCAATCACTTGTGATTCTATGTTGCCGATCACTTGTGATTCTGTATTGCCAATCACTTGTGATTTTGTGTTGCAGATCACTTGTGATTCTGTGTTTCCAATCACTTGTGATTCTGTATTGCCTATCACTTATGTTGATGATGTTCACAATCTAAGCCTTGACCTTGTGTTTGGTTGCATGTTTGGTTGATTTAATATTTATTCATTTGGTATGTAATAATATTATTTTGGTTATGTAATTTATTTTATATTTGGTATGTAAAATAGATTAGGTTGTAATTTCACTTTTTTAGACAAAATGTATTAGGATATATTTTGTAAAAAGATGAAGATGATGAAGACTTGAAGAACACAAGAAGAAGCATTTGGATGCAAGATTAAGTGGGAGATTTAAAATCTCCTACTTTGTGTTATAACTCCTTATCCGGTGGCATTTGTTTTCGGCTAAACAAATGTCTACCAAAATGGCTTGATTGTGAACATATTTGTTTTACATGCATGGTTGTTTATTGTATGATTGTGGATTGTATGTTTGTATGCTACAAGTTAATCACAAAAGTTAATATCATGCAAAACGACAATTTAATTGGTTAAATTAAAAATTGCTAAAAGGACATTAATAAACGGTTATTAAGAACATGATTAGGATCATATATATAAAATGGTTTATAGACATGAAAATGGATTTCAAATGAACCATACACTAAATGCATGTTGGTGTATGGCATAAAAGTTTTCTCAAACTAGAATTAATGAAAACATAAAATCCCTTATTAACAAGGCAAACAAGTTAAACGCCATCCTTTTGTGCAACACTTAAAAATATTAGGGAACTCACAATGGGATAAAGGTCACCTAACCGTTATGAGCAAACTAATATGATTAAGGTGAATTTCGCATGCTTGTGGGATAAAGGTCACCTAACCACTTGTATGTTAAGTTTACATGTCTAAACAAGTAGGACGACTTGATTTGGAAATCATGAACTTAGGGTCACCGAAGCATGATGAACAAATAGGCGTTGATGGGATAAATATGTCATGCAAAAGGATTGCATGATCCCATAACTTAGAAGTTGCAAAAGGATTGCAATTGTCATATAATGACTACCTAGCTAAATCAAATAACGGGATAAAGGTCACCTAACCGAAATTTAGTTTACCGTTGGATTCTAAAACTTAATAAATATCAATTGGATTTAAAGGGTATTGATCGTTAAATTAAAATTGATACTTAAACAACTTTGTTAAATTTTGTAGATGGCCGCCAATAACAACAACATTCCGAACGTACCAATAAGCTTTAACAACCTATCGTTGAGGTCAATCCTTGAAAAGGAAAAACTCAACCATACGAACTTCATGGATTGGTTCCGCAATCTAAGAATTGTCCTCAAACTAGAGGATAGGGCTTATGTGTTGGAAGACCCCATTCCCGATCAACCGGATGAGGATGATACGGAAGGCATGGCTTATTGGGAGAAATATTGCACCGATTCATTGCAAGTTTCTTGCCTCATGCTTGGGACTATGATACCCGAACTCCAAAAGGATTTTGAGCATCATAGTGCATATGACATGATCACACAGTTGAAGGAGATGTTCCTTCAACAAGCTCGTGTCGAGCGCTTCGAAACGGTTCGAGCGCTTCATGCATGTCGGATGGACGACTCCCAATCCATTTCATCTTATGTCCTTAAGATGAAAAGCCTTATTGATCGAGCGAAATTGCAACGTGTCTAATGAATTAGCCACAGACCTCATTCTCAACTCATTGTCAAAAAGGTTTGACACATTTGTAATGAATTACAATATGAATGGTTGGGATAAAAGCATTGGCGAATTACATGCCATGCTTAAGACGGCAGAAGCAAGCATGGGTAAAAGGGCTTCACCCGTGTTTACGATCAATGAAGGCGGGTCCAAAAACAATAACACTTCTAAGCTAAAGGAGGCTAAGAGGAAGGGACCCGCCTACCAAGGCAAAGGCAAGGGAAAAGGGAAGATGGTTACCCCAACCAACAACAACAAGAAGCAAAAGGTTGCTGGTAAAGCTAACCCCAAGGAAGATCTGTGCTTTGGTTGCGGTGAGATGGGTCACTGGAAATGCAACTGCCTGGTCTACCTAAAGGAGTTGAAGGAAAAGAGGGATGCAGGGCAAACCTCAGGTAATGTATATATGGTATACATTGAGCTTAGTATTACTTCTTCTAATACATGGGTATTAGACACAGGATATGGAACTCATATTTTCAATTCTTTGCAGGGGTTCAAAAGAAGTAATCAAGATGCGGGACCAACAAGTCTGTTCATGGGAAATGGAACAAGGGTGCAGGTGAAAGCTCAAGGAGACTTTGTTTTAAAGCTTCCAAGTGGTTTGGAGCTTACTTTGAAAAATGTTTCGTATGCACCTGATTTATCACGAAACATTATTTCTGTATCCTGTTTGTAATAATATGGTATTAATCTTAATTTCATTAATGATGATATCCATGTTTCTTTAGATAATGTGTTCTATTTCAAGGCTTCACCTTCGAATGGTATTTATGAATTGGTTCATGATGACACATCATACAATAGCTCAATGTACCATGCAAACATCAAGAAACTCAAAAGGGATTTGAGTGATTCCTACTTATGGCATTGTCGCCTTGGTCACATAAACAAGAATTGAATGCATACACTTCAAAAGAATGGCCTTTTGAAATCAAATGAACTAGACTCGTTTGATGTATGTGAATCTTGTTTACAAGGCAAAATGACTAAAGCACCTTTCAAAGGGACCTATGAAAGGGCTAAGGACTTATTGGGATTGATACACTCGGATGTATGTGGACCCTTTAAGCCCATAACTAGGAATGGTGAAAGATACTTCGTTACTTTCGTTGATGACTTTAGTCGTTTCGGATATGTCTACTTATTAAGACACAAGGACGAAACTTTTGAAGCATTCAAGGAATATCAAAACGAAGTACAAAATCAACTCAATAAGACAATCAAGGTACTTCGTACCGATAGAGGAGGTGAATACCTAAGTGATGCTTTCCAAGATCATCTTAGAAGTTGTGGGATTATCTCGCAACTCACTCCTCCTGGAACACCCCAACTGATTGGAGTTTCCGAAAGGAGGAACCGAACCCTAATGGATATGGTTCGATCTATGATGGCTACAAGCTCGTTACCTCTATCATTTTGGGGTTATTGTCTATGCTCCACGATTCGTATTCTAAATATGGCCCCAACCAAGAAAGTGGAACTAACTCCTCATGAGATGTGGTTTGGAAAACCTCCATCTCTATCATACTTAAAGGTGTGGGGATGTGAAGCTTATCCTAAGCGTTACGTCCCTAATAAGTTGAATGCTCGATCCACGAAGTGTATCTTCATAGGATATCCCAAGGATAATATGGGATATTATTTCTATGATCCATCCGAGCAGAATGTATTTGTTGCTCGGAAGGCGGAATTCCTTGAAACTAAGTTCCTAATGGAAGGAAATAGTGAAAGAAAAATAGATCTTGAAGAGTTTCAAGATCAAGTAGATGATACACAATTGGTTGACACTAGCACTCAACATGAAAATATTGAGAATGATCAAATGGATGATCAAAATACACAAGACGTTCGCAGATCTGGTAGGATTAGTAATCCTCCTGAGAGATATGGGTTTCTCATGGATGGTTGCTATATGGTTGATTTGGATGAACCAATAAACTACCAAGATGCTTTATCAAGGATTGATAAAGATAAATGGCAGGAAGCCATGAACGCTGAGATGCAATCCATGTATGACAACCAAGTTTGGGAACTTGTTACATAACCTGCTGGCTCAAGGCTAGTTGATTGTAAATGGCTTTTCAAAATGAAAACTGACATACATGGAAACTTGGATACATATAAAGCTAGACTTGTAGCAAAAGGTTTCACTCAAACTCAAGGGGTTGATTATGATGAAACTTTTTCGCCTGTGGCAATGCTAAAGTCTATTAGGATATTACTTGCCTTTGCTGCTCATTATGATTATGAAATATGGCAAATGGATGTCAAGACCACTTTCCTAAATGGATATCTTGTGGAAGATGTCTATATGGTTCAGCCTGAAGGTTTTGTTGATCCGAAATATCCTAAAAAGGTATGCAAGTTAAAGAAGTCAATCTACGGATTGAAACAAGCATCTAGAATGTGGAATCATCGTTTTAATGAGGAAGCTGAGAAATTTGGCTTCATTAAAAATGGTGATGAAGCTTGTGTATATAAGAAAGCTAGTGGGAGCACTATCATGTTCCTTGTACTATATGTGGATGATATATTGTTATTTTGAAATGATATTCCGGCAATGCAAAGAGTTAAAACTTGGCTAAGTAAATGCTTCTCCATTAAGGATCTTGGAGAAGCACAATACGTTTTGGGGATTGGGATCTACAGGGATAGATCCAAGAAATTGATAGTTTTGAATCAAAGTGCATACATTGAAAAGATCTTGAAAAGGTTCAAGATGGAGAACTCTAAGAAAGGTTTGGTATCTATTCAAAGAGGAACACTCCTTAGTTCATCTCAGTGCCCCACCACGAAAGATGAACAGGAGAGAATGAAGAAAGTCCCATATGCATCTGCCATTGGGTCAATCATGTATGCAATGATATGTACTAGAACGGATGTGTCATGCGCTCTTAGCCTGACAAGTAGATACCAGAATAACCCAGGAAATAGTCATTGGATTGCTGTCAAAAGTATATTGAAATACCTTAGGAGGACTAAGGATATGTTTCTGATATATGGGTCTGGTGAGGAGGAACTCGCTGTAAAAGGTTACTTGGATGCGAGCTTCCAAACTGATCAAGATGATTCTCGATCACAATCCGGCTATGTCTTCACATTAAATGGAGGTGCGGTTTCTTGGAAGAGTTCAAAACATGATGTTGTTGCTCTATCCACTACAGAAGCAGAGTACATCGCCGCAACATTGGCAGCTCAGGAAGCTGCATGGATGAAGAAATTCATCGACGACTTAGGAGTAGTCCCTTCCATTCAGGACCCTCTTGAGATCTTTTGTGACAACGAGGGTGCGATTGCTCAAATCAAGGAACCTCGTGCTCACCAAAAGACCCGTCACATTGAGCGGAGATTCAACTACATAAGGGATGAAGTTGAAAAAGGAAAGATATGTATTCGCAAAGTTCACACAGATCTAAATATAGCGGATCCACTCACGAAGCTCTTACATGGTGCAAAACATCAAGGACATGTTAGTGCATTAAGGCTTCGATATTCTAGTAATTGGTCATGATCTGTTTTAAGTATTGTAACGGAACGAAATTGTTCAAACTCATTAATATAATTATGGTATTAATTTATTTTGAGTTATGTTCCTATTTTGCATATTTTATCCATGAATAAGTAATTATTCTAAATTCCGTAGTCGATCACATTTGTGGGAGCAAATGTGAGGTTTAGACTATTATGAACTCGGATTGGTATACATTCACGGGATGAATGTGGTGCAAGGTTGCAACCAAGGTTCATAGATATTTGTAGGATACAAATATTGGAAGACCCGCCCTCAAGACTTACTAAATGGAGCCTTTGTGGTTGATCACATGTAATCTTGAGTAAAGGCGAATATCATCGTATCCTCTGACCTGAGATACATATTGGGTTCAGACATTCACTAAGTATTGTGCCTTGATTCTTTCCTTCACTATTCTGAAATATGGTAGTTCATAAGGAAGAGCTCAGGTATAATGCATAGTGTATGTCTAGGACATATGTAGTTAAGATGGAATTTGTCCCTCTTATTCGTTGAGAGTCAGATGTCTAAGGCCTGATTGAAATGTCCCGTTCTTATTGATTAAAAACGTTCCATTTTAATTGATTTCGTTGCGAGGTTTTGACCTCTATATGAGACGTTTTTCAAAGACTGCATTCATTTTTAAAACAAACCATAACCTTTATTTCATAAATAAAGGTTTAAAAGCTTTACGTAGATTATCAAATAATGATAATCTAAAATATCCTGTTTACACACGACCATTACATAATGGTTTACAATACAAATATGTTACATCGAAATCAGTTTCTTGAATGCAGTTTTTACACAATATCATACAAACATGGACTCCAAATCTTGTCCTTATTTTAGTATGCAACAGCGGAAGCTCTTAGTATTCACCTGAGAATAAACATGCTTTAAACGTCAACAAAAATGTTGGTGAGTTATAGGTTTAACCTATATGTATCAAATCGTAACAATAGACCACAAGATTTCATATTTCAATACACATCCCATACATAGAGATAAAAATCATTCATATGGTGAACACCTGGTAACCGACATTAACAAGATGCATATATATAAGAATATCCCCATCATTCCGGGACACCCTTCGGATATGATATAAATTTCGAAGTACTAAAGCATCCGGTACTTTGGATGGGGTTTGTTAGGCCCAATAGATCTATCTTTAGGATTCGCGTCAATTAGGGTGTCTGTTCCCTAATTCTTAGATTACCAGACTTAATAAAAAGGGGCATATTCGATTTCGATAATTCAACCATAGAATGTAGTTTCACGTACTTGTGTCTATTTTGTAAATCATTTATAAAAACTGCATGTATTCTCATCCCAAAAATATTAGATTTTAAAAGTGGGACTATAACTCACTTTCACAGATTTTTACTTCGTCGGGAAGTAAGACTTGGCCACTGGTTGATTCACGAACCTATAACAATATATACATATATATCAAAGTATGTTCAAAATATATTTACAACACTTTTAATATATTTTGATGTTTTAAGTTTATTAAGTCAGCTGTCCTCGTTAGTAACCTACAACTAGTTGTCCACAGTTAGATGTACAGAAATAAATCGATAAATATTATCTTGAATCAATCCACGACCCAGTGTATACGTATCTCAGTATTGATCACAACTCAAACTATATATATTTTGGAATCAACCTCAACCCTGTATAGCTAACTCCAACATTCACATATAGAGTGTCTATGGTTGTTCCGAAATATATATAGATGTGTCGACATGATAGGTCGAAACATTGTATACGTGTCTATGGTATCTCAAGATTACATAATATACAATACAAGTTGATTAAGTTATGGTTGGAATAGATTTGTTACCAATTTTCACGTAGCTAAAATGAGAAAAATTATCCAATCTTGTTTTACCCATAACTTCTTCATTTTAAAACCGTTTTGAGTGAATCAAATTGCTATGGTTTCATATTGAACTCTATTTTATGAATCTAAACAGAAAAAGTATAGGTTTATAGTCGGAAAAATAAGTTACAAGTCGTTTTTGTAAAGGTAGTCATTTCAGTCGAAAGAACGACGTCTAGATGACCATTTTAGAAAACATACTTCCACTTTGAGTTTAATCATAATTTTTGGATATAGTTTCATGTTCATAATAAAAATCATTTTCTTAGAATAACAACTTTTAAATCAAAGTTTATCATAGTTTTTAATTAACTAACCCAAAACAGCCCGCGGTGTTACTACGACGGCGTAAATCCGGTTTTACGGTGTTTTTCGTGTTTCCAGATTTTAAATCATTAAGTTAGCATATCATATAGATATAGAACATGTGTTTAGTTGATTTTAAAAGTCAATTTAGAAGGATTAACTTTTGTTTGCGAACATGTTTAGAATTAACTAAACTATGTTCTAGTGATTACAAGTTTAAACCTTCGAATAAGATAGCTTTATATGTATGAATCGAATGATGTTATGAACATCATTACTACCTTAAGTTCCTTGGATAAACCTACTAGAAAATAGAAAAATGGATCTAGCTTCAACGGATCCCTGGATGGCTCGAAGTTCTTGAAGCAGAATCATGACACGAAAACAAGTTCAAGTAAGATCATCACTTGAAATAAGATTGTTATAGTTATAGAAATTGAACCAAAGTTTGAATATGATTATTACCTTGTATTAGAATGATAACCTACTGTAAGAAACAAAGATTTCTTGAGGTTGGATGATCACCTTACAAGATTGGAAGTGAGCTAGCAAACTTGAAAGTATTCTTGATTTTATGTAACTAGAACTTGTAGAATATATGAAGAACACTTAGAACTTGAAGATAGAACTTGAGAGAGATTAATTAGATGAAGAATATTGAAGAATGAAAGTGTTTGTAGGTGTTTTTGGTCGTTGGTGTATGGATTAGATATAAAAGATATGTAATTTTGTTTTCATGTAAATAAGTCATGAATGATTACTCATATTTTTGTAATTTTATGAGATATTTCATGCTAGTTGCCAAATGATGGTTCCCACATATGTTAGGTGACTCACATGGGCTGCTAAGAGCTGATCATTGGAGTGTATATACCAATAGTACATACATCTAAAAGCTGTGTATTGTACGAGTACGAATACGGGTGCATACGAGTAGAATTGTTGATGAAACTGAACGAGGATGTAATTGTAAGAATTTTTGTTAAGTAGAAGTATTTTGATAAGTGTATTGAAGTCTTTCAAAAGTGTATAAATACATATTAAAACACTACATGTATATATATTTTAACTGAGTCGTTAAGTCATCGTTAGTCGTTACATGTAAGTGTTGTTTTGAAACCTTTAGGTTAACGATCTTGTTAAATGTTGTTAACCCAATGTTTATAATATCAAATGAGATTTTAAATTATTATATTATCATGATATTATCATGTATGAATATCTCTTAATATGATATATATACATTAAATGTCTTTACAACGATAATCGTTACATATATGTCTCGTTTAAAAATCATTAAGTTAGTAGTCTTGTTTTTACATATGTAGTTCATTGTTAATATACTTAATGATATGTTTACTTATCATATTATCATGTTAACTATATATATATCCATATATATGTCATCATATAGTTTTTAAAATTTTTTAACGTTCGTGAATCACCGGTCAACTTGGGTGGTCAATTGTCTATATGAAACATATTTCAATTAATCAAGTCTTAACAAGTTTGATTGCTTAACATGTTGGAAACATTTAATCATGTAAATATCAATCTCAATTAATATATATAAACATGGAAAAGTTCGGGTCACTACAGTACCTAGCCGTTAAATAAATTTCGTCCCGAAATTTTAAGCAGTTGGAGGTGTTGACGTATCTTCTGGAAATAAATGCGGGTATTTCTTCTTCATCTGATCTTCATACTCCCAGGTGAACTCGGGTCCTCTACGAGCATTCCATCAAACTTTAACAATTGGTATCTTGTTTTGCTTAAGTCTTTTAACCTCACGATCCATTATTTCGACGGGTTCTTCGATGAATTGAAGTTTTTCGTTGATTTGGATTTCATCTAACGGAATAGTGAGATCTTCTTTAGCAAAACATTTCTTCAAATTCGAGACGTGGAAAGTGTTATGTACAGCCGCGAGTTGTTGAGGTAACTCAAGTCGGTAAGCTACTGGTCCGACACGATCAATAATCTTGAACGGTCCAATATACCTTGGATTTAATTTCCCTCGTTTACCAAATCGAACAACGCCTTTCCAAGGTGCAACTTTAAGCATGACCATCTCTCCAATTTCAAATTCTATATCTTTTCTTTTAATGTCAGCGTAGCTCTTTTGTCGACTTTGGGCGGTTTTCAACCGTTGTTGAATTTGGATGATCTTCTCGGTAGTTTCTTGTATAATCTCCGGACCCGTAATCTGTCTATCCCCCACTTCACTCCAACAAATCGGAGACCTGCACTTTCTACCATAAAGTGCTTCAAACGGCGCCATCTCAATGCTTGAATGGTAGCTGTTGTTGTAGGAAAATTCTGCTAACGGTAGATGTCGATCCCAACTGTTTCTGAAATCAATAACACATGCTCGTAGCATGTCTTCAAGCGTTTGTATCGTCCTTTCACTCTGCCCATCAGTTTGTGGATGATAGGCAGTACTCATGTCTAGACGAGTTCCTAATGCTTGCTGTAATGTCTGCCAGAATCTTGAAATAAATCTGCCATCCCTATCAGAGATAATAGAGATTGGTATTCCATGTCTGGAGACGACTTCCTTCAAATACAGTCGTGCTAACTTCTCCATCTTGTCATCTTCTCTTATTGGTAGGAAGTGTGCTGATTTGGTGAGACGATCAACTATTACCCAAATAGTATCAAAACCACTTGCAGTCCTTGGCAATTTAGTGATGAAATCCATGGTAATGTTTTCCCATTTCCATTCTGGGATTTCGGGTTGTTGAAGTAGACCTGATGGTTTCTGATGCTCAGCTTTGACCTTAGAACACGTCAAACATTCTCCTACGTATTTAGCAACATCGGCTTTCATACCTGGCCACCAAAAATGTTTCTTGAGATCCTTGTACATCTTCCCCGTTCCAGGATGTATTGAGTATCTGGTTTTATGAGCTTCTCTAAGTACCATTTCTCTCATATCTCCAAATTTTGGTACCCAAATCCTTTCAGCCCTATACCGGGTTCCGTCTTCCCGAATATTAAGATGCTTCTCCGATCCTTTGGGTATTTCATCCTTTAAATTTCCCTCTTTTAAAACTCCTTGTTGCGCCTCCTTTATTTGAGTAGTAAGGTTATTATGAATCATTATATTCATAGATTTTACTCGAATGGGTTCTCTGTCCTTCCTGCTCAAGGCATCGGCTACCACATTTGCCTTCCCCGGGTGGTAACGAATCTCAAAGTCGTAATCATTCAACGATTCAATCCACCTACGCTGCCTCATATTCAGTTGTTTCTGATTAAATATGTGTTGAAGACTTTTGTGGTCGGTATATATAATACTTTTGACCCCATATAAGTAGTGCCTGCAAGTCTTTAATGCAAAAACAACCGCGCCTAATTTCAAATCATGCGTTGTATAATTTTGTTCGTGAATCTTCAATTGTCTAGAAGCATAAGCAATCACCTTCGTTCGTTGCATTAATACACAACCGAGACCTTGCTTTGATGCGTCACAATAAATCACAAAATCATCATTCCCTTCAGGCAATGACAATATAGGTGCCGTAGTTAGCTTTTTCTTCAATAACTGAAACGTTTTCTATTGTTCATCATTCCATTCAAATTTCTTCCCTTTATGCGTTAATGCAGTCAAGGGTTTTGCTATTCTGGAAAAGACTTTGATGAACCTTCTGTAGTAACCAGCTAGTCCTAAAAACTGGCGTATGTGTTTCGGAGTTTTCGGGGTTTCCCACTTTTCAACAGTTTCTATCTTTGCCGGATCCACCTTAATACCTTCTTTGTTCACTATGTGACCGAGGAATTGAACTTCTTCCAACCAAAATGCACACTTTGAAAACTTAGCGTACAATTCTTCCTTCCTCAATACTTCTAACACCTTTCTCAAATGTTCACCATGTTCTTGGTCATTCTTTGAGTAAATAAGTATGTCATCAATGAAAACAATGACAAACTTGTCAAGGTATGGTCCACACACTCGGTTCATAAGGTCCATGAACACAGCTGGTGCATTAGTTAAACCAAACGGCATGACCATAAATTCGTAATGACCGTAACGTGTTCTGAAAGCAGTCTTTGGAATATCATCTTCTTTCACCCGCATTTGATGATACCCGAAACGTAAGTCAATCTTTGAATAAACAGACGAGCCTTGTAGTTGATCAAATAAGTCGTCGATTCTCGGTAGTGGGTAGCGGTTCTTGATGGTAAGTTTGTTCAACTCTCGGTAGTCGATACACAACCTGAATGTACCATCTTTCTTCTTGACAAACAAACAGGAGCTCCCCACGGTGATGTGTTTGGTCGAATGAAACCACGCTCTAAAAGTTCTTGTAATTGGCTTTGCAGTTCTTTCATCTCACTGGGTGCGAGTCTGTAAGGAGCACGAGCTATTGGTGCAGCTCCTGGTACAAGATCTATTTGAAATTCAACGGATCGATGTGGGGGTAATCCCGGTAATTCTTTCGGAAATACATCGGGAAATTGTTTTGCAATGGGAACATCATTGATGCTCTTTTCTTCAGTTCGTACTTTCTCGACGTGTGCTAGAATAGCATAGAAACCTTTTCTTATTAGTTTTTGTGCCTTCAAATTACTAATAAGATGTAGCTTCGTGTTGCCCTTTTCTCCGTACACCATTAAGGGTTTTCCTTTTTCTCGTATAATTCGAATTGCATTTTTGTAACAAATGATCTCTGCTTTCACTTCTTTCAACCAGTCCATACCGATTATCACATCAAAACTCCCTAACTCTACTGGTATCAAATCAATCTTAAATGTTTCGCTAACCAGTTTAATTTCTCGATTCCGACATATATTATCTGCTGAAATTAATTTACCATTTGCTAATTCGAGTAAAAATTTACTATCCAAAGGCGTCAATGGACAACTTAATTTAGCACAAAAATCTATACTCATATAGCTTCTATCCGCACCCGAATCAAATAAAACGTAAGCAGATTTGTTGTCAATAAGAAACGTACCCGTAACAAGCTCCGGGTCTTCCTGTGCCTCTGCCGCATTAATATTGAAAACTCTTCCACGGCCTTGTCCATTCGTGTTCTCCTGGTTCGGGCAATTTCAAATAATGTGGCCCGGTTTTCCACATTTATAACAAACTACGTTGGCATAACTTGCTCCGACACTACTTGCTCCACCATTACTCATTCCGACACCATTTATTCCTTTCGTTCTATTAACCCCTGGTCCGTAGACCTCACACTTCGCCGCGCTATGACCATTTCTTTTACACTTGTTGCAAAATTTGGTGCAGAACCCCGAGTGATTCTTTTCACACCTTTGGCATAGCTGCTTCTGATTGTTGTTGTTTTTGCAGTTATTATTGTTGTTGGGATGATTGTTGTAGTTGCTGTTGTTGTTGTTGTTGTTGTTGTTGTTGGGCCGTTTGTTGTAGTTGCGATTGATGTTGCGATTGTTGGGATAATTGTTGCGATTATTGTTGTAATTGCTGTTGTTGTTGTATTGGTGATTCTTATCACCGTTTTCCTCCCACTTTCTTTTGACTTGCTTCACATTGGCCTCTTCAGCAGTCTGTTCTTTAATTCTTTCTTCAATCTGGTTCACTAGTTTGTGAGCCATTCTACATGCCTGTTGTATGGAGGCGGGCTCGTTTGAACTTATATCTTCTTGGATTCTTTCCGGTAATCCTTTCACAAACGCGTCGATCTTCTCTTCCTCATCTTCGAATGCTCCCGGACACAATAGGCACAATTCTGTGAATCGTCTTTCGTACGTGGTAATATCAAATCCTTGGGTTCGTAACCCTCTAAGTTCTGTCTTGAGCTTATTAACCTCGGTTCTGGGACGGTACTTCTCGTTCATCAAGTGCTTGAATGCTGACCACGGTAGTGCGTACGCATCATCTTGTCCCACTTGCTCTAGATAGGTATTCCACCATGTTAACGTAGAACCTGTGAAGGTATGCGTAGCGTACTTCACTTTGTCCTCTTCAGTACACTTACTTATGGCAAACACCGATTCGACCTTCTCGGTCCACCGTTTCAATCCGATCGGTCCTTCGGTTCCATCAAATTCCAAAGGTTTGCAGGCAGTGAATTCTTTGTAGGTGCATCCTACACGATTTCCTGTACTGCCAGATCCAAGGTTATTATTGGTATGTAGCGCAGCCTGTACTGCGGCTATGTTTGAAGCTAGAAAAGTACGGAATTCCTCTTCATTCATATTCATGGTGTGTCGAGTAGTCGGTGCCATTTCCTTCAAAATAGTCAAATGGAACAAGTTAATCATACAGAATATTAAGAGTAGTTAATAGTATTTCGTAGCATAATATGAACTCATTTATAAAAGCTTTTTCTTCATATTAGCGTTTTATAAGTTTAAATTCGGGTAGTACCTACCCGTTATGTTCATACTTAGTAGCTAATATACAATTCAACTACTACAATTCTATATGAAAAACTGATTGTAATAATATTTCGCGTTCAAACTTTTATACAATATTTTACAAACTTACAATACCGCTTATTTTACATAAAGCATGAAATATAACACACAATAACTTTGATACAAGATAGTTGTGAAGATAATTCTAGCTAGTACACAAGTCGTTCAGCAAAGGCAATAAAGACACGTAATTCATACGTCCAGAAACAAGTCATGCATTCTGGTTTTACTAGGACTACTTCCCATCCTTGGTCTTGTGGAACATAACCGTTATGGCCGTTGATAAGACAGCGTGTTGTAACGTCATCAAAGGGACGAGGGTTACGTAATGTCCAACAGTCCCGTAACAATCTAAAAACCTCATTTCTTACCCCAATTACCGACTTCGTCACTTGTGGGAACGTTTTGTTTAATAGTTGTAGCCCGATGTTCTTGTTCTCACTTTGGTGAGAAGCGAACATTACTAATCCGTAAGCATAACATGCTTCTTTATGTTGCATGTTAACCACTTTTTCTAAATCACGAAGTCCAATATTCGGATATATTGAGTCAAAATAATTTCTTAACCCATTGCGTAAAATAGCATTTGGGTTCCCCGCAATATATGCGTCAAAGTAAACACATCGTAACTTATGGATTTCCCAATGTGATATTCCCCATCTTCCGAACGAAAGCCTTTTATAAACCAAGGCATTCTTGGAACGTTCTTCGAATTTCTTACAAACTGATCTCGCCTTAAATAGTTGTGCCGAGGAATTCTGACCGACTCTAGACAAGATTTCATCAATCATGTCTCCGGGTAGGTCTCTTAAAATATTGGGTTGTCTATCCATTTTGTGTTTTTATACTGTAAAATAGACAAGAGTTAGATTCATAAAAAAAAAATACTTATTAATACAAGCAATTTTTACATATATCATAAAGCATAAGCACACTATATTACATATATTACACCACACGAATATAACTATCTTATTCCGACTCGCTCGTTTCTTCTTGTTCGGTTTTGGTTCGTTTTGCCAAGTTTCTAGGGATATATGATGTTCCCCTAATACGAGCCGTCGTTATCCACATTGGTTTAGAAAAACCTGGTGGTTTAGAGGTTCCCGGGTCATTGTTACAACTTAAGGACTTCGGGGGTTGATGATACATATAAAGTTCATCGGGGTTGGAATTAGATTTCTCTATTTTTATGCCCTTTCCCTTATTATTTTCTTTTGCCTTTTTAAATTCAGTTGGGGTAATTTCTATAACATCATCGGAATTCTCGTCGGAATCCGATTCATCGAAGAATTGGTAATCCTCCCAATATTTTGCTTCCTTGGCGGAAACACCATTGACCATAATTAACCTTGGTCGGTTGGTTGAGGATTCTCTTTTACTTAACCGTTTTATTATCACCCCCACCGGTTCTATTTCTTCTTCCGGTTCCGATTCTTCTTCCGGTTCCGATTCTTCTTCCGGTTCCTCTTCGGGAACTTGTGAATCAGTCCACGAATCATTCCAATTTACATTTGACTCTTCATTATTATTAGGTGAGTCAATGGGACTTGTTCTAGAGGTAGACATCTATCACATAATATCAAACACGATAAGAGATTAATATATCACATAATATTCATATGTTAAAAATATATAGTTTCCAACAAAAATGTTAAGCAATCATTTTTAAAGAAAACACGGTCGAAGTCCAGACTCACTAATGCATCCTAACAAACTCGATAAGACACACTAATGCAAATTTTCTGGTTCTCTAAGACCAACGCTCGGATACCAACTGAAATGTCCCGTTCTTATTGATTAAAAACGTTCCATTTTAATTGATTTCGTTGCGAGGCTTTGACCTCTATATGAGACGTTTTTCAAAGACTGCATTCATTTTTAAAACAAACCATAACCTTTATTTCATAAATAAAGGTTTAAAAGCTTTACGTAGATTATCAAATAATGATAATCTAAAATATCCTGTTTACACACGACCATTACATAATGGTTTACAATACAAATATGTTACATCGAAATCAGTTTCTTGAATGCAGTTTTTACACAATATCATACAAACATGGACTCCAAATCTTGTCCTTATTTTAGTATGCAACAGCGGAAGCTCTTAGTATTCACCTGAGAATAAACATGCTTTAAACGTCAACAAAAATGTTGGTGAGTTATAGGTTTAACCTATATGTATCAAATCGTAACAATAGACCACAAGATTTCATATTTCAATACACATCCCATACATAGAGATAAAAATCATTCATATGGTGAACACCTGGTAACCGACATTAACAAGATGCATATATATAAGAATATCCCCATCATTCCGGGACACCCTTCGGATATGATATAAATTTCGAAGTACTAAAGCATCCGGTACTTTGGATGGGGTTTGTTAGGCCCAATAGATCTATCTTTAGGATTCGCGTCAATTAGGGTGTCTGTTCCCTAATTCTTAGATTACCAGACTTAATAAAAAGGGGCATATTCGATTTCGATAGTTCAACCATAGAATGTAGTTTCACGTACTTGTGTCTATTTTGTAAATCATTTATAAAAACTGCATGTATTCTCATCCCAAAAATATTAGATTTTAAAAGTGGGACTATAACTCACTTTCACAGATTTTTACTTCGTCGGGAAGTAAGACTTGGCCACTGGTTGATTCACGAACCTATAACAATATATACATATATATCAAAGTATGTTCAAAATATATTTACAACACTTTTAATATATTTTGATGTTTTAAGTTTATTAAGTCAGCTGTCCTCGTTAGTAACCTACAACTAGTTGTCCACAGTTAGATGTACAGAAATAAATCGATAAATATTATCTTGAATCAATCCACGACCCAGTGTATACGTATCTCAGTATTGATCACAACTCAAACTATATATATTTTGGAATCAACCTCAACCCTGTATAGCTAACTCCAACATTCACATATAGAGTGTCTATGGTTGTTCCGAAATATATATAGATGTGTCGACATGATAGGTCGAAACATTGTATACGTGTCTATGGTATCTCAAGATTACATAATATACAATACAAGTTGATTAAGTTATGGTTGGAATAGATTTGTTACCAATTTTCACGTAGCTAAAATGAGAAAAATTATCCAATCTTGTTTTACCCATAACTTCTTCATTTTAAAACCGTTTTGAGTGAATCAAATTGCTATGGTTTCATATTGAACTCTATTTTATGAATCTAAACAGAAAAAGTATAGGTTTATAGTCGGAAAAATAAGTTACAAGTCATTTTTGTAAAGGTAGTCATTTCAGTCGAAAGAACGACGTCTAGATGACCATTTTAGAAAACATACTTCCACTTTGAGTTTAACCATAATTTTTGGATATAGTTTCATGTTCATAATAAAAATCATTTTCTCAGAATAACAACTTTTAAATCAAAGTTTATCATAGTTTTTAATTAACTAACCCAAAACAGCCCGCGGTGTTACTACGACGGCGTAAATCCGGTTTTACGGTGTTTTTCGTGTTTCCAGATTTTAAATCATTAAGTTAGCATATCATATAGATATAGAACATGTGTTTAGTTGATTTTAAAAGTCAAGTTAGAAGGATTAACTTTTGTTTGCGAACATGTTTAGAATTAACTAAACTATGTTCTAGTGATTACAAGTTTAAACCTTCGAATAAGATAGCTTTACATGTATGAATCGAATGATGTTATGAACATCATTACTACCTTAAGTTCCTTGGATAAACCTACTAGAAAATAGAAAAATGGATCTAGCTTCAACGGATCCTTGGATGGCTCGAAGTTCTTGAAGCAGAATCATGACACGAAAACAAGTTCAAGTAAGATCATCACTTGAAATAAGATTGTTATAGTTATAGAAATTGAACCAAAGTTTGAATATGATTATTACCTTGTATTAGAATGATAACCTACTATAAGAAACAAAGATTTCTTGAGGTTGTATGATCACCTTACAAGATTGGAAGTGAGCTAGCAAACTTGAAAGTATTCTTGATTTTATGTAACTAGAACTTGTAGAATATATGAAGAACACTTAGAACTTGAAGATAGAACTTGAGAGAGATTAATTAGATGAAGAAAATTGAAGAATGAAAGTGTTTGTAGGTGTTTTTGGTCGTTGGTGTATGGATTAGATATAAAGGATATGTAATTTTGTTTTCATGTAAATAAGTCATGAATGATTACTCATATTTTTGTAATTTTATGAGATATTTCATGTTAGTTGCCAAATGATGGTTCCCACATATGTTAGGTGACTCACATGGGCTGCTAAGAGATGATCATTGGAGTGTATATATCAATAGTACATACATCTAAAAGCTGTGTATTGTACGAGTACGAATACGGGTGCAAACGAGTAGAATTGTTGATGAAACTGAACGAGGATGTAATTGTAAGAATTTTTGTTAAGTAGAAGTATTTTGATAAGTGTATTGAAGTCTTTCAAAAGTTTATAAATACATATTAAAACACTACATGTATATATATTTTAACTGAGTCGTTAAGTCATCGTTAGTCGTTACATGTAAGTGTTGTTTTGAAACCTTTAGGTTAAGGATCTTGTTAAATGTTGTTAACCCAATGTTTATAATATCAAATGAGATTTTAAATTATTATATTATCATGATATTATCATGTATGAATATCTCTTAATATGATATATATACATTAAATGTCTTTACAACGATAATCGTTACATATATGTCTCGTTTAAAAATCATTAAGTTAGTAGTCTTGTTTTTACATATGTAGTTCATTGTTAATATACTTAATGATATGTTTACTTATCATATTATCATGTTAACTATATATATATCCATATATATGTCATCATATAGTTTTTACAAGTTTTTAACGTTCGTGAATCACCGGTCAACTTGGGTGGTCAATTGTCTATATGAAACATATTTCAATTAATCAAGTCTTAACAAGTTTGATTGCTTAACATGTTGGAAACATTTAATCATGTAAATATCAATCTCAATTAATATATATAAACATGGAAAAGTTCGGGTCACTACACTGATAAAGTTAAATCTAGAAGAGAGTGATCACTCTATGTCTCTTGGATTTAACATGACATCTAGGATGAAAGGATATAATGAAAGATTCACCTATTCATATTCGAGATGGGAACTCGAAGGGGATGATGTTATTGAATGGCACAAAGTCATAACATATTGGGGGTGATGGACGGTCGTTAGGTGGTATCCATCACTTGCATTAATTTCTTATGTTCTCGTGTGTGATGACCCGGAAATTTCCGATCAAATTTAAACTTTAATCTTTATATGTTCCCGACACGATGAGCAAAAATATGTAATGTTGAGTCTCGAAATTTTGAAAACTATATTCATATAATCAATTACCCTTTGACCATGCCTAGCGATTCACGAACAATTATATATACATATACATATGTGTGATTATTAAATTGAGATATATTATATAAAACATCGAACGGATTAGTGGATATGATTATAAGCTATGAGATCTATTTTATGAACCTGGAAGTACTATTAAGGTATTGAATAGATAATACTTTACATGAATATATTTGTTCGATGTAAGTTTATCGACGAGATTAAAAGATAATATCAAATGATTGAATTATCAGATACATTGAATTATGATTAAGAGTATCTGTTAGGAGGTCCACTTTGAATTAGGTAACCCTTATTATTAACCGTATTCGAAAAATGGTAAAGTGAGTTATAAGTAAAGACAAATGTGTCAATTAACGAGAACTAGCCAAATGTTAGTGGAGTTTTCTGTTCGACTTTCTATATAAACGTTAACTAGTTAACCTTCCTATTATTTAGAGTGAAAGTGAAACTTTGGGAATATAGTTATATTATTTAGAAAGTTTAAGGAAAACAAACTAAACGTTGACGCATAAGGAAATTATATTTTTTTAAAGTATAAACGTTATAGGATATAATATTATAAACGATCTTCAAATATACTTTGAAATATAATTAAAATCTAAATATTTTATTAAAGTATTTCAAACCTATATATTATAAATATATTTTAATTTATTCAAAAGACGTTTTGGTTTAAGTTAATGTTATTAAGTATACTTTGATAACTAACGAGGGTATGAATTATAAAAGTAAATGACCAAAACACTCAAAAGATTAAGTTACACTCCGAGTGGGTTAGTTTTTAATTAATTTAAGTCTAGTTATTAATAAAGGTACATGACACAAAACGTTTAATTTAAAATAAAATATTTTGACAAACAACGAGACTTTGATTTATATAAGGAAATGACCACAACGCTCAACTTTATAAGTTATATTTTTATAAAGGTAATTTATTGTTAAGTAAGTCTAATTTTTGTAAAAGGTACACGTCGCGTAACGTAAAAGGCTAGTTTTCTAAACGTACGAAAGTGCGCCCGAAAAACCGAAAGTGGTACATGAGTAGTGAGACCACGTCCGTGTCATTTTTGTAAAAATTATATTTTTACCATAAACGTAAATATAATATAATATTTAATTAATTCTAAAGATTAAATATAATAAATATTAAATAAACATATAAATATAAAAACTAAACACGTAAATCATATGATCATTTGATCATTCACGCAACTATCACTTATTATAATACACGTTTTTTTTTTCTTCTTTCTTTAATCATTGAGATGTAAACGAATCAACGTAAATCACGGAGGTATGACTTTTAGAGAGGTAGTACTTCTATAAATCCTTTCATATCTGATTCGGCTTTGCTTACAAATTCAACTTTCTTGATATTTCTATATATCTCTCAATATGTATACATATGTATATTATTAATATTGTTAATCTTATTATTATTATTATTAGTATTAGTATTATTATTAACTAATAGTATTTATACATAAAATACTACGATGAGGACATGAGAGAATTCTTTCAAGAAGGCTTTTATGAGCGGGTCATTTCAAGACAAGTTTTATGAGTAGGATAGGGCTAAGGAAATTATGAGTTATGGCTATGGAGGTGATGGGTATGGTTCATGGGTATGCCCGTGAGGTCAATTTAGTGTTTGTCATCTCCGTTGCGTCTACGTACCTTTCCTACAATATTGAACCTCAATATTGATACGTGAGCACTCATAACTTAACTTTTATTTATCAATAGTGTATCCCTGACTAGTGCTCGAGAAAATAAAATTATGCATGCTTGTATATTTTATATTGCCCCTAGATAGGTTATGTTGAATCTTAAAGGTTGTTATACTAGGGATAAGATAAGATATAAGATATGCATGTCGTTGGAAAGCTAGCGAAAAATTAATAACTTTTCATTTGGATATCGAATGGATTCGATGAACGGTTAGAAAGTTATGAATTAAACAATTAATTTCGTAATTAAGATTGCTAATGATAATTAGTGAACTAATTTTCTGAGTAATAAAAAGTGGTTATTTGGATTCTACTCGTCGAGTAGATGAATTTTCATATAAAGCACGTCTCGTTTCGTTGAACGGTTGTCAAGTTATGGATAAAAGAAGTTTTGTAAATTTTGATGAAACGTCGATACGGAAACTAAAATTCTCGCTGATCTGCGTTGTTTCAGATTAAAACAAAAATACCACTGAATTCTTTGTTGTAAGGTCTAACAAACGACTCTGGCCGTTTGTCAATTTGAGTCTCGACGATTTTCCTAAAAATCGACAAAGTTGACTGTTTGGTCACATTTTAAAATTCTAAAAAGAGTTGAAACTTTTTT
Organism: Rutidosis leptorrhynchoides; assembly: GCF_046630445.1. Classification (NCBI taxonomy): domain Eukaryota; kingdom Viridiplantae; phylum Streptophyta; class Magnoliopsida; order Asterales; family Asteraceae; genus Rutidosis; species Rutidosis leptorrhynchoides. Next base: position 216,728,379 of record NC_092338.1, on the reverse strand, counting down.
ATTAAAAATGTCAGTTTTGTATCAGTTGTCATGGTCGGTCTGATGTGTGTTTACTTTTGCCAAAAATCATGTTATATCTTTGTGGTAACTAGAATTTCCAGGCTTTGACCGTTTGTCAATCCGAGTTTCGAGGAATTTTCTAAAAATCTCCAAAGTAGGCTACTCGGTCACTTTTGTAAATTTATTAAAGCTGAAAAATTAACTTTGAAACGCCGAAACCGCGTTGGCAACTACGAGTTGTCTAGGTTTAGTTTACTTCTGTAAAATTTATGCTTAATCTTTTTGGTAATGTGTAACTTTTATCTTTGGCCGTTTATCAATCAGAGCTCCGATAATTTTTCTAAAGGCCGTTTAGTCATGTTTGACCGAAAAATCATTTTTTGTATAAGTTATTGTATTTTTGCATGCGACCTCGTTTTTACTTTAACCTTTGACTTTTGACATTGAACTTTGACTTTTCCGTTAACTTTTCAGTTAATATTTTTGTATTGACTTTCTCTAAAAAAAACTAAAATACTATTTTATGATTATGAAACCATTTGTTATACGTTGTTTCACACGTCACCTTTTACTAGAATTTTAACTAAACATGAGTAATATAACATGTTACTATACTGTTGAGTCTGACTCGAGCATTAGGATTGTGGTACACTATGACTTGGCCTAAATTATTAGACAAATATTGACCGTCATATAAATATATTTAATTAATATAGGTTCGTGAATCCGAGGCCAACCCTACACTTGTTCAATGATGTTATATGTATTTTTACTACAAAATACAGTATGGTGAGTTTCATTTGCCTTTTTACCCTTTATATTTTTGGGCTGAGAATACATGCGCAATTTTTATAAATGATTTACAAAATAGACACAAGTACATGAAACTACATTCTATGGTTGAATTATCGAAATCGAATATGCCCCTTTTTATTAAGTCTGGTAATCTAAGAATTAGGGAACAGGCACCTTAATTGACGCGAATCCTAAAGATAGATCTATCGGGCCCAACAAGCCCCATCCAAAGTACCGGATGCTTTAGTACTTCGAAATTTATATCATGTCCGAAGGAGGATCCCGGAATGATGGGGATATTCTATATGCATATTGTTAATGTCGGTTACCAGGTGTTCAATCCATATGAATGATATTTTTGTCTCTATGCATGGGACGTTTATTTATGAGAATTGGAAATATGAAATCTTGTGGTCTATTAAAATGATGAAAATGAAATGATTACTATAAACTGATGAACTCACCAACCTTTTGGTTGACACTTGAAAGCATGTTTATTCTCAGGTTTGAAAGAGATCTTCCGCTGTGCATTAGCTCATTTTAAAGATATTGCTTGGAGTCATTCATGACATATTTCAAAAGACGTTGCATTCGAGTCGTTGAAGTTCATTAAAGATTATTATTAAGTAAATGACAGATTAGGTCATTTATAGTTTGGATATTATGAAATGGTATGCATACATGTCAACTTTCGATGTAATGAAAGATTGTCTTTTAAAAATGAATGCAATGTTTGTAAAATGTATCATTTAGAGGTCAAGTACCTCGCGATGTAATCATATGTTATTGTATTCGTCCCTATGGATTGGGTCGGGTCGTCTCATGTGGTATCAGAGCGGTGGTCTTAGTGAACCAGGTATGCATTAGTGTGTCTAACTGATAAGTCGTTAGGATGCATTAGCGAGTCTGGACTTCGACCGTGTCTGCATGTCAAAAGTTTTGCTTATCATTTCGTGTCAAAAATTACCTGCTTATCATTCTTAGAGAATCACTTGCTTATCATTCTTAGTCTAGACACGTTTTACTGCATTGACTGCATAAATAGTGTATAGACAAAATTCATATCTTAGCGTATCTGTTACTGTAGATCTTGCCTGATATCCTCCGTAAATTTCTCCGTAATTTAAGGGAACCTGGTACTATATATCTATGCATATTATGCATTGAGAATACCATCCAACTATCAATTGCTGTCACTTAACTTTTCATACCAAATTTTTTTTTTTGAGATCGCGTAAGATGGCCTCTACGAACCAACCAAGTTCATCTGACTCCGAAGATAGCGTGACAGGAACTCACCAACCAATCAACTACCGTGATTACTGGAGAAAATGGGGGTGGGTTCGCGACATACTCACCCTATGGAGAAGGGAAGAAGGTACTCCATATCATGAACCGAATCTACCACCTAACCTTGGAGTACTTGACCCGCTCACCGGCGAACCCGTTCGCAACACCGTTTATACCCTTTTTGCAAGAATTTTTCGTCTTGAGGCTACCATTAACGGAAATAGAGGAGATATCCGACCTCTACCTCACACTGATAACCAACCAGGGTTAGTAGAAGAAGTTAAAGAACTCCGAGCTCGAGTGTTAACTTTAGAGAGCACGGTACACAAATTGCAATCACCAGCAGTATCACCAACACCAGTAACATCACCAACCTTAGCACCAACAGCACTAGTACCACCAACAACAACATCCGCATCACCAGCTTCGACGTCTCATTCTGTACCTCGAGTATAATCATCGTTCTACATGACGTCCTACATCGTTTATCTTCGTTCGATATGATGATTATGTAAACTCTAATGTTTTAGAGATTATATATTCTTGTTCAAACGGTAAATCAAATGAGTTTAATATCATATCGACTCATTAAATCTATAATTACATCTGAAGAAAATATATATTTAAGTATGTTTTCATAAAGATTGTAATTAAAAATTCTTTTGTACAAACTGTTAATGGTGAAAATATTTTAACGAGTAGGTAATACCCGAGGAATATTTAAATTTCACATTAATAAGTTACACTGTATATTCTTCGAATCTGATTCAACAGTTATTCACTATCCTATTTACAACCACCGAGATACGTATCCGTTCACCAAAGAATAACTATTTTCATTCAAAATTCAATTTCATATTTGGATTTTGATTTATCAGAATCCAACAAGTGGCATAATGAAGAAATAATGGACACAATAAAAATTGATAAGAAACAGACTAATTGACAATATGAAATTTTGTTAAGAAACCACGCTAACAAAATCCTAGCTAACTGTTCCTAGCTAACTGTTAATTCCATATTACATTTTTATTTATCGCAATTTATTTTATCGCAATTTTAATTCTCGCAATTTTATTTATCGTTATTTAACTTCTGTTATTTACTTTAAGCATTTTATTTATCGTCATTTAATTTCTGTATTTATTTTACGCACTTTAAATATCGGGACACGTATACAAAGTTTTGACATATCATATCGACACATCTATATATATTATTTGGAATCACCATAGACACTCTATATGCAGTAATGATCGAGTTCTCTATACAGGGTTGAGGTTGATTCTATAATAATATATATACTTTGAGTTGTGATCGAGTCTGAGACGTATACGGGTCACGATACGTATTAATTAATTCGAATATTGTATATTAAACTATATATGAATTATTGGATTGTTACTGTGGACTATCGACTGTGGACTAATAACATTGGACAATTAAAATGAATTAAAATATTGATTATAATATATGAAACTAAACAATTCTTCAAGTTGCCACTTGATTTCATTTTAAACCCCATTCGTATCATCACAATTACAATCTGCGTTCAAACCTTTCATGACTCTTGAAAGCACCTCAATCGATAGGATGAATCAACCGCACTTCATCTACAGGAGAAAAGATTGATGCATTTAGTTATGCATCTGAAAAACTCTCGGAAACTGAGTAAACGTTTAACACATAGTTGTGCTAATTCCTTAGTGTTATTATTACCCAAAATAACTTGGTAATTCCTTTCAAAGTAGCAAATTTCGTCACAGCTCCAGCAAATCAACTTCGACTTTTCGTTCGAAACAACCTTATTATCACCTTGATTTACATGTATGCTCTTTTATTGTTACCGGGGAACCTTTTATATTCCACCATATTACCATCAGCGTTTAATCATCTAAAAACACAATTCTCCTGGAACTACCTCGGATTAATAATCGATGATTCAGATATCATAGCATTAAATGCAGAGGAAACAGAAAAAGGGTAGATGGTATAAACGGACAAAAGTTTGATGATAAAGAAAGGAGTGTTAGGAACGCTCGATAGAAAATTGGGTATTGAAAAACAGATTGAGCTACCCATAAAGGAGAACAAGGACAAATTCAAGGACTAAACCATATATTCAAAGAATTCAGGTAATTCTGGATTCGTTGAAATCTTTAGAGAATATCTCGCTCCGAAGTCATGTTAAAATCTTGCGGAAAATCTTTCTCCATCAACCATCGAACTTAGAAATTCTAAAATATCATCATCAATATCTTCGATATTTCTGAGGATATTTTCATAAATATTCTCGTTCGAAATTATATACCTCCTCGTGCTTTCTGTGTATCATTATATTGGAAACATTCAATATAAAATCTAGTACTGAAAAGTGGATTATGCGAAACTATGAAAGAAGCCGTGGACAAATCACAAAGAATAAGTTTGAATTCAAAGAATATAAATGATTTTGTTTCTGATGAAATCTTTAGCGAATATCTTGCTTCCGAATCTAAACCCTTACGGATAAATCTTCTTCATCATACTTCAATATTAGAAATTTCAAGATATCATCGTATCTTTCATTATAAATATTCTCCATATTTCTGAAGATATTTTTATAATTACTCTTATCTGAAATCATTAATCTTTTCGTGCTATCAGTGTTACATCATATAGAAACTGTTAGTTTCTATATTCTGTAAACTTTCGAGCATAAAATATGAATGTTTTTGAAGTAGTGTTGGGAACTGATGCATGAGTTAGTATAATATAATGACACTTGATCAACGTGATTATATTACAATAAGTCATGCTGAGTTTCTAATGGGACGTGATGATTCACAGATCATAACGTCATCATGTGCCATGTTACATAACTCTTTCATTCTACTCAACTCCTGAACAAATCAAGAAAATGTATTCTTGATGGTTCTATCTTTCACGACGTTGATAAATTTGAAAATCAAATCGTGCTATCACGTTCCTTCCTGCTTAGAACATTATAATCATTCGAAACTCTATATCTACAAATTCTGGACCATTATTCGCTTGACTTGAAGTCGGGAAGAGAAAACAAAAGCATAGAGCTTTGAAATTTAAGGGAGAATAAAAATCCCGATAGCAACACATAAATTACAAACCGTATATATCAATGTTTATAGCAACATAAATACACGGGAGAATTAAAAACATTATAATCCCAAGGGCGAAGTAGAAGAAAGCAGATTCCTCTGGTGGAAGTTGGAAAAGGAGAATGATTGTTGTGATAGTAAGGATGGGGACAAGGATCAGAACTGGATTAAACATTTTCAGAATCTTTTGGATGTATGAACTAAGAAAGAAAGTACAGGAATGGTGAGAATAATGGAACGGAGAAGTTTAATTTATAATGGAAATATCAGACAGAGTAATCGAAGCAGATCACCGCATTTAATTCGAGAGATTTTAATTTCCTTATTCGCCGAAGAAACAGATCTTAAAGATCTTCAAGATTTTCTTTTAAATCCCTTGAATTCCGGAATTCAAACGTGACTATGTCAAAAGATAAGGCGAATCTTCAATTTCTCATTTCACTCTTTTATGATAAGCTTCACTCGTACTCTGCACAAAAATCAAATTTTTTTTATCTATATTACTCAATAATGATAAAACTCTATTTATCAGCTCATATTCGTCATGAAAACATTTTTATTGTTAGCCATGACCACCTCACTCAAATTTCGGGACGAAATTTCTTTAACGGGTAGGTACTGTGATGACCCGGAAATTTCCGATCAAATTTAAACTTTAATCTTTATATGTTCCCGACACGATGAGCAAAAATATGTAATGTTGAGTCTCGAAATTTTGAAAACTATATTCATATAATCAATTACCCTTTGACCATGCCTAGCGATTCACGAACAATTATATATACATATACATATGTGTGATTATTAAATTGAGATATATTATATAAAACATCGAACGGATTAGTGGATATGATTATAAGCTATGAGATCTATTTTATGAACCTGGAAGTACTATTAAGGTATTGAATAGATAATACTTTACATGAATATATTTGTTCGATGTAAGTTTATCGACGAGATTAAAAGATAATATCAAATGATTGAATTATCAGATACATTGAATTATGATTAAGAGTATCTGTTAGGAGGTCCACTTTGAATTAGGTAACCCTTATTATTAACCGTATTCGAAAAATGGTAAAGTGAGTTATAAGTAAAGACAAATGTGTCAATTAACGAGAACTAGCCAAATGTTAGTGGAGTTTTCTGTTCGACTTTCTATATAAACGTTAACTAGTTAACCTTCCTATTATTTAGAGTGAAAGTGAAACTTTGGGAATATAGTTATATTATTTAGAAAGTTTAAGGAAAACAAACTAAACGTTGACGCATAAGGAAATTATATTTTTTTTAAAGTATAAACGTTATAGGATATAATATTATAAACGATCTTCAAATATACTTTGAAATATAATTAAAATCTAAATATTTTATTAAAGTATTTCAAACCTATATATTATAAATATATTTTAATTTATTCAAAAGACGTTTTGGTTTAAGTTAATGTTATTAAGTATACTTTGATAACTAACGAGGGTATGAATTATAAAAGTAAATGACCAAAACACTCAAAAGATTAAGTTACACTCCGAGTGGGTTAGTTTTTAATTAATTTAAGTCTAGTTATTAATAAAGGTACATGACACAAAACGTTTAATTTAAAATAAAATATTTTGACAAACAACGAGACTTTGATTTATATAAGGAAATGACCACAACGCTCAACTTTATAAGTTATATTTTTATAAAGGTAATTTATTGTTAAGTAAGTCTAATTTTTGTAAAAGGTACACGTCGCGTAACGTAAAAGGCTAGTTTTCTAAACGTACGAAAGTGCGCCCGAAAAACCGAAAGTGGTACATGAGTAGTGAGACCACGTCCGTGTCATTTTTGTAAAAATTATATTTTTACCATAAACGTAAATATAATATAATATTTAATTAATTCTAAAGATTAAATATAATAAATATTAAATAAACATATAAATATAAAAACTAAACACGTAAATCATATGATCATTTGATCATTCACGCAACTATCACTTATTATAATACACGTTTTTTTTTTCTTCTTTCTTTAATCATTGAGATGTAAACGAATCAACGTAAATCACGGAGGTATGACTTTTAGAGAGGTAGTACTTCTATAAATCCTTTCATATCTGATTCGGCTTTGCTTACAAATTCAACTTTCTTGATATTTCTATATATCTCTCAATATGTATACATATGTATATTATTAATATTGTTAATCTTATTATTATTATTATTAGTATTAGTATTATTATTAACTAATAGTATTTATACATAAAATACTACGATGAGGACATGAGAGAATTATTTCAAGAAGGCTTTTATGAGCGGGTCATTTCAAGACAAGTTTTATGAGTAGGATAGGGCTAAGGAAATTATGAGTTATGGCTATGGAGGTGATGGGTATGGTTCATGGGTATGCCCGTGAGGTCAATTTAGTGTTTGTCATCTCCGTTGCGTCTACGTACCTTTCCTACAATATTGAACCTCAATATTGATACGTGAGCACTCATAACTTAACTTTTATTTATCAATAGTGTATCCCTGACTAGTGCTCGAGAAAATAAAATTATGCATGCTTGTATATTTTATATTGCCCCTAGATAGGTTATGTTGAATCTTAAAGGTTGTTATACTAGGGATAAGATAAGATATAAGATATGCATGTCGTTGGAAAGCTAGCGAAAAATTAATAACTTTTCATTTGGATATCGAATGGATTCGATGAACGGTTAGAAAGTTATGAATTAAACAATTAATTTCGTAATTAAGATTGCTAATGATAATTAGTGAACTAATTTTCTGAGTAATAAAAAGTGGTTATTTGGATTCTACTCGTCGAGTAGATGAATTTTCATATAAAGCACGTCTCGTTTCGTTGAACGGTTGTCAAGTTATGGATAAAAGAAGTTTTGTAAATTTTGATGAAACGTCGATACGGAAACTGAAATTCTCGCTGATCTGCGTTGTTTCAGATTAAAACAAAAATACCACTGAATTCTTTGTTGTAAGGTCTAACAAACGACTCTGGCCGTTTGTCAATTTGAGTCTCGACGATTTTCCTAAAAATCGACAAAGTTGACTGTTTGGTCACATTTTAAAATTCTAAAAAGAGTTGAAACTTTTTTATTAAAAATGTCAGTTTTGTATCAGTTGTCATGGTCGGTCTGATGTGTGTTTACTTTTGCCAAAAATCATGTTATATCTTTGTGGTAACTAGAATTTCCAGGCTTTGACCGTTTGTCAATCCGAGTTTCGAGGAATTTTCTAAAAATCTCCAAAGTAGGCTACTCGGTCACTTTTGTAAATTTATTAAAGCTGAAAAATTAACTTTGAAACGCCGAAACCGCGTTGGCAACTACGAGTTGTCTAGGTTTAGTTTACTTCTGTAAAATTTATGCTTAATCTTTTTGGTAATGTGTAACTTTTATCTTTGGCCGTTTATCAATCAGAGCTCCGATAATTTTTCTAAAGGCCGTTTAGTCATGTTTGACCGAAAAATCATTTTTTGTATAAGTTATTGTATTTTTGCATGCGACCTCGTTTTTACTTTAACCTTTGACTTTTGACATTGAACTTTGACTTTTCCGTTAACTTTTCAGTTAATATTTTTGTATTGACTTTCTCTAAAAAAAACTAAAATACTATTTTATGATTATGAAACCATTTGTTATACGTTGTTTCACACGTCACCTTTTACTAGAATTTTAACTAAACATGAGTAATATAACATGTTACTATACTGTTGAGTCTGACTCGAGCATTAGGATTGTGGTACACTATGACTTGGCCTAAATTATTAGACAAATATTGACCGTCATATAAATATATTTAATTAATATAGGTTCGTGAATCCGAGGCCAACCCTACACTTGTTCAATGATGTTATATGTATTTTTACTACAAAATACAGTATGGTGAGTTTCATTTGCCTTTTTACCCTTTATATTTTTGGGCTGAGAATACATGCGCAATTTTTATAAATGATTTACAAAATAGACACAAGTACATGAAACTACATTCTATGGTTGAATTATCGAAATCGAATATGCCCCTTTTTATTAAGTCTGGTAATCTAAGAATTAGGGAACAGGCACCTTAATTGACGCGAATCCTAAAGATAGATCTATCGGGCCCAACAAGCCCCATCCAAAGTACCGGATGCTTTAGTACTTCGAAATTTATATCATGTCCGAAGGAGGATCCCGGAATGATGGGGATATTCTATATGCATATTGTTAATGTCGGTTACCAGGTGTTCAATCCATATGAATGATATTTTTGTCTCTATGCATGGGACGTTTATTTATGAGAATTGGAAATATGAAATCTTGTGGTCTATTAAAATGATGAAAATGAAATGATTACTATAAACTGATGAACTCACCAACCTTTTGGTTGACACTTGAAAGCATGTTTATTCTCAGGTTTGAAAGAGATCTTCCGCTGTGCATTAGCTCATTTTAAAGATATTGCTTGGAGTCATTCATGACATATTTCAAAAGACGTTGCATTCGAGTCGTTGAAGTTCATTAAAGATTATTATTAAGTAAATGACAGATTAGGTCATTTATAGTTTGGATATTATGAAATGGTATGCATACATGTCAACTTTCGATGTAATGAAAGATTGTCTTTTAAAAATGAATGCAATGTTTGTAAAATGTATCATTTAGAGGTCAAGTACCTCGCGATGTAATCATATGTTATTGTATTCGTCCCTATGGATTGGGTCGGGTCGTCTCATCGTGCAAGTGGGAGATTGTAGGTTTTTCGTATGCCCGAGAGACGTATTTAATTAATGTGGCTGATATGTTATGATCCAAGTCAGGTCATACCCAATAACAAGCATACCGACACCTTAAACGTATTTGATCTTAACTATTGGATCATTAAACGAATATGCGACACTTGAATTTTAGAAAATCGGGTTTCTAAAATATTATCACTTGAGATAAATTGTTTGGACAATTTATATATTAAGGATTTGATTATTTATATGTATAAATAATTATGTTTTGTTATACTTTATAAATTGGTTTATAAAGTACAAGTAACCTATATTTATAACTTGAACTTTAATAACAAGTTTTATATAAAATGTAACAAGTTTTATATAAATTATACTAATTATTTAAATGATACAAGAATGCATATTTTGGGACTCCTAGGTGACATCCCATGCTTGCTTGGTTACTTGTAAACAATATATTCCTTAAGGCATGCAAAACTCTCTTTAACCAAGGGATTCCTTGACTCAAGTGAGTGAGAAAACAAGCAATACACTAAAAAAAACTGCAGTTTTTCTGCTGAAAACACAGCTGCTGGCTGTGGCAGTTTAGAGGGAAAAAGAGAGTGTTTTTGCATGGTAATCTTGTTAATCAAGTGTCTAAAATCCTAACCAAACAAAGGAAGGTGTTGGTGCATCAAAAGCTTGGGGTATTACACACTTGAGGCTTCAAGTTAGAAGCTTTCTTGCCTTCATCTTCATCATCATCTTGCACATTAATAAACTACCCTCAACTAGCTTGAGGAGGTATTATCTCTAAACTCACTCTTAATTTGTAAGTACCCACAACTTGATCCTATTTGGGATTTAACTTTAAATGGTTAAAGATTTACATGTTTTAAAATGGTAATTTATACGCTTCCGCAAATATTATTTCTTGAATGATTATAAGTATTATGGAACTTGTTAAATCCCAACAGACATCTATCACATAATATCAAACACGTTAAGAGATTAATATATCACATAATATTCACATGTTAAAAATATATAGTTTCCAACAAAATTTGTTAAGCAATCTTTTTTTTTTCAAGTAAACAAGGTCGAAGTTCAGACTCACTAATGCATCCTAACAAACTCGATAAGACACACTAATGCAAAATTCTAGTTCTCTAAGACCAACGCTCGGATACCAACTGAAATGTCCCGTTCTTATTGATTAAAAACGTTCCATATTAATTGATTTCGTTGCGAGGTTTTGACCTCTATATGAGACGTTTTTCAAAGACTGCATTCATTTTAAAACAAACCATAACCTTTATTTCATCAATAAAGGTTTAAAAAGCTTTACGTAGATTATCAAATAATGATAATCTAAATTATTCTGTTTACACACGACCATTACATAATGGTTTACAATACAAATATGTTACAACGAAATAAGTTTCTTGAATGCAGTTTTTACACAATATCATACAAGCATGGACTACAAATCTAGTCCTTATTTAAGTATGCGACAGCGGAAGCTCTTAATAATCACCTGAGAATAAACATGCTTAAAACGTCAACAAAAATGTTGGTGAGTTATAGGTTTAATCTATATATTATCAAATCATAATAATAGACCACAAGATTTCATATTTCAATATACATCCCATACATAGAGATAAAATTCATTCATATGGTGAACACCTGGTAACCGACATTAACAAGATGCATATATAAGAATATCTCCATCATTCCGAGACACCCTTCGGATATGATATAAATTTCGAAGTACTAAAGCATCCGGTACTTTGGATGGGGTTTGTTAGGCCAAATTGATCTATCTTTAGGATTCGCGTCAATTAGGGTGTCTGTTCCCTAATTCTTAGATTACCAGACTTAATAAAAAGGGGCATATTCGATTTCGATAATTCAACCATAGAATGTAGTTTCACGTACTTGTGTCTATTTTGTAAATCATTTATAAAACCTGCATGTATTCTCATCCCAAAAATATTAGATTTTAAAAGTGGGACTATAACTCACTTTCGCAGATTTTTACTTCGTCGGGAAGTAAGACTTGGCCACTGATTGATTCACAAACCTATAACAATATATACATATATATCAAAGTATGTTCAAAATATATTTACAAAACTTTTAATACATTTTGATGTTTTAAGTTTATTAAGTCAGCTGTCCTCGTTAGTAACCTACAACTAGTTGTCCACAGTTAGATGTACAGAAATAAATCGATAAATATTATCTTGAATCAATCCACGACCCAGTGTATACGTATCTCAATATTGATCACAACTCAAACTATATATATATATTTTGGAATCAACCTCAACCCTGTATAGCTAACTCCAACATTCACATATAGAGTGTCTATGGTTGTTCCGCAATATATATATAGATGGGTCGACATGATAGGTCAAAACATTGTATACGTGTCTATGGTATCTCAAGATTACATAATATACAATATAAGTTGATTAGATTATGGTTGGAATAGATTTATTACTAACTTTCACGTAGGTAAAATGAGTAGTTTTTATCAATCTTGTTTTACTCGCCATTTCTTCGTTTCTAATCCGTTTTAAGTGATTCCAGTGGCCACGGTTTCGTATTGAACTTAACTTTATGAATCTAAACAGAAAAAGTATAAGTTTATAGTCGGAAATATAAGTTACAAGTCGTTTTTGGAAGAGGTAGTCATTTCCTGTCGAAAGAACGACATCTTGATGACCATTTTGAAAAACATACTTTCACTTTGAGTTTAACCTTGATTTTTGGATATAGTTTCATGTTCATAAGAAAAATCATTTTTCCAGAAGTATAGCTTTTAAATCAAAGTTCTTCTTAGCTTTTAATTATCCCAACCAAAACAGCCCCCGGTTTTACTACGACGGCGTATATCCAGTTTTATGGTGTTTATCGTGTTTCTGGGTTTTAAATCATTAAGTTAGCATATCATATAGATATAGACCATGTGTTTAGTTGATTTTAAAAGTCTAGTTAGAAGGATTAACTTTATTTGCGAACAAGTTTAGAATTAACTAAACTATGTTCTAGTGATTACATGTTTATAACGTTGAATAAGACAGCTTTTTATGTATGAATCGAATGATGTTATGAACATCATTACTACCTCAAGTTCCTTGGATAAACCTACTGGAAATGAGAAAAATGGATCTAGCTTCAAAGGATCCTTGGATGGCTTGAAAGTTCTTGAAGCAGAATCATGACACGAAAACAATTTCAAGTAAGATTTCCACTCGAAATAAGATTGTTATAGTTATAGAAATTGAATTAAAGTTTGAATATGATTATTACCTTGTATTAGAAAGATAACCTACTGTAAGTAACAAAGGTTTCTTGATCTTGGATGATTACTTGGAATGGATTTAGAAAACTTGAAAGTAAACTTGCAATCTTGGAAGTATTCTTGATTTTATGAAACTAGAACTTTTGGAATTTGTGAAGAACACTTAGAACTTGAAGATAGAACTTAAGAGAGATCAATTAGATGAAGAAAATTGAGGAATGAAAGTGTTTGTAGGTGTTTTTGGTTGTTGGTGTATGGATTAGATATAAAGGATATGTAATTTTGTTTTCATGTAAATAAGTCGTGAATGATTACTCATATTTTTGTAATTTTATGAGATATTTCATGCTAGTTGCCAAATGATGGTTCCCACATGTGTTAGGTGACTCACATGGGCTGCTAAGAGCTGATCATTGGAGTGTATATACCAATAGTACATACATCTAAAAGCTGTGTATTATACGAGTACAAATACAGGTGCATACGAGTAGAATTGTTGATGAAACTAAACGAGGATGTAATTGTAAGAATTTTTGTTAAGTAGAAGTATTTTGATAAGTGTCTTGAAGTCTTTCAAAAGTGTATGAATACATATTAAAACACTACATGTATATACATTTTAACTGAGTCGTTAAGTCATCGTTAGTCGTTACATGTAAGTGTTGTTTTGAAACCTTTAGGTTAACGATCTTGTTAAATGTTGTTAACCCAATGTTTATAATATCAAAAGAGATTTTAAATTATTATATTATCATGATATTATGATGTATGAATATCTCTTAATATGATATATATACATTAAATGTCGTTACAACGATAATCGTTACATATATGTCTCGTTTCAAAATCATTAAGTTAGTAGTCTTGTTTTTACATATGTAGTTCATTGTTAATATACTTAATGATATGTTTACTTATCATAATATCATGTTAACTATATATATAACCATATATATGTCATCATATAGTTTTTACAAGTTTTAACATTCGTGAATCACCGGTCAACTTGGGTGGTCAATTGTCTTTATGAAACCTATTTCAATTAATCAAGTCTTAACAAGTTTGATTGCTTAACATGTTGAAAACACTTAATCATGTAAAATAACAATTTCATTTAATATATATATAAACATGGAAAAGTTCGGGTCACTACATTTCACATCCAAACATGATTATCAACTAATCAATTTCATCATCCAATCCAAAACCCACCCACAATGGTTATCAACACCAAATACTAACTCAATCACCCAATTATCAACTAGTGGGTTTACTCAAGAACACCCAAATCAAAACCCCAATTATGACCACTAAATCAAAATATGAAAATTCAGAGTTAGAACGTACCAATACTACCACAACGTGGCCAAGAGCGAGATGAACAACCTTAACACTTGAGCTTTTGATCGATTCAAGCTCCTTCTTCTCTAAATCACCAAATCTCTCTCTAGAAATCTCTCTCTCTCTAAGAATGAAATGAGAGTGTTTGTGGATTTGAAATATGATCCAAAACTAGATCCCAAACTGATAATATGGCCACACATCCGGGCCCAAGTAAAAAGACCAAAATGCCCTTCATTTAACTCAAAACATCGAAAACAGAAAACTGTCGCTGGGACAGTGCACCGAGCGCACACCTGAAGATGCGCTGCGCGCACCCATTTAATTTCAGACAGTGAGTTCCATTTTGCTACAGTTTGATTAATCGATGTTTAGGTACACTTGTACACTTGGGTTTAGGGTCTTACAACTCTCCCCCACTTAAATTGGATCACGTCCCCATGATCCTCGCCACTTAACTAACATGAACCACGATCTATGGTCCTCCGACATCTGTCCAAACTCGATGTCCACAACAATTCCATCAAATCCGAAGATTTCGCACAACTCCCTTAGGTGACTTTACTCAAAAGTTACCCTTCCGATTTAAATCATCATTCGTGATTTACCAAATCTACCAAACCGAGCACTAAGTCTCGCTTCATTCCCAATCCGGAACGAACTCACGCCTCAACCGCATGACAAAACAAGCTAACATTTCCAAACCTCATACCAAGTTAGCAATCCCTTTAGCGTACCCTTTTCATGTACATTGCTAAAGTAACAACACACCAATAATATGGCCAACAAACAATACAATGGAGCCAACGAAAAGTGAATCCTCACGAATGGATACCACTTGCCCCACATCCTCACGCGTACGTGGCCGAAGAAAAGCAATAGATCAAACGTTAACCACTTACCACTACGCAATAAGAGGCCGACAAAAAGTGCATCCTTACGGATCACACTTACCTCTCCTCACACATGGCCAAACAAAAGCGATTCCTAACGAAAAACGCATTCCACACACCAATAAGTAGACGACGAAAAGCGAATCCTAATGGATAACACTTACTACTTATCACACTCCAACCGTGGCCAACGAAAAGTGATTCCTCGCAATTGGATAGCACTTGCCATAATACATACAATTTAACTAAAATTGCATTTCACCACAAATTCTATTAGTGTACTTAACACCGCGTAATCACTAATTCCCCGGGTAATGTCTTAAACACCACGACTAATCCACCCAAGTAAAATCCATTATACACATGCACGCATCATACGTACGCACACACCACGCCAACACAATCGAGCAAGAAACAAATATATCGCACATAGGTACAAGACAACCATTCTCTAGCAAAGAATCCGACACGCATACCCCTTAACCGAGGGATTTCACCTTGCTCATCAAACACGTTCATTATTTCCCAACGAGATTTACCACATTACCACCTCGGTGATAATTTAAATCCAAAATCATAAGTACAATTTAACCGAAATTGTACTCTACCACAAATTGAAATGTCCCGTTCATATTGATTATAAACGTTCCATATTAATTGATTTCGTCGCGAGGTTTTGACCTCTATATAAGACGTTTTTTCAAAGACTGCATTCATTTTTAAAACAACCTTAACCTTTATTTTATCGATAAAGGTTTAAAAAGCATTACGTAGATTATCAAATAATGATAATCTAAAATATACCATTTACACACGACCATTATATAATGGTTTACAATAATAATATATTACATCAAAAATAAGTTTCTTGAATGCAGTTTTTACATAATATCATACAAACATGGACTCTAAATCTTGTCCTTATTTTAGTATGCAACAGCGGAAGCTCTTAATAATCACCTGAGAATAAATATGCTTAAACGTCAAAAAAAATGTTGTGAGTTATAGGTTTAACCTATATATTATCAAATCATAATAATAGACCACAAGATTTCACATTTCAATATACATCCCATACATAGAGATAAAATTCATTAATATGGTGAACACCTGGTAACCGACATTAAGAAGATGCATATAAGAATATCCCTATCATTCCGGGAAATCCTTCGGACATGATATAAACGAATTCGAAGTACTAAAGCATCCGGTACTTTGGATGGGGTTCGTTAGGCCCAATAGATCTATCTTTAGGATTCGCGTCAATTAGTAGATCAGTTTACTAATTCTTAGGTTACCAAGCAAAAGGGGCATATTCGGCTTCGATCATTCACCCATATAATGTAGTTTCAATTACTTGTGTCTATTTCGTAAAACATTTATAAAACTGCATGCATTCTCATCCCAAAATATTAGATTTTAAAAGTGGGACTATCACTCACTTTCACAGATTTTTACTTCGTCGGGAAGTAAGATTTGGCCACTGGTCGATTCACGAACCTATAACAAATATGTACATATATATCAAAGTATGTTCAAAATATATTTACAACATTTTTAATACGTTTTACTATTTTAAATTTATTAAGTCAGCTGTCCTCATTAGTAACCTACAACTAGTTGTCCATAGTTAGATGTACAAAAATAAATCGATATATATTATCTTGAATCAATCCACGACCTAGTGTATACACGTCTCAGGCTAGATCACAACTCAAAGTATATATATTTTTGAAATCAACCTCAACCCTGTATAGCTAACTCCAACATTACTGCATATACAGTGTCTATAGTTGTTTCAAATAATATATATACATGGGTCGAAATGATATGTCAAAACATTTGCATACGTATCTATGGTATCCCAAGATTATATTAGAATACATGTATAATACAATATAATTTAGCTAGGATATCATTTGTATAGAATTGTTACAATATTTCCCGTAGCTACAACAATAAAAAAATATCCAATCTTGTTTTACCCATAACTTCTTCGTTTTAAATCCGATTTGAGTGAATAAAATTGCTATGGTTTCATATTGAAATCTATTTTATGAATCTAAATATAAAAAGTATAGGTTTATAGTCGGAAAAATAAGTTACAAGTCATTTTTGTAAACATAGTCATTTCAGCCGAAAGAACAACGTCTAGATGACCATTTTGGAAAACATACTTCCACTTTGAGTTTAACCATGATTTTTGGATATAGTTTCATGTTTATAAGAAAAATCATTTTCTCAGAAGAATAACTTTTAAATCAAATTTTATCATAGTTTTTAATTAACTAACCCAAAACAGTCCGCGGTGTTACTACGACGGCGTATATCCGATTTTACGGTGTTTTTCGTGTTTTCCGGTTTTAAATCATTAAGTTAGCATATAATATAGATATAGAACATGTGTTTAGTTGATTTTAAAAGTCAAGTTAGAAGGATTAACTTTTGTTTGCGAACAAGTTTAGAATTAACTAAACTATGTTCTAGTGATTACATGTTCAAATCTTTGAATAAGATAGTTTTATGTGTATGAATCTAATGATGTTATGAACATCATTAATACCTCAAGTTTAGTAGGTAAACCTTCTAGAAGTGACAAGAAATGAACTAGCTTCAACGGATCTTGGATGGCTTGAATGTTCTTGAAGTAAATTCATGACACGAAAACAAGTTCAAGTAAGATTATCACTCAAATTAAGATAGTTATAGTTATAGGAATTGAATCAATGTTTATATATGAGTATTACCTTGATTTAGAATGATATCTTACTGTAAACAACAAGGATTTCTTTAGGTTGGATGATCACTTTACAAGATTGGAAGTGAGCTAGTAACCTTTGAAGTATTCTTGATTTTATGAAACTAGAACTTGTAGAATTTATGAAGAACACATAGAACTTGAAGATGGAACTTGAGAGAGATCAATTAGATGAATAAAATTGAAGAATGAAAGTATTTGTAGGTGTTTTTGGTCGTTGGTATATGGATTAGATATAAAGGATATGTAATTTTATTTTCATCTAAATAAGTCATGAATGATTACTAATATTTTTGTAATTTTATGAGATATTTCATGCTAGTTGTCAAATGAAGGTTCCCACATGTGTTAGGTGACTCACATGGGCTGATAATAGCTAATCATTGGAGTGTATATACCAATAGTACATACATTTAGAAGCTGTGTATTGTACGAGTACGAATACGGGTGCATACGAGTAGAATTGTTGATGAAACTGAACGAGGATGTAATTGTAAGCATTTTTGTTAAGTAGAAGTATTTTGATAAGTGTCTTGAAGTCTTTAAAAAGTGTATGAATACATATTAAAACACTACATGTATATACATTTTAACTGAGTCGTTAAGTCATCGTTAGTCATTACATGTAAATGTTGTTTTGAAACCTTTAGGTTAACGATCTTGTTAAATGTTGTTAACCCATTGTTTATTATATCTATAGAGATGTTAAATTATTATATTATCATGATATTATGATATATTAATATATCTTAGTATGATATATATACAGTTAAATGTTGTTACAATGATAATCGTTACATATATGTCTCGTTTGGAAATTCTTAAGTTAGTAGTCTTGTTTTACATATGTATTTCATTGTTAATATACATAATGACATGTTTACTTATCATTTATCATGATTAAACATAGTGTAACAATATCTTAATATGATTCATATGTAATTAGTAAGACGTTGTTATAACGATAGTCGTTATATATATCGTTTCGAGTTTCTTAATTCAATAAACACAATTTTATGTATATAACTCATTGTTAAAATACCTAATGAGATACTTACTTATCGTAATATCATGTTAATTATATATATAATCATATATATGTCATCATTTAGTTTTTACAAGTTTTAACGTTCGTGAATCACCGGTCAACTTGGGTGGTCAATTGTCTATATGAAACCTATTTCAATTAATCAAGTTTTAACAAGTTTGATTGCTTAACATATTGGAAACACTTAATCATGTAAATATCAATTTCATTTAATATATATAAACATGGAAATATCAATTTCAATGTCCCGTTCATATTGATTATAAACATTCCATATTAATTGATTTCGTCACGAGGTTTTGACCTCTATATGAGACGTTTTTCAAAGACTGCATTCATTTTTAAAACAACCATAACCTTTATTTTATCGATAAAGGTTTAAAAAGCATTACGTAGATTATCAAATAATGATAATCTAAAATATACCGTTTAAACACGACCATTACATAATGGTTTACAATAAGAATATTTTACATCAAAAATAAGTTTCTTGAATGCAGTTTTTACATAATATCATACAAGCATGGACTCCAAATCTTGTCCTTATTTTAGTATGCAACAGCGGAAGCTCTTAATAATCACCTGAGAATAAACATGCTTAAAACGTCAACAAAAATGTTGGTGAGTTATAGGTTTAACCTATATATTATCAAATCATAATAATAGACCACAAGATTTCACATTTTAATATACATTCCATACATAGAGATAAAATTCATTCATATGGTGAACACCTGGTAACTGGCATTAACAAGATGCATATAAGAATATCCCCTATCATTCCGGAAAATCCTTCGGACATGATATAAACGAATTCGAAGTACTAAAGCATCCAGTACTTTGGATGGGGTTCGTTAGGCCCAATAGATCTATCTTTAAGATTCGTGTCAATTAGTAGATCGGTTTACTAATTCTTAGGTTACCAAGCAAAAGGGGCATATTCGGCTTCGATCATTCACCCATATAATGTAGTTTCAATTACTTGTATCTATTTCGTAAAACATTTGTAAAACTACATGTATTCTCATCCCAAAATATTAGATTTTAAAAGTGGGACTATCACTCACTTTCACAGATTTTTACTTCGTTGGGAAATAAGACTTGGCCACTGGTCGATTCACGAACCTATAACAAATATGTACATATATATCAAAGTATGTTCAAAATATATTTACAACATTTTTAATACGTTTTACTGTTTTAAATTTATTAAGTCAGCTGTCCTCGTTAGTAATCTACAACTAGTTGTCCACAGTTAGATGTACAGAAATAAATCGATATATATTATCTTGAATCAATCAACGACCCAGTGTATACACGTCTGAGGCTAGATCACAACTCAAAGTATATATATTTTTGGAATCAACCTCAACCATGTATAGCTAACTCCAACATTACTGCATATAGAGTGTCTATGGTTATTCCAAATAATATATATACATGGGTCGATATGATATGTCAAAACATTTGCATACATATCTATGGTATCCCAAGATTACATTATAATACATGTATAATACAATATAAGTTAGCTAGGATATGATTTGTGTAGATTTGTTACAATATTTTCCGTAGCTACAACAATCAAAAAATATCCAATCTTGTTTTACCCATAACTTCTTCGTTTTAAATCCGGTTTCAGTGAATCAAATTGCTATGGTTTCATATTGAACTCTATTTTATGAATCTAAAAATAAAAAGTATAGGTTTATAGTCGAAAAAATAAGTTACAAGTCATTTTTGTAAAGGTAGTCATTTCAGTCGAAAGAACAACGTCTAGATGACTATTTTGGAAAACATACTTCCACTTTGAGTTTAACCATGATTTTTGGATATAGTTTCATGTTCATAAGAAAAATCATTTTTCAAGAAGAACAACTTTTAGATGAAGATGGAACTTGAGAGAGATCAATTAAATGAAGAAAATTGAAGAATGAAAGTGTTTGTAGGTGTTTTTGGTCGTTGGTATATGGATTAGATATAAAGGATATGTAATTTTGTTTTCATGTAAATAAGTCATGAATGATTACTAATATTTTTGTAATTTTATGATATATTTCATGCTTGTTGCCAAATGATGGTTCTCACATGTGTTAGGTGACTCACATGGGCTGCTAAGAGCTGATCATTGGAGTGTATATACCAATAGTACATACATTTATAAGCTGTGTATTGTACGAGTACGAATACGGGTGCATACGAGTAGAATTGTTGATGATACTGAACGAGGATGTAATTGTAAGCATTTTTGTTAAGTAGAAGTATTTTAATAAGTGTCTTGAAGTCTTTCAAAAGTGTATGAATACATATTAAAACACTACATGTGTATACATTTTAACTGAGTCGTTAAGTCATCGTTAGTCGTTACATGTAAATGCTGTTTTGAAACCTTTGGGTTAACGATCTTGTTAAATGTTGTTAAACCATTGTTTATTATATCGAAAGAGATGTTAAATTATTACATTATCATGATATTATGATATATTAATATATCGTAGTATGATATATATACAGTTAAATGTTATCACAACGATAATCGTTACATATATGTCTCGTTTCGAAATTCTTAAGTTTGTAGTCTTGTTTTACATATGTAGTTCATTGTTAATATACATAATGACATGTTTACTTATCATTTATCATGATTAAACATAGTGTACCAATATCTTAATATGATTCATATGTAATTAGTAAGACGTTGTTATAACGATAATCGTTATATATATCGTTTCGAGTTTCTTAATTCAATAAACTCAATTTTATGTATATAACTCATTGTTAAAATACCTAATGAGATACTTACTTATCATAATATCATGTTAATTATATATATATAATCATATATATGTCATCATATAGTTTTTACAAGTTTTAACGTTCGTGAATCACCGGTCAACTTGGGTGGTCAATTGTCTATATGAAACCTATTTCAATTAATCAAGTCTTAACAAGTTTGATTGCTTAACATGTTGGAAACACTTAATCATGTAAATATCAATTTCATTTAATATATGTAAACATGGAAAAGTTCGGGTCACTACACAAATCGACCAAATCCAGGTCCCGTCACAAATTCCGGGTCCACTATGAGCATAATCTGAAATCTCACACAAACACCTCCTCGTGTGGGAGTGTAACTCGCCCACTTGGAACTACGATCCATAACTGCATTTTGTACAACCGTACAATGCTACCAAAGGTAGACTTTACAAACAATTGGGTTCACACGACCCATCACCATATCTTGCTCCAACCTTCAGCATACTAAGGACCTTAACCTATCCTTAAACACTTCGAACAAAAAGTGCACCACAATTTACACAAACTTTATTCTTGCAATTCTCCAATTGCCATAACTTATCAAAGTTTCACCTAGTCACTCATGTACCTAAGGGTTTCTCCCCGGTACCCTAAGTACAATGTAACCACAATACCGTCGGAGTCGAACGTTACGCTTGCAGGTATGAAAGCACCTGACATCGCGTCACATAGACTCCACTATCAACATTCATCGAGACCGAAAAGCTCGACTTCGAGGGTTCCATACATCCGATGTCACCCATCACAACACTAAAGCGATTTCGCGCTACCAAAACAACACCAAAGCCCATTCTCATGGTTTGGTAAACATCTTTCGCCCAACACTAAGGAATGCTTAGAAGCACCAAGTCTTATGCCCTTCGCTCGTCAATCCGACCATCATCATAGGGTACTTCCATAAGGAACGCTACCCCTCATCACACTATGCACTAACACAAAATGCATTAAACACAATCATAAGCATGTTTCAATAAGATAGTCGAAAAGTACCTGAACACCATCGTCAGGTTCTCATGCATCACCAACTAAATCCGGACACGCCGACTTTCGGTGTCCCTCTTTTCGACAATTAAAGCACATAACCTTGTTAGACTTCGCATTCGTACATTCGCATGACAAATGACCCCGTTCTCCGCAATTATAACACGTGGGCACAAAACCGCCCGTACCACTCTTCTTCACGCTTCTACCACCCTCAGAAGTACTCTTACTTTTCTTGTTCGAATGCATCGTAGTCTCGAACTTCCGCTTACTTACCTCGGAACCACTCTTCTTTAGGACAAGCATCTCAAAACCCTGCTCCATGTCGAACAACTCGTCAAAAGTTCTCACCACGTTTACGCTAATCTTCTCTTGATAACTATCGTTCAAGATTCGGTAGAAGTCTTCCTTCAATATTTTGTCATTACCGACATACTCCGGGCAAAATTGGGTCTTCGATAAGAAAACGGATTAAAGAATGTTTAAATCCATCGACCATTGCCTCAATGCACGCAACTCGTCTTTAAGCTTAGAAAGATCGGCCGAAGTTCGGTACTCCTTGAAAAATTCAGTCTTAAACTCGTCCCATGTGAACTGCATACATTGTTCATCAGCATAGAGTTGGATTTTCGCATCCCACCATAACTTGGCGTCACCCCTTAACATACTACTACCATACCTCATCTTCTTATCGAGAGGGCACTCACTAGTACGAAAGGCCCCCTCCATATCGGAGATCCAACGATTGCTCTTTAGCAGATCTCGTTCACCATCAAAAGTGGGAGGTTGAGCATCCTTGAAGTTTTTGTAGTAGAAGTCTCGCCTTCCTATATTATCTTCGCGGAGAACAACCTTAACTTGTTCCTTGACTAGATTGACTACTTGCTCGTCAATCGTATCTAAGAACAACTTTTTAATGTCCTCTAGAAACTCCGCCTTTTGACGCTTAAAGATGGCCTCAACCTTGGCCGTGAACTCGGAGTCCTCGCCTTGATCACCATTATCATGTCCATTCCTCGTCTTCATTCTAAGAAATGAACTCGGTTAGGAATACAACACGAATAAATTATATACACCGTCGCGAACAATAATCACAATCAAGTAAATACGCCACCGTTCGCACATCTCATCTAGTTCAATACTTGTTGTACATCACTTACTTGACTTGGCTTGCAACCGTAATAATGGTCGCGAAGCATTATTACGCTCACACGTCATGCCGAGCTCATGAATACAACAACCATCTCGCTAGATGTTTAACACAAAACAACATGATTAGTAACACATAATCAATACATAGCTAGTTCACCTACAATCTAAGGCACTAGCTAAAACCCGAACCGACCCGTAATCCTACAAGTCCCGAAACAAATAAGCACACACAAAAAGTCTAAGTCTAGTTGCATATCTCAAGTCACCTAAATCCCTTAGACCATGCTCTGATACCACTTGTAACAACCCAACCCGTTATCCAACCTTAAACGCGAAATATTTTTTTTTTTTTTTAGAGAAGGTGCGCGGCGCGCACCACCCATTGTGCGCGGCGCGCACAAGGCCTGATCAGTTCTGTCCGGTTTTGTCATTTTTTGATTAAAGATCTCCCACTTCCCAACATATTTAGACGAAACGCTTTTCACAATATGTTATAATGGTTAAAACTCACACGATTCAATAATAAAATGATTTTTATAACACCGGGCCCACATCGGCCGTTTTACGACTTTCGTACAAAATACAAGTTTTCGACTACAAGAGTTTAAGTTCCAAACACAACCACGAGCATGATGTTTGGGGATAAACTACCCAATCCTAAGTAGAAACCAAAAGTAATCCAAGCAAGCATCAAAAGGGGAAATCATCTAATCCCGAGCATACCCTTGCCACGTCCGCCTCTGAACCTAAAAATGTAAACAACGAGAGGGTAAGCTAATGCTTAGTGAATGCAATACTTATACGCATACATACATAATTCAATCACTTGCATACACCTACAAAAACAACACAATAACATTAGCAAACCGCAATAAATGAATAAACGAATAATTAATGTACAATGCTAATAACACATACACAACCCAAAAATCCACCATGTCGACATTTGACAAGATGTTGGCCGATGAAAAGCGGTAGGTCAAATACGTTAACCACTCACCAACCATCGCAATGTGTACGTGACCGACGAAGAGCTGTAGGTCAAAATCGTTAACCACTCGTCACTACGCACCATGAGGCCGACGAAAAGTGCAACCGAAACATTAACACTTACCTCAATCAAAAGGATGGCCGACGAAAATCGTAACCGCTTACCATCCTACGATAAATGGACAACGAAGAGCGAATCCCTGAACGGATAACACTCACCACTTACCCAAACACACATGTGGCCGACGAAGAGTGATAAGTCAAACATTAACCACTCGTCACATATCCAAACGCACACATGTAGCCAACGAAGAGTGATAGGTCAAACGTTTATCACTCGCTACATAACCAATACTAACATGTAACCGACGAAGAGCGATAGGTCAAACATTTATCACTAGTCACATGCCTCAACTCAAATTGTGGTCGACAAAGAGTCATTCCTTACAGAAATCACTCACCACATTCCAAACACACACATACACACGTGGCTGACAAAGAGAGATAGGTCAAACGTTTATCACTCGCCACATACTCTAAACGAATATAGCCAACGAAGAGCTATCCACACGGATATCACTCACTATATTTTCCCAACTCAATTGTGGTCCACGAAAAGTGAATCCTAATGGATGTCACTTACCACGTCGCACGCAAGCAACCAAATTATATACATAAACGTATAAATATTCCACTCACCTCGATTACTTGAAAAGCAATCCTACTTGAGCTCCAAATTGTCCAATGCAAATCACCTAAGTAATTCACAACAAATAAGCCAAACAATCTAGCTTATAACCAAAATACCAATAAGTGCAATATTAACCCAATTGCACTTACTTCCAATTTGACTAAGTCAAAATCTCACCCGAAACACCCATAATCACAATCGACTAGTGATTATGTTCCAACAACCCATTTACTCAAGGTTTCATCATCAAAACACATTACTTGCATCAATTTACACAAAACTCATTTTGACCTAATCTCAAGTCAAAACACCCATTTGCAAGTTTACACTAATAATCACTTATAACCTAAGTTAACAAGTGATTTCACATCCAAACATGATTATCAACTAATCAATTTCATCATCCAATCCAAAACCCACCCACAATGGTTATCAACACCATTTACTAACTCAATCACCCAATTATCAACTAGTGGGTTTACTCAAGAACACCCAAATCAAAACCCCAATTACGAACACTAAATCAAACTATGAAAACTCGGAGTTAGAACTTACCAATACTACCACAACGTGGCCAAGAGCGAGATGAACAACCTTAACACTTGAGCTTTTGATCGATTCAAGCTCCTTCTTCTCCAAATCACCAAATCTCTCACTAGAAATCTCTCTCTCTCTAAGAATGAAATGAGAGTGTTTGTGGATTTGAAATATGATCCAAAACTTGATCCCAAACTGATAATATGGCCACACATCAGGCCCCAAGTGAAAAGACCAAAATGCCCTTCATTTAACTCAAAACATCGAAAACAGAAAACTGTCGCTGGGACAGTGCGCCGAGCTGCGCGCACCCACTCAATTTCAGACAGTGAGTTCCAGTTTGCTACAGTTTGATTAATCAATGTTTAGGTACACTTGTACACTTGGGTTTAGGGTCTTACACATCAATTGAGCACTAGACTTGATTACACTATGTAATTGAATAAAAAATAGATCTAAAATAATTAGCGTTATAAAATATACCTTAAAAACAAAATTAATTGTTACTAGCGTGTAGAGAACGGTGCGAGGAACGATCTTTATGCACGAGGTTTGCTCTAATTTAGAAGTTTGATGATGATGGTGGTGGGATGGTGATCGACGACCAAAGGGAGCAAGGGAGGGGAAAAGAGTGTCGACTAGCACAAGTGGGGAATGAGGGTTCCTTCTTTAATTTTTTCTTTTATATCCCATTAGGCCCTAAATCCCACACTAATGACCCAATAAGCCAAAATTAAGTCCATAAGGGGTAAGGGGAAGGGGTTCGGCCGAATGGCCCACTTATGGTGGTCTCGAGCTCATTTTTTCTAATAGCTTGTACGCGCGTGGTCCGTTTCGAGTGCCGTTAACCGTACCGGGTCTCCGGAACGTTAACTAGTCGTTGAAACGCAATCACCGGGTTTAATTCATTAAATAAATAATAAATTAAATAAGTTTTTCGTAAAGTCAATAATTATTAAAAATAATTGTTTTCGCGTTTTTCTAAGTTCCGTATACTGAAAGGCTTTCTAGTCGATTAACTTAATCGTGACATTTTCTAGTTATTTCGCTATCCGAAAGAAGTTCATAAATTAATATAACATATTAATTCAAGTAATCCACTAGGATCAAGTATGCATTTAATTTTGTTAAATACGCAAAGTCTAAGTAAACACCGTTAAATACTTAATGGACAAGTTATGATAGTAAACGAAAAAAGTCGGGTTATTACAAGTATGATGAAAGAAAGAATGAAAGGGATCCAACTCTAGAAAGGCGTATCAATGTCATTTGGAACGAGGGAGAAGATATGGAGTCAGACAGAGAGCGAAACACGGAGGCATGGATGTATGCTCCAGTTATTTTCCATACTATTCCAAAGCGGAGGTTGTCAGAAGAACCTGTTGTTATTTCTGCGATCATAGCAAATAAGTTTATACCAAGAATCTACACAGACACTGGAAGTGAAGCAGATCTCCTTTATTTAGATTGTTTTCACTTTTCTGTTTAGTGTCAAGGAAAGACTTCGCTGAACAGATTTAAGAATTGATGGGATTACAGGTTCATCGGTAAAGGCATTTTGGAAAATCAAATTAGATATCATGTTGGGAGCATATTCACTGGTTTGAACAGAGATTGTAGATTTCATAGTAATGGACGGAAAGTTGAGGTTCAATGCATTATTGGGAAGAAGATCCCTGCAAAAAATTGGTGCTATCTCTTCTACACCGCATGCAGAGTTGCATATTTCAACTCCCAATGGTGTGGTGGTCGTGTATTCGGAGTATGTAGAAGCAGCAAGGGAGAAGTCAGTCATTTGTGAATCATAGGAGAACATGCAAGGGAAAGTCTCATAAGCAGTTATTCAATGAAAGTGATGTGAACGGGTATTTCAAAGCAGATAAATGGTCAAGTCATTGAAAAAGCATAGCATAAATGTTGCACGCAAGGCGTATGATTTACAGATAATGCAATGTAGCAGTAGATTATGTATACTATCATATCAGAATAAGCACAATGCAAAAACAATTTGTAGTTTTCTGGATAGACTTGATCATTCTATCCATACGAAAATATTGAACAAATTTTTTGTATGTGCAACATGCTTTCATCAATAAAATTTAATTTTTTGCTTACACAAAACGCTACACCTTACGAAGGTAAATTAGTGCATTCATATAATCATGCCCACAAAAGCTAAAACTTTGTTTGCTCCTAATGGAAGAAGCTCTTGTGTTGACCATTCAAGATGCAAGGATCCGCTAGTGTAAGAATAGACTTCACCAGAAAGCACCGAGGCATAAACACATTATCTATTAAATGTCATGACATATATACAATGGTTTATCTCAAAAGTATAAATCCATTTTAAGAAAAACAGATAAAGCACTTTCATAAAAATCAAAGTAAAAATTTATTCTCAAGCCGCACAATGCCTAAGCGCAAAACGCAAACATTCAGCATGCAGCACTGGATGTTTATTATGGAACAAGCAAATATTAAGGAACATATTGTGCAATCAAGCATTTTTTTAAATCATTGATAAACTTTTAAGAAACATAAAAGAGCAAAGTTAACAGACAGTCATTTTTTGACTCAAAAGACTTAACAAAATTTACATTCAACGAAAAGTTAACCGCAAAACAGAGGGCATATAACAGCAGAATTAATCTGTGATTATAACTGCATACAGGAAAATAGGAAGTATTACGCAGTAAGGAAAGCATAATGAAAGTATGCAGCAAAGCAAACATACATCAACAGCAAGTAGCATATTAAGTACGAAGGGCATATAAGAAATAAATCAAGCATACATATATAATCAACAAATACATTGGAATTAGAATACAATTATTACAGACATGCTTCAAATTGTTTTTTATTCACACTGGCACCTCTAGTATCTCCTTCACAGTAACATCTTCTTTGTTACAAACTTCTTCCACAACAGTAATCTTGAGTTTAGCCACATAATCTCTGGAGGCCATAAACTGAGCTTCGGCATTCGGTTTAACATACTTGGCAATTTCCTTTGGCAAAGGGTCAGGTTTGTTTGGGATTAGATTCAAAACATCACCAACAGCATCAGACATACCCTTTACTATTGCAGTACAAATGTAGTCATTAAAAGTATTTCCAACCGTATTTGAATCAAGAATCATGTTCACCAAAGTAGGAATGCCATTCTTCAGTTCAGCAAACTTTCCCTCAGCAGCAGCAAGTTTTTCTTGGGATCCAACCCTGCCATCCTCAATAGTTTTCTTTAGTAATTCAATTTCCTTCAACAAATCATCCTTCTCTGCTCTCAGCTGAACACAAGTACCTTCAAAAACTTTCAAAGTTTCATCTTTTTTGTACACGAGATCAGAAGCAGTGGACAATCATTTATGCACATCTTGAACTTCCACTTCTAACTTTTTCAATTTTGCTGCATTTTCAGCAACTTTAGCAACCACGAATTATTGAGCTGGCTGCATCTTCAGGCCGTGAAGCACATGTTGAGTATGTAACACTAAAGAAGCAGCAATGGATTACATGCTCTCATTGATGGTTAAGCTTGAGAGAGATGAGGAAAGTTCTGCAACAAAGCTTGTCTGCGCAAGATATCGTAAATATAAAAACAAGCATAAATAGCAAACTTATTGTGAAAGTATAATAAACCTAAACAAATGTTCACCTTTAAAAGATCAATTAACTTATCAGACTTGTCGATGGGGTCTTCAATAAATGACCACACGGTGTCTAGCGGCACAGATGT
Organism: Rutidosis leptorrhynchoides; assembly: GCF_046630445.1. Lineage (NCBI taxonomy): Eukaryota > Viridiplantae > Streptophyta > Magnoliopsida > Asterales > Asteraceae > Rutidosis > Rutidosis leptorrhynchoides. Next base: position 216,698,214 of record NC_092338.1, on the reverse strand, counting down.
CGGAGGCATGGAAGAGAAAGAAGAATGAGTCATATTTGGACTTGTTGAGGTAATAGGTGGTGAGTATGGAGTTCTTCAATAAAATCCTCATCATCATCAGCAGTAAAATCATCAGCATCATTAGCAGTTGGTTCTTCATCATCTGAAAGAATAATTCCTGGTCAACAAATAAATTTAAGCATGGCAAACGAAAGTCAGAATGTAGCATGATACAAAATTCATAGATTTTATACTTATTTATTTCTTGGAAGGAGTAGCAGAGTCAGCTGGGCGTTTTCCCTCTCGTTTTAATCATCTTATTGTCTTTGTAGACGGAGGAGGTGGAGTAACACCCAAATTTTCAACTTCAGGAGTGGGCTCAGCAGCAACACCCTCTCCTTCTATTGTCCGTTCAGGACAATTCGGTGACTTTTCAAAATTAACTAATGCCACCTTCTCAATTTCAAGCTCTTTAGCAATTATGGGGGGCTCAACAACTTCAATGTTGTCAAAACTATGAGTAGTGAAAGTTTCAATAACCTTCATTTCTTCTTCTTCTGCATAAACAATGCAAGAAAACACAAAAAAGGCATATATAAGAAAACATATGGATTATGTTGGGTTATTAGTACATAGCAGGCTAACAAGAAAGCCTACCACGACCTTTTAAACATAGTACAGGCACAAACCCAGCACGCCATTCACTGCTTACAACACAAAAAACCGGATCCACAAATGATATTTGAGGAAGATTCAAACTTTTAAGGGACTCCACTAGCCTATTCTCTCTTTCTCAGTTAGTGTAATGCACCTATTCTAACCTTGGACTAGTCATGCATAGCAGCCCACTTTTCCATAATAATTTTACTCTTAATATAAAAGAATGGTTTTTCCAGAACTTTAAGGATGAATATTTCTCACCCACAAAACTTTTTCCCTTTTTACAATCAAAAGTATACCAGCATTTACTGACAAGGCAGATTCGGAACAAAGCATGAAATATATTAACATCGGGGGCCTTATTTTTACAATTAAAATACATTTCAAACAAAATAACCTTTTGCAGACCAAAAGGGTGAATGTAACTAAGATAAACTTCATAGTGGGCAAAAACATACAACAAGAAGGGAGACAGGGGAATACGAAGATTACCTACAATAAGTTGTAATTTGCACATAGTTGTTTTCTTAGAAGGAGGACTATGGGCTCTATCAGAAGAGGACGGAACGATTGGATTAAAAAGCCTAAGATTTTTAAACAATACTCACAGGACTTCTATGTCTGATTCTATCATAGAACTGGCAATAGTATTGACATCTTGACCATCTTTCTTTGAAGAGGTATTCGTCAATTCGGCCATGGCTGAAAATTTTAAACAAAAAATGTGGAAGAAGTAAGAAGAGCACAAACCTCGCAGGTATGAAATTGGAAAACCCTAGAAATGCTTATGCAAGATGATCCTTTGAGTAAATTGAAGAGTTGGGAAAAAGAAAATGAATGAATAGATGAAGTATTTATAGGAAAAAGTGAAATTTGAAAAAAATATTGATCGAGACACGTGTATGGTTCGGATCAATTGTAGGGATCAGTTTGAAATTCATATTAATTTTTGATTAAATTTATAACAAAAATAAGAGATTTTGGTGGCAAAATTCCTCATTTGGGGTCACATCATATCAGAAAGATGGCTACAGAAGATGTATGTTTTCGAGGTAAAATGCACTTATTATTTTTTATAATTTAGTGACTTTATTTTTTGCAAAAAAAAAAAGACATTAAACTGAAGGAACTTAATGGTGTATCCTATGGGCTATGGGCATAAAAGCATCATTTTTATACGGAAGAAATGCTCGAAATGCATAAGAGACCGGAATTTTTATTAAACGGTCGTCCAGCATTTCATGGTTGTGTTAGGCCTTCTAGCATCATGTGTAAGCCCTAAAGGCAGATTCTATGCTTAAACCCTTAAATAAGCGCGTGAGCAGCACACATGCCACGTCAGCGCCAAGCCCAAGTCCGTTGCGAATATTTTGCATAATTGAATCAACCAGCATCTGACACGTGTATCCGAAAATTGCGAATGATCTACGCCTATAAATAGACTCCCTGAGTTACCACATTTCACAGTTCAGTCACTGGTTATAGAGAACACACTTACTTTCTTACACGGTACTTTCTCACTCTAGAACTTCACTGCTTAGTAACAACACGCTAGACGGGCCATTTCACGGTTTAGTCCTAGAAGACTAATAAGGCCACCCCACGGAGAACTCGTCTATAATCCAGGTCTGCAGGGATTTATCCCGAGGGCAAACATCAGTCGGCAACACATTACACCACACTGAGCAGTTTTAGTATTGTACTTGTACCTTTTAGCCGCTAGCCGGAAAATAGTACCAACAAACGCATAATAAAATTCAAATAATAGCATATTGAGTATGTTACAATTATCACTACTTGAAGATCACCCAAAGCAGTTAGAACACAAGACTTGATAACACCAACAAACTTTTCAATTTTTTTTAGACAATCGTGTATTGCTCCTAAATTCGAGTTACCTTCACTCAATAACACAAATAAAATGTCACAAAGTATATATAATTTAACTTTAATGTACAATAGCAAAATAAAATACGATTAATTATTACCACCATAATGATATGAAAACTTTATCGCAAAAAGCCACATAATTTGTTCAAATCTATCATCATATGTTGCCTCTTCAAGCACTTCCCTTATAAATTCCTGAATTTCCCTTGAATGTTCACCCTGGTTATGTTGAACATGGTTTCTACGACAAAAAGCATTCTAGAGAACACTCATTGAACCTAGAATATTGATTTCAAGTTCAACGTAATCTTGATGGCATTTTGGAAATGGCGGGGGTGGTGGCGGGGGTGATGTTATGGTTTGAGGTTGCAATTGAGAAGAATTGTTAGGGGTACCAAACTGTTCGGAATTTTAAAGCTCAGTAAGAAATGCCAAATCATCTTTAATTTTTAGTATGTTTTTATTTACTATTTTAATTGTTTGAATTGTGAAATTAACTGGTCATAGAACATTATTTAAAGAAGTAAAACTTTATCTTCAAAATTCTTTAAAATATCAAAAAAATCTTATCCTGAAAATATTATCTTATCTTATATCAAAGCATATTCGAACAGATTGGTGTTCGAATGTCTCAATTTATTCTTCGTTAAAACCCTTTTAAGTTCTATTTACTTTACTAGTGGAATGATTTCGAACACATGCATGTTCAAATTTGTTCTGGATACCGAATTCTTATATCAAATCTTATCTTGAAAATCTTAACCTGGAAATGCTAGGAAATCTTATCTTGAAATTCTGAAAATCTTATCTATGAAAAATCTATACCTGAAAATCTTATCCTAAATGTAATATACTTGAACAAGATTGGTCGAACTCCTTTATATACTACTTTGTTAGAATAATCCGGTGTTAGAACCTAAGCTTTTTACATTGAGCTCGCACATATGATTGTTCTAACACCATACATATCTTATTTTTATACTATAAATATCCATTTTGTTTTATTTTTACACACAACATATGTATTTCTTTCTCTCCATTTTGTCAAAAAAGATTATTCAATACTAGTCTTATCCTAATAGTGATTTCGTGTAACCAGTGACCAAGTGGGATGAAATTAATACTCTATTAAGAAAGTGTTCACATGATTCTAGTGTTGGGATTTAACAAGTTCATAAACATACTTGAAACATTTAAAGATCAAATTAAGCGGAAGCATGAAGTATTACCATTTTAGAATTTGTTATACTTTAACCAATTAAAGTTAAATCCCAATAAAGATCAAGTTGTGAAACATACTTACAAACTAGAAGCAAGAAGAGAGTATATACCTTCTCCTAGCTAGTTGATAGATGATGATGAAGATGATGATGAATGGAGCTCCAAAAGTATGAAACCTCAAGTAGATATACCCCAAACTTTGCACCAACACCTTGTACTTTGGTTAGGATTTAATGATACTTGAATTAGCTTGCAAAAAAAAAAAGAAAATGAACTCTCCTACCCTATAGAAAGCTCACGGCAGCAGCAAGGGGAAAAACAGGCTGTGCAGAATTTTTTTTGCAAGTAAAATGATGTGTATTGCATGTGTGTTGAAGTCCCAAGAGAGCTAGGCATGTGAATGTAGATATATGGGAAAACCAAGTAGTCAAAAGCATGAGTTCATGAACCCAATAACCCAATCTCCCATGCCACATACATTTGTTTTATAAAATAGTTTTTATAAAACTAATTTTATAAAACCCCTCTCTTTTATAAACTTCCATGACATTATTATTAATTATGTACATTTTTATTTATAAAACCAATTTTATAAAATGTAACATAACTAAATTAATTATTTAATCTATAAATAATTAAATCCATATAATATAAATTATTCCGTAATTTATATATATATATATATATATATATATATATATATATATATATATATATATATATATATATATATATATATATATATATATATATATATATATATATATATATATATATATATATATATATATATATATGTACACATCAAGTAATATTTCAGAAAACCACTTTTCTTAAAGTTCAAGTGCCGAGTATTTGATCAATGATTAAATCGTTAAGATCAAATACGAATGAGGTGTCGGTAAGTTTGTTATTGGGTATGACCCGACTTGGATCATAACATGTTAGCCACATTAATTTAATATGTCTCTCGGGCATACGAAATACCTTCAATCTCCCACTTGCACGAGAAACATAAGAAATTAATGCAAGCGATGGATACCACCTAACGACCTTCCATCACCCCCAATATGTTATGACTTTGTGCCATTCAATAACATCATCCCTTTCGAGTTCCCATCTCGAATATGAATAGGTGAATCTTTCATTTATCCTTTCATCCTAGATGTCATGTTAATTCCAAGAGATACAGAGTGATCACTCTCTTTTAGATTTAACTTTATCAGGCCTTAGACATCTAACTCTCAACGAATAAGAGGGACAAATTCCATCTTGACTACATACGTCCTAAATATGTACTTTGTATTATACCTGAGCTCTTCCTTATGAACTACCATATTTCAGAATAGCGAAGGAAAGAATCAAGGTACAATATTTGGTAAATATCCGAACTCAATATGTATCTCAGGTCAGAGGATACAATGATATTCGCCTTTACTCAAGATTACATGTGATCAACCACAAAGGCTCCATTTAGTAAATCTTGAGAGCGGGTCTTCCAATATTTGTATCCAACAAATATCTATGAACCTTGGTTGCAACCTTGCCCCACATTCATCCCGTGAATGTATACCAATCCAAGTTCATAATAGTTTAAACCTCACATTTGCTCCCACAAATGTGATCGACTAGGGAATTTAGAATAATTACTTATTCATGGATAAAATATGCAAAATAGGAACATAACTCAAAATAAATTAATACCATAATTATATTAATGAGTTTGAACAATTTCGTTCCGTTACAATACTTAAAACAGATCATGACCAATCACTAGAATATCGAAGCCCTAATGCACAAACATGTCCTGCATGTTTTGATCCATGTAAGAGCTTCGTGAGAGGATCCGCTATATTAAGATCTGTGTGAACTTTGCGAATACATATCTTTCCCTTTTCAACTTCATCCCTTATGTAGTTGAATCTCCGCTCAATGTGACGGGTCTTTTGATGAGCACGAGGTTCCTTGATTTGAGCAATCGCACCCTCGTTGTCACAAAAGATCTCAAGAGGGTCCTGAATGGAAGGGACTACTCCCAAGTCATCGATGAATTTCATCATCCATGCAGCTTCCTGAGCTGCCAATGATGCGGCGATGTACTCCGACTCTGTAGTGGATAGAGCAACAACATCCTGTTTTGAACTCTTCCAAGAGACCGCACCTCCATTTAATGTGAAGACATAACCGGATTGTGATCGAGAATCATCTCGATCAGTTTGGAAACTCGCGTCTACGTAACCCTTTACAGCGAGTTCCTCCTCATCAGAAACATATCCTTAGTCCTCCTAAGGTATTTCAATATACTTTTAACAGCAATCCAATGACTGTTTCCTGGGTTATTCTGGTATCTACTTGTTAGGCTAAGAGCGCATGACACATCCGGTCTAGTGCATATCATTGTATACATGATTGACCCAATGGCAGAAGCATATGGGACCTTTTTCATTCTCTCCTGTTCATCTTTCGTGGTGGGGCACTGAGATGAACTGAGAAGTGTTCCCTTTTGAATAGGTACCAAACCTTTCTTAGAGTTCTCCATCTTGAATCTTTTCAAGATCTTTTCAATGTATGCACTTTGATTTAAACCTATCAGTTTCTTGGATCTATTCCTGTAGATCCCAATCCCCAAAACGTATTGTGCTTCTCCAAGATCCTTAATGGAGAAGCATTTGCTTAACCAAGTTTTAACACCTTGCATTGCCGGAATATCATTTCCAAATAACAATATATCATCCACATATTGTACAAGGAACATGATAGTGCTCCCACTAGCTTTCTTATATACACAAGCTTCATCACCATTTTTAATGAAGCCAAATTTCTTGGCCTCCTCATTAAAATGATGATTCCACATTCTAGATGCTTGTTTCAATCCGTAGATTGACTTCTTTAACTTGCATACCTTTTTAGGATATTTCGGATCAACAAAACCTTCAGGCTGAACCATATAGACATCTTCCTCAAGATGTCCATTTAGGAAAGCGGTCTTGACATCCATTTGCCATATTTCATAATCATAATGAGCAGCAATGGCAAGTAATATCCTAATAGACTTTAGCATTGCCACTGGCGAAAAAGTTTCATCATAGTCAACCCCTTGAGTTTGAGTGAAACCTTTTGCTACAAGTCTAGCTTTATATGTATCCAAGTTCCCATGTATGTCGGTTTTCATTTTGAACAGCCATTTACAATCAACTAGCCTAGATTCAGGAGGTTGCGCAACAAGTTCCCAAAATTGGTTGTCATACATGGATTGCATCTCAGCGTTCATGGCTTCCTGCCATTTATCTTTATCAGTCCTTGATAAAGCATCTTGGTAGTTTGTTGGTTCATCCAAATCAACCACATAGCAACCATCCATGAGAAACCCATATCTCTCAGGAGTATTACTAATCCTACCAGATCTGCGAACGTCTCGTGTATTTTGATCATCCACTTGATCATTCTCAATATTTTCATGTTGAGAGCTAGTGTCAACCAATTGTGTATCATCTACTTGATCTTAAACCTCTTCAAGATCTATCTTCCTTTAACTATTTCCTTCCATTAGGAACTTAGCTTCAAGGAATTTAGCCTTTCGAGCAACAAATACATTTTGCTCGGTTGGATCATAGAAATAGTATCCCATATCATCCTTGGGATATCCTATGAAGATACACTTCGTGGATCGAGCATTCAACTTATTAGGGACGTAACGCTTAGGGTAAGCTTCACATCCCCATACCTTTAAGTATGATAGAGATGGAGGTTTTCCAAACCACATCTCATGAGGTGTTCGCTCCACTTTCTTGGTTGGGGCCATATTTAAAATACGAGCCGCTGAACATAGACAATAACCCCAGAATGATAGAGGTAGCGAGCTTCTAGCCATCATAGATCGAACCATATCCATTAGGGTTCGGTTCCTCCTTTCGGACACACCATTAAGCTGTGGTGTCCCGGGTGGAGTAAGTTGCGAGATAATCCCACAACTTCTAAGATGATCTTGGAAGGCATCGCTTAGGTATTCACCTCCTCTATCGGTTCGAAGTACCTTAATTGTCTTATTGAGTTGATTTTGTACTTCATTTTGATACTCTTTGAATGCTTCAAAAGTTTCGTCCTTATGTCTTAACAAGTAGACATATCCGAAACGACTGAAGTCATCAATGAAAGTAACGAAGTATCTTTCACCATTCCTAGCTATGGGCTTAAAGGGTCCACATACATCCGAATGTATTAATCCCAATAAGTCCTTAGCCCTTTCGTAGGTCCCTTTGAAAGGTGCTTTAGTCATTTTGCCTTGTAAACAAGATTCACATACATCAAACGAGTCTAGTTCATTTGATTTCAAAAGGCCATTCTTTTGGAGTGTATGCATTCGATTCTTGTTTATGTGACCAAGGCGACAATGCCATAAGTAGGAATCACTCAAATCCCTTTTGAGTTTCTTGGTGCTAGTATGGTATATTGAGCTACTAGATGATGTGTCATCATGAACCAATTCATAAATTCCATTTGAAGGCGAAGCCTTAAAATAAAATACATTATCTAAATAAACGTGGATATCATCATTAACAAAATTAAGATAAAAACCACATTGTTTTAAACGGGAAACTGAAATAATGTTTCGACATAAATCCGGTGCATACAAAACATTGTTCAAAATAAGTTCCAAACCACTTGGAAGTTTTAATACAAAGTCTCCTTGAGCCTTCACTTGCACTTTGGCTCCATTACCCATAAAGAGACTTGATGTTCCCATTTGCTTGCTACTTCTTTTGAACCCCTGCAAAGAATTGCAAATGTGAGTTCCACATCCAGTGTCTAATACCCATGTATTAGAAGAAGTAATACTAAGCTCTATATATACCATATATATGTTACCTGAGGATTGCCCCGCATCCCTCTTTTCCTTCAACTCCTTAAGGTAGACCGGGCAGTTCCGTTTCCAGTGACCCATTTCACCGTAACCGAAGCACGGGTCTTCCTTGGGGTTTGCTTGTCCGGCAACCTTTTGCTTCTTGTTCTTGTTTTTGGTTGGGGTAACCATCCTCCCCTTTCCCTTGCCTTGATTGGCGGATCCTTTCCTCTTAGCCACCTTTGGCTTAGAGGTGTTATTACCTTTGGACCCACCATCATTGATCATTAGCACGGGTGAAGCCCTCTTACCCATGCTAGTTTCGGCCGTCCTTAACATGCCATGAAGTTCACCAATGGTCTTATCCATCCCATTCATATTGTAATTAATTACAAATTGGTCAAACCTCTTTGACAGGGAGTTTAGGATAAGATCAGTGGCTAGCTCATTAGATTAAGGCGGTTTGCGCGATCAATAAGGCTTTTCATTTTGAGGACATAAGAGGATACGGATTGGGTGTCATCCATACGACATGCATGTAACGCTCGAACCGTTTCGAAGCGCTCGACACGTGCTTGTTGAAGGAACATCTCCTTCAATTGCGTAATCATGTCATATGCACTATGATGTTCGAAATCCTTTTGGCGTTCGGGTATCATAGTCCCAAGCATTAGGCAAGCGACTTGCACCGAATCGGCGCAATACTTATCCCAATAAGCCATGCCTTCCGTATCATCCTCGTCGGGTTGATCGAGAATGGGGTCTTCCAACACATACGCCTTATCCTCAAGTTTGAGGACAATTCTAAGATTGCGGAACCAATCCATAAAGTTCGTATGGTTGAGTTTGTCTTTCTCGAGGAGAGACCTTAATGATAGGTTGTTCAAGTTAATAGGTGCGTTCGGAATGTTGTTGTTATATGCGGCCATCTACAAAATTTAGCAAAGTCGTTTAAGTATTAATTTTAATTTAACAATCAATACCCTTTAAATCCAATTGATATTTATTAAATTTTAGAATCCAACGGTAAACCAAATTTCAGTTAGGTGACCTTTATCCCGTCATTTGATTTAGCTAGGTAGTCATTATATGACAATTGCAATCCTTTTGCAACTTCTAAGTTATGGGATCATGCAATCCTTTTGCATGGCATATTATCCCATCAATGCCTATTTGTTCATCATGCTTCGGTGACCCTAAGTTCATGATTTCCAAATCAAGTCGTCCTACTTGTGTAAACTTGTAAACTTAACATGCAAGTGGTTAGGTGACCTTTATCCCACAAGCATGTGAAATTCACCTTAATCATATTAGTTTGTTCATGACGGTTAGGTGACCTTTATCCCATCATGAGTTCCCTAATATGTCTAAGTGTCACATAAAAGGATGGCGTTTAACTTGTTTACCTTGTTTGTTAAAGGGATTTTAAGTTTTCATTATTTCTAGTTTGAGAAAACTTTTATGCCATACACCAACATGCATTTAGTGTATGGTTCTTATGAAAATCCATTTTCATGTCATGTAACAATGCCAATTTTATTACTTTGATATAAACCATTTTATATGTGCAATCCGTTTCTAATTCTTAATAACCATTTATTAACGTCTTTTGCCATTTCAATTTAACCAATTAAATTGTAGTTTTGCATGTGTTAATAATGTTAAATTTAACCAATTAAATTGTCATTTTAGTTTGTTGTTAACTTGTGTGATTAACTTGTAGCATACATACAATCCACAATCATACAATAAACAACCAAGTACGCAAAACAACATGTTCACAATCAAGCCTTTTGGTAAGCATTTTGTTTAGCCAAAAACAAAATGCCACCGGGTAAGGGGTAATTACACAAAGTAGGAGATTTTAAATCTCCCACTTAATCTTGCATCCAAATGCTTCTTCATGTGTTCTTCAAGTCTTCATTATCTTCATCATTTTACAAAATATATCCTAATACATTTTTGTCTAAAAAAAAGAAATTACAACCTAATCTATTTTACATACCAAATATAAAATAAATTACATAACCAAATGAATTATTACATGCCAAATGAATAAATATTATTACAAACCAATTGAATAAATATAAATCAACCATGCATGCAACCAAACACAAGGTCAAGGCTTAGATTGTGAACTTTAACATACAACCAAGTATGAACCAAATGGAAGAACCAAAACCCACGTTTGGAACTCCATAAATTTGGCCATATTTTAAACCCACCCAAAACTATAAATTTTTGCATTTTACAATCATGCATGTACATAAAATGCAAAATATATAGTGAGTTTAATAATCATCTCGAAGCATATTTCAACAACTTCGGCTCTGATACCATTGTTGGGATTTACAAAGTTCATAAACATACTTGAAACATTTAAAGATCAAATTAAGCGGAAGCATGAAGTATTACCATTTTAGAATTTGTTATACTTTAACCAATTAAAGTTAAATCCCAATAAAGATCAAGTTGTGAAACATACTTACAAACTAGAAGCAAGAAGAGAGTATATACCTTCTCCTAGCTAGTTGATAGATGATGATGAAGATGATGATGAATGGAGCTCCAAAAGTATGAAACCTCAAGTAGATATACCCCAAACTTTGCACCAACACCTTGTACTTTGGTTAGGATTTAATGATACTTGAATTAGCTTGCAAAAAAAAATAAAATGAACTCTCCTACCCTATAGAAAGCTCACGGCAGCAGCAAGGGGAAAAACAGGCTGTGCAGAATTTTTTTTTGCAAGTAAAATGATGTGTATTGCATGTGTGTTGAAGTCCCAAGAGAGCTAGGCATGTGAATGTAGATATATGGGAAAACCAAGTAGTCAAAAGCATGAGTTCATGAACCCAATAACCCCATCTCCCATGCCACATACATTTGTTTTATAAAATAGTTTTTATAAAACTAATTTTATAAAACCCCTCTCTTTTATAAACTTCCATGACATTATTATTAATTATGTACATTTTTATTTATAAAACCAATTTTATAAAATGTAACATAACTAAATTAATTATTTAACCTATAAATAATTAAATCCATATAATATAAATTATTCCATAATTTATATATATATATATATATATATATATATATATATATATATATATATATATATATATATATATATATATATATATATATATATATATATATATATATGTACACATCAAGTAATATTTCATAAAACCACTTTTCTTAAAGTTCAAGTGCCGCGTATTTGATCAATGATTAAATCGTTAAGATCAAATACGAATGAGGTGTCGGTAAGTTTGTTATTGGGTATGACCCGACTTGGATCATAACATGTTAGCCACATTAATTTAATATGTCTCTCGGGCATACGAAATACCTTCATCTAGTATCAATCCGGTGACAAATTCTTAACTCACTAACACATAATTTCCTACAACGTACAATGATGTAATTCTAGTTAAAACTAATTCTTGTTGTGTGTGTGTATATATATAGATAGTTGGCACTTAGCATATTCTATGTATCTGTTATATTAATATCGCAGTTGAGTTGTGATAACATTTCTCTTATATACTAAAACTCCTCCAGAATAATGCCGTTCGATTCACTAACACTTCCAAAATGACATCTTTCTTTTCCCATAAAAGACGCTCAGTTACATCCTCTCTTACATACCCGATTAAAAATAAGAAATTAGGGTTTATACGACTTTCATCATCTACCTCACTTCTGATCCCTGCATTATTTCTTCTCTACAACGGCATCCAGATGAAGATCATCACCATCGTCATCTTCATTGGTTCATCCTAATCCTTTGTTTTTTAAATTTATCTTTTTGGTATTATTTTTTATTGGTTTGCTGATTAAAAGAAATTAGGGTTCATCCCTTTATGGCTGTGCGTTTTGTCAAGAGTATGTGTGGTTATCAAATATGAAAAAATAGGGTTACATGCATTTAACATTAAACCCTTAACTCCGAATGATTTTCTTGTGGTGCCGTTAGTGGCAGCGTTATGGTTGCCGCTATTTTTGTCGTCATCGTCTTCTTCATCTAAGTTACTGCTCTGCGATTTATCTCCTATTTTGTTGCATAATCGGTGAGTGTTTGTTGATTTGTCCTTTCCCTTTTATTCAATTTCAAAATTATTGAAGCACGTATCTCTTTTCGTGTTTGTTATGTTTGATTTATCTGGCTCTGCTGCTGTAAGTTATTGATTCTTACCAAACTTAGTTTAGTGTGGTTCAATTATTTTTTTCAATATGGTGCCGAGGTGTTAGTTTTAGTTCGTTAATTTTTTGTCGTATTTTTGAATTACTTGCTAAGGATTTATGTGTTAGTTAATTTATGGTTTTTTCTTGCTGGGCATTTTGATGGAGTTATTAGTGTCATCTATATTTATTTTTACTCTTTGGGTTCGAGTGAAAAGGTCTTTCGATATCTGATCAATCCTAGATTTAGATGTTACTTTAATCCAGGATTAAGTGCAATAAAGGGGTGTAATTGGTGGTTGATGATGTTTATGGGACCTAATGATCGTTTTCCATTTTAGAAAAACAATGATCAATCACCTCGTTCGGGTCTTGAGGATTTAACCTTAACAAAATATGAATTTACACTTGGGCGTGATTAAAAGTCAGTCACAAAGGCCGGGCTCCCTATTTATAGGTTTGGAATTCTTAGCGAATTCTCCTTTTGTGTCCGTGGTTCACCATCCGTCATAACTTTGCAGATGTCTTCCGCAACCCTGAAGGTTCGTGAATCTTCACTTCGTACTAGTTTGCATTCGCGTTCCATAAGAAATGCAACATGATAAACTCTTAAAAATGCGCTTAAAAGTCCACGTCATCTGCTACTGCATTGTGCGCTTCGAAAGAAGACAAAAAGCTATTTTACCAATCGAAATAATACCGCAACTTTAAACCACTTTCCAGCCTTTTTAGGTGGACCAATTGGGATCCTTTAAATTGCCTATACATATGGACAATTCTTCATTTGAAAGAATTAGGTTGCTTCCTTTGCATTTCTCTATTCTAAAATTCATATTAATCATTTAACTCCTCTGCACAACTTTTTTCTAGGATGAAGATCGAAGAAATTAACCGCAAGGAAAATCCCAAGAGCTTCATTACCAAGAGGCTCAGAATCCTAGAGGTTAAAGTTGTTCCTCCTCCTTCATCAGCAACCTCTCCTACTATTAATAGAATAAACGACCCCGGAAAAGGTCTTGTTACTCCTCCTACTTTTACTCAAAAGAAGAGGAGCAAATCTACTCCCAAACTTGCTACCACTCCAGTCGTAGCAAATTTAGACCCGTCAAACTAGCTAGGTAATAATTTTTATTTTTCCGTCATTATTATGGACGCATTTTTTAACGATCGTAATTATTAATGCTTGTATATGTTCTGTTTGTAGATACAATGGTTCCAACTACCAAAGCTCCTACCACAGCACCTAGAGGTTCTTCAACAACTCCAGATCTTTCTCTCGCCAAAGTTGACGAGATTTTCCGGACTCTACCGAGTCCATTTACTTCCATCAAGATAGATGGTCTTCCTGCCTACCTCATGGCATCTCCTGCTGTTGCGCTTTCACAATGCCAACAAATGTCTTTGGCGATCCCCAATGAAGTTCGGAGTAAATTCTCCAAACTGGCCACCCAAGACGCGCACAACTGTTTTGTGCAAAACGTTTATATGGCGTTTAACTCGGCTTACGACATGATGTCCCGCCAAGAACATTTTTTCAAAGTCCATGATGATGAAGTGAACAAGTCAAAAGCTGAACACAATAAGTTTTTGCAAAGTGAAAAGCAATGCTCTGCATTGGCATCTGACCTACAATCCGCGAACTCTGCTATTGTAAAGTTAAAGGAAAAACTTTCCGCCAAAGAAACGGTGGAAAAAGATCTGAAGGATGCCAACGAGGCATTAAAGCAAGAAGTGGCGACCCTTATTTCTGGTCGTGATAATGCCCTCGCAGCAAAAAGTACTACTGAGCTTAACTTTCCCAAGCTTCGCCAACATCTGTCCGCCTTTAGGCAAAAAATAATGGACTCCCGCCCCGTGTCTTAATCCTTTTCTGCCTATACCAGCGCTTTGTAACTTATGGAACGGGTTGAATTTTTGGCGGAGCTCTCCGCCATTGGTAGCATACCAGAGCCGCTACCATCAACTGTTGCAGATCATATTTGTTCCCATACTGAAGCGTATAAGATGCTTCAGAAGGCTAGAGCGGAAACTACCTCCATCTCCATTCCTAAGCTTATCGCAATAAGCGAAAAAGAAGATGCAACAGTTGATGAAATAATCAATCTTGACTTAAATAAGTAGCTTAAGAATGTTGCTGAGTGTTGGTTTTCAATGTAATGTCGCAGCTTTCTCTGTGAATTTTCTTATTAATAAAAATTTCCATTATCTCAATTGCAATTGTTCTTATTTATATTAAGTTTTTTATTTTATTATGTATTCATAGTTTCTAGACTTATCCTTTGCAATTTCCACGCTTGCTATTGTGCATAAAACAATCATGTACTGTTGCGAAACAATCTTTAACATACTTATGAATCTTCTAAGTCCGCCAAAGCGATCCTTATGTTAATGTGCGTTTTAATACGCTAATTGTTGTTTGTGAAACTCTACAATGTTTAATCACTAAAGTGGTCTTATCCCATCACTTTAGCAATTATTATGTTGTAATTCGTATGTTCACACTTTATGACCAGTATACCATGATCTCAAAACAAATAACACGATTTTCACTTATGAAAATGTACAATTTTTTGATCATATTATAAATTTTGGACCACAAATGCACTGTTCAAAAATTGTACACACAACACTGCGCTTATCATTTTACATATAATATCTCTTTAACAATGTAGCGTGCCACGCATTAGGAAGATTTCGCCTCTCAACATCCGCAAGTTTGTAAGAACTAATCGCATCTATCGCTGTTATTTGATAAGGGCCTTCCCAATTAGGTCCCAATTTTCATTGGTTTTCAGCGCGACTTGCTTCGTTGTTCCTCAAAACCCATCCGTCAATGTCAAAGGCCAATGCGCGCACCTTTTTATTGTAGTACTTTGCTACCTGTTGTTTATTATTCGCTTCCTTTATCGCGGCCATCAACCTGCGTTCTTCAATAAAATTTAAATTTTCACATAAAGCTTCATTATTCGCCCCTTCATTTAAAATTAGCGATTCTATATGTGGGTACAACGATTTCGGCAGGAATTACGGCTTCAGAACCATACACCAAACTAAAAGGTGTTTCACCAGTGCTCTTTTTAAAAGTTGTGCGGTGAGCCCATAGCACATTAGAGAGCTCGTCAACCCATCTCGTTCGCCTTTCATTCAAATGCTTTTTAATTCTGCTGACAATATCACGGTTAGTAACTTCTCATAAGCCATTAGCTTGTGGGTGCGTGACTGATGTAAATTTTTGAATGTCATTGTAAGATCCAGTTTTTCCCTGTTATGTTGGACGCCGTCCAACAAGGCTGGACGCCGTCCTGTTTTGAAGGGCTGGACGCCGTCCAGAAATCTGGACGCCATCCAGATGACCTGATCAGCCAGCCTTGTGTTTTTAGATATTTTAAAGGGGGTATTTTGGTAATTTCACTTGGGGAACGACTTAAAGGCCCAAGATCAGTTGGTGGAGCCTCATTCACTCCACTTTCAACTACCTTATCTCCTTCCATTAAAATCTAGAGAGAGAGTAAGATTCTAGAGTAAGAGAGCTCAAATCAAGGGAGAAGAAGGTCGAATCGGGTCTTGGTGCGAGTTCTAAAGTTGTTCATCTCCTCACTAGCTACGTATTGATTATGTTGGTAAGTCTTCATCTTGATTTCTTTACTTTAATTAGTTTAAGGGTTAGGGTTTGGGTTAGTGTTGCACATAAAACCCATTTGATAGTGATTTGGGGGTTTTGGGTAAGTTGGGTCATGAAGACCCAAAAGATGACTAACCTAGGGTTTTAAAATGTTAAAGTGTGTAAATGGGTCAAATGGGTCTTGGGTGACCTAGGTTGTTAAATGCGTATGAGAACACACTAAACTTGTGATTTTAAAGTGTTTAAGACCATATTTGACTAGTGCTAGGTTTTGTTGGTGTTGACCCAAATATTGGGGTTAAGGGTGCAAATGGGTCGGAATTGCACCTTGGGTTAAAATGGCACTAGAATGGTGAGTGAGTTGGTTGACCAACTTGAGTCGTGATTGATTATTGTGCTAAATGTAATAGGTACGTTACATTGAAGTTGCAAGCTTGGTTATCTTTCACAAAAGACTTTGAGGTGAGTGGAATAATTATATATGTATGTATATGATTTATTTACTTGTGGGGTAAGGGTTTAAAGTTCATTGTTGACGATACCGTACCCTAGAGTATATTGTGGTGTTGATGAGGGTTTAAAGTTCGTTGTTGACGATACCTCATATGTGGGTTTAAAGTTCGTTGTTGACGATACCACATTAATATAAATGTATGGAATTTAAGTTCGATGTTGAAGATGCCATACGACTATGGTAGTGACGTTGGATGAGGGTTTAAAGTTCGTTGTTGACGATACCTCATATGTGGGTTTAAAGTTCGGTGTTGACGATACCACATTAATATAGGCGAATGGGTTTTAAGTTCGATGTTAACGATACCATTCGTTGGGCTAGCCTTAAGATCTTGAGTACTATGGATGTTGTGAACATTAATGTTATATATTCATGTTGTAGCATATTGTATTGTTGTGTTATATACTATTGTTATACTAGCGTTGTTTTCGTGGTTTTAGCGATATACATTTTAAAGGTATGCTAATTATGTAGCTAGTATGTATGCGAATTTGGCGTAAGTGTTTGCAAGTAAGTAAGTTATATATGTATATGTATAATTATTGCATTCACTAAGCTTTAGCTTACCCTCTCGTTGTTTACCTTTCTAGGCTCCGGCGTGGACAAAGGCAAAGGTATTCGGTTGGATTAGTGGTCTCCCACTTATTTTGTTAGGGGATGTTTTGGGTTAGCTTTTAGAAGTTCGGCCAACATTTTGGTAGTTTAAACCCAAGCACCATGCTCTAGCATCGTTTGGAAATTAAACTTGTATTGGTCGAAACTTGTATTTTTGAACGAAATGCGTAAGATGGGTCGATGTGGGCCCGATGTTGTAAAACTTGTTTTGATGATGAAAACCTCTTAGTTTATTATATTGTGATATGTTGTAAAAGGGTTTTCGTTTGAATGTGTCGGGAAGCGGGATTTACGCTCACGTGATTTAGCCCGGGGAAAGCAGCTGCCAGGCAATCTGGACGTCATCCAGATATGCTGGACGCCGTCCTGGCCTTAAGTGCTGGACGCCGTCCAAGCTTTTGGACGCCGTCCAGATGGGCTGATCCAGAATTATTATTTTTTTTGGTACACGTTTTTGGATTTATGAAGTCGGGTTGTTACAAGTGGTATCAGAGCATGGTCTAATGGATTTAGGCGACTTGAGATAGGTGCCTAGACTTAGACTTTATTTTGTGTGCGCTTTATGCGGGACTTGTAGGACTTTGGGTCGGAACATGAATTGTTAGTGCTAGGGTTTATGTGAATTAACCTTGCACTAATTGTTTTGTGTTGTTTTAGTAATCATCAAGCGAGATAGGTATTGTACTAGCAAGTTAATGCGACGTGCTCGCATAACAATGATTAGCTACCATTGTTACGGGTTCAAATCATGTCAAACAAGCGATGTACAACGATTGTTGAGCAAGATGGGGTAGTGTGGTGTATATGTATATATATATGTGTTAAGTCCTTTCGTTTTGTTGCTTAATTTACTTCGTTTTATAGAATGAAGATGAGAAATGGACACGACACCAATGACGGAAGTACGAGTGAGGACGTTGAACTCACGGCCAAAGTTGAGGCCATCTTTAAAAGGCTAAAAAAGGATTTTCTTGACGATGTTCGAAAGGTTTTCCAAGAGTCAGTTGATGGGAAAGTAACCGAAATAATAAATGAGTGAATGAATGCCGCGATCGAGGAGGCATTAGAAGCTAGAAACATTCATCCTCGTGGTGAAGGGGGTGATGGTAACAGTGGGAATGGAAGGCGGGACTTCCACTACAAGAATTTCAAGGATGCTCAACCCCTGATGTTTAATGGGGTGCGAGATCCTTTAAAAAGTACATGTTGGATCTCCGATATTGAGGGAGCTTTCCGTACCGCGGAATGTCCTCCCGAGAAGAAGGCGAGGTATGGTTCTAGCATGTTGCGGGAGGAAGCTAAGTTGTGGTGGGACGATAAAATCAACTTATATGGTGAAGAGCAATGCATGTGTTTGACGTGGGAGGAGTTTAAGAAGGAATTCTTCAAAGAATACCGAACTTCTTCCGATCTTGATAGAATCCGGGATGAGTTGCACAATTTTCAACAAGGTTCAATGGACTTGGTTACTCTCAAGTCTACCTTCTTGGCAAAGACTCGTTTTTGCTCGGAATATATGTTGGTGATGATCACAAGCTAATGAAGGATTTTTATCGAACTTTGAATGATGAGTTCAAGGGTAAGATTAGTCGGGGTATGGCTAATTCATTTGAAGAGTTATTTGAATTGGCTCGAGGTTTTGAGCCGGAGGTTCTAAGGAAAAGTGATTTCTCTTTTTCTAAGAGAAATTTTGAAGGTTCTAGTCATTCTAACGTTTCTAACAAGAAAAACAAGAAGGGTTCCGAAAGTGCGAATAGTGTGAAGAAGGGTGGTTTTGGGAACTTTGTCCCTACTTGCTACAATTGTGGGGTACGTGGACATATGGTTCGAGATTGTCTGAAGTCAACTTCAACAAACAAGCTCACTTGTTTTAATTGAAACAAAGAAGGACACCGAAAGTCGGAGTGTCCCGATTTACGAAATGATAATGCTAAGCGTCTAGAGAAAGCGGCGGGTACGGCTAGGGGTCGCAACTATTTGATGATGAATGATGAAGCCAAGCAATCCAACAAGGTGGTCTCAGGTACTTTTATGGTTAACTCTAATCTGGCGAGGATTTTATTTGATAGCGGTGCAAATTTGTCGTTTGTGTCTCCAAAATTTGTGCCTAAACTTAATAGACCGTTATCTAAGTTAAGTCGTCCAGTAGAAGTCGAAATAACGGACGACAAGACGGTGCTAGTGGTTGATGTGTGTAAGAATTGTGATGTTGTTTTTGGTGCCGAGAACTTTCAAATTGATCTCATTCCGATGACCTTGGGCGATTTTGATATCGTTGTTGGTATGGATTGGCTCGATCGAAATAGAGCCGATATCGCATGCCATGAAAAATCTATTCGTGTGAAGACCCCAAGTGGGGGAGAGTTAAATATTCATGGCGATAAACGAAGAAGACTTGTGCCGATATGTTCTTTTGCACGGGCACATCGTTTTCTTGTTAGTGGTGGCATGGCTTTTATTGTCCATGTTGTTGATACTCATGATGAGCCACCAGCTATTCGTGAAATTCCGGTGGTTAGTGAATTCGAAGACGTTTTTCCGGACGAGTTACCGAGTGTCCCGGTGGAAAGACAAGTTGAATTTCACATTGAGTTGGTTCCGGGTGCTACTCCCATTGCTAAAACTCCTTATCGTTTAGCGCCGACAGAAATGCAAGAGTTGTTTAATCAAACCCAAGAGTTGCTTGAAAAGGGTTTCATTCAACCGAGTGCTTCGCCATGGGGCGCTCCGGTTTTATTCGTGAAGAAGAAGGATGGTAGTATGCGGATGTGCATCGATTACCGGGAGTTGAATAAAGTGACGATCAAGAATCGTTATCCATTGCCTCGGATTGACGATTTATTTGACCAACTCCAAGGTGCAACGTATTTCTCAAAGATTGACCTACGGTCCGGCTATCACCAAATGCGGGTCCGTGAGGAAGACAGTGAGAAAACGGCTTTTCGAACGCGTTATGGGCATTTTGAGTTTGTAGTTATGCCTTTCAGTCTTACGAATGCACCGGTGGCATTCATGGATCTTATGAACCGAGTGTGCCAACCTATGTTGGATAAGTCGGTAATTGTGTTCATTGATGACATACTTGTCTATTCGAAGAGTATGAAAGAACATGAACTTTATTTGCGGTGTGTGTTAAAGACGTTGCGGAAGGAGAAGTTGTATGCTAAATTCTCCAAATGTGAATTTTGGCTAAGGGAAGTTCAATTCCTTGGCCATATTGTGAACGAAAATGGTACTCAAGTAGATCCGGGGAAGATAGAGACGGTGAAGAGTTGGAGACGACCGACTACCCCTACGGAAATCCGAAGTTTTCTCGGATTGGCCGGTTATTATCATCGGTTTATCCAAGACTTTTCTAAGATCGCTTCTTCATTGACGAAATTGACGAGGAAGAACGCGAGGTTTATTTGGGAGAACGAGCAAGAAATTGCTTTCCAATTGCTAAAAGAGAAATTGTGTCAAGCTCCGGTGTTAGTGTTGCCGGAAGGTGTGGAAGACATGATGGTGTATTGTGATGCCTCTCTAAATGGGCTGGGGTGTGTTCTAATGCAAAGAGGTAAAGTCATTGCTTACGCCTCTCGACAATTAAAGGAACGCGAGACGATATATCCGATTCATGATCTTGAGTTAGCGGCGGTTGTACAGGCATTGAAAATTTAGCGCCATTACTTGTATGATGTGAAGAGTACAATTTATTCGGATCATAAGAGTTTGAAACATCTCTTTAACCAAAGAGATTTGAATTATCGTCAACGTAGGTGGATGGATGTGACGACCCGGAAATTTTCGATCAAATTTAAACTTTAATCTTAATATTATTTCGACATGATAAGCAAAGTCTAATAAATTGAATCTCAAAACTTTTGAACTATTTTCGTACATTCATTTGACTTCGACCATTATCGACGATTCACGAACAATTAGTTACAAATATATATATATATATATATATATATATATATATATATATATATATATATATATATATATATATATATATATATATATATATATATATATATATATATATATATATATATATGTGTAAAATCCATGTTTGTGTATTAAATATTTAGTGTAAATATATATATACTACATAATAAATAATATGTAATAATAATATTTAATATAATAAGTTTAATTATAATTAAATTATAGTTATTATAGTTATTATAGTAATATTAATATTAGTTTCATTTTTACTATTAATATTAATATCAATATCAGTATTAAAAAGTTATGATTATTAAGTTAAAGATATTAAAAAGAAAAATTATTATAAGAATGATTAAAGATAAAACTTTAATTATTGTTATGATTATTCATTATTATTATTACTAAAACTCATCATTTTTATTAGTATTAATATTAACATATTAATAATTATCATTTATTATTACTAATTCCTTTATCAATAATATTATTATTAATAACATTATTATTAGTATTATTATTATCATTATTATTATTATTAGTATTATTATTATTATTAGTATTATTATTATTATTATTATTATTATTATTATTATTATTATTATTATTATTATTATTATTATTATTATTATTATTATTATCAAATTATAAATCATATGGAAACAAATTAGGTAGAATTCAATGTCATATAGGTAGTACAAATCAGTTAAAAATTTCAACATCTGCTTTATTTTTTTTGTTCCTTTCTGTTTACTTGATTGTGAATATGTCGACCTATTTCTCCTCTTCAATAAACAATCCATGAATCAATTCTTGATTTCTACTTCCATTATTTGAATAATACAAGCATCATCACCTGCACGCTGTAAATCGTTGCCACTACCCGAAAATCCAACAAGAGAAAGAAAAGAAACAGACTCAGTTATTTTCGCAATACCTTTCAAACCTTAACTCAATTCAGAAACAATTAACGAAATCTAAAAATACAGAGGAGTTAGGAATCATCCAATTGTTCTATCTACAAATTTCCAGCCTCTAATTTCATCAATCGATTATGAAATTCGGAGTCAAAGATTCAAACTTAAAAAGTCAACAAATCTTCTGTGATCGAATTTGAGTTCGTGTTTGTGGTTTAAGTTCAATTGACAGTTCAAATAGTTTCTAGATGTGATTTGCAAACTATTTCATGAAGGAATCGGGGCTTGAAACAAACTTAAAATCGAAAGTGGGTCTTATTTTTTTTTCTTCTTTTTGCGACAGCAGCGAGGCTGCTCCATTATTTTTTTTTATTTTTTTTCGGTTGCTATTAATCAAGAACACCACTTCATTAAAAAAAAAAATTTTTGTTTGATACAAGTCAGAAATGTAAACACAAAAATCATGGCTTTGACTAATGGGGTCCCCTGGTTGATTTTAAAATCATGAAGAAGATGGAAAAGGAAACTGAGATAATCACGGGTTAAATTTAATTAAGTTTCGTAGGATATCAGAAAAACATGGATGGTGGAATGGTTAAGAGTGTTGACGGGTGTTCGAGAGGTCGGGGGTTCGAACCTTGGCATGCTCACTATATGTCTTTTTGGCCGATTTTTGGAGGTAGTTCCTTAGTATTATTTATTATTATTATTATTATTATTATTATTATTATTATTATTATTATTATTATTATTATTATTATTATTATTATTATTATTATTATTTTTATTATTACTTTTAACTTTATTATTGTTATTATTATTGTTAATACGAATTGTTATTATTATTATTGTTATTGTTAATTTTGGTATTGTTATTATTATTATTGTTATTATTAGTGATAAGAATTATTAATATTATTATTATTATGTATAAGTAGTATAATCGTTATTATTATTATTATTATTATTATCATTATTAGTGTTATTATTATTATTAACTTAAATATCATTCTTAACAATATCATTATTATTATTAGTATTATTATGATGAATATGTTTAATATTATTATTATTATGAAAATAATATAGATTATTATTATTTTCATAGATATTAGTATTAATATCTTTTTATGAACAAAATTAACATAAGTAATATTAGATATATTATCACAAGTATTATTATTATGTAATTACTAAAATCAGTATCATGACTTTCATTAACAAGTAAAATTAATATTTTAACAAGTATTATTATTAATATCATATTATTATCATTAATAGAGTTATTATTAACATTATTACCTTTATTAGTAATATAAACTATTAATACTATTATTATTTTTGCCATTACTAAGATTATGGAATTATTATTATAATTAGTACTTTTTATATGTATGTATATATATATATATATATATATATATATATATATAGTTATTACATATAGTTATTACATATAACATAACAAAACTTAATATTTTTATATATAATGAATATAGGTTATTAACATAAAAGTTATATTACTAATAATAATATATATAATTGTTTGACTACAAGTACATGATTTTATATATATATATATATATATATATATATATATATATATATATATATATATATATATATATATATATATATATATATATATATATATATATATATATATATATATATATATATATATATATATATATATATATATATATATATATGAATAATATAGGTTCGTGAATCCGAAGCCAACCCTGCATTGTTCAATATCGTCATATGTATTTTTACTACAAAATACATTACTGTGAGTTTCAGTTGCTCCCTTTTTAAATGCTTTTGTAATATATATTATTGGGACTGAGAATACATGCGTTTTTATAACTGTTTTACGAAATAGACACAAGTAATCAAAACTACATTATATGGTTGAATGATCAAAGCCGAATATGCCCCTTTTTGCTTGGTAGCCTAAGAATTAGGGAACATCACTAATTTTGAGAATTAGTGCACGCCTAATTGACGCGAATCCTAAAGATAGATCTATTGGGCCTAACGAACCCCATCCAAAGTACCGGATGCTTTAGTACTTCGAATTCGTTTTTATCATGCCCGAAGGATTTCTCGGAATGATAGGGGATATTCTTATATGTATCTTGTTAATGTCGGTTACCAGGTGTTCACTATATGAATGATATTTTTGTCTCTATGCATGGGACGTATATTTATGAGAAATGAAAATCTTGTGGTCTATTAAAATGATGGAAATGAATATTTATGTTAAACTAGTGAACTCACCAACCTTTTTGTTGACACTTGAAAGCATGTTTATTCTCAGGTATGAAAGAAATTTTCCGCTGTACATTTGCTCAACTTAGAGATATTACTTGGAGTCATTCATGACATATTTCAAAAGACGTTGCATTCGAGTCGTTGAGTTCATCAAGATTTTTATTAAGTCAATTATAGTTAGATATATTATGAAATGGTGTGTATGCCGTCAACTTTCGACGTAATGAAAGATTGTCTTTTTCAAAAACGAATGCAATGTTTGTAAATTGTATCATATAGAGGTCAAGTACCTCGCGATGTAAACAACTATTGTGAATCATTTATAATCGATATAGACTTCGTTCAGATGGATTAGGATGGGTCATGAAAGTTGGTATCAGAGCGGTGGTCTTAGCGAACCAGGTCTGCATTAGTGTGTATAACTGATAAGTCGTTAGGATGCATTAGTGAGTCTGGACTTCGACCGTGTCTGCATGTCAAAAGTTTTGCTTATCATTAGTGTCGAAAATTATTTGCTTATCATCCTTAAAGTCTAGACCCTTCCTGCCTCTATTGCATAAACAGTGTATAGATAAATTCATATCTTAGCGTATCTGTTATTGTTGCCCTTGCCTGACAGCTTCCGTAGATTCCTCCGTAACTTATGGGATTTTAGTATTATATATGCATATGTAAATTGATCAATCCTTAATTAGCGATGTTACTTAATTACGAATTGAGTGCAATAAGAATGGAGGATGGAATGTTTGATGATTATTTTGAGCCCCGATGATCGTCTTTCACTTTAACTATCAAGTGATCAACCACCTCGACCCGGTCTTGATTGTTAATTAGCTTAATTCACCTTTGCGCGGTGTAAAAATCCCTTGAGCAATATCACAAGTGGAAATTACAAAGGCTTAGGCAAAATGGCAGAGAATCAACAACAACCTATAAATGAGAGGCCAAGCTCTCTATTTATAGTGTTCGAGATAACCGCGATCCGCGGATTGCTTATCCTTCTGCGAAAACTCAGCGGATTGAACCGCAGTCCCCGATTAGTGCGGAAACACAGCTGCTATGCTTATTTTCAGCGGATACTTCATGACTTTGCATTATAATCCGCATAACTCTGCTCTTGGCTTTTGGCAAATAAAATATACATATACAATGCTATGTATATGATCATAAATTATGTATTGCAGGGTACTAATCTACATCCTATTCTATTCCTTATCAAAAATCCTTCATCTGATCGTACGAGATGAATCCCTTAACCAGTTCGAATTCCTCGGATTCCGACAGCTATTCCGATATGGAGTTACACCTATCAGTGTCACCAGAATGAATCAACCAATCAGTCATCCCCAATTCATCTGATGGTTTCGTAGTCGACTAAATCAATGGAGACGAGAAGAAGGCGATCCTTTCCGCTCACCAACCTGCACTCTTGGCGATGACCCTGAAGCACTTATCGGTGAACTTGTTCGTAATACTATTTTCTCTCTCATTTCCTGAATATCTCTCCAAGATTATATTCTATCTAAAAATTCTAAACCTTATTCATTCGCTCGTTCCTACCGACAATCATCCCGGAGTAATAAGTCAACGAGCTTCGCGCCCGAGTTGTAGCCCTGGAAATATGGTGCAAAATGTACCAGCTTCAGCAACATCAACGGCATCAACTGTACCACCAGCAACAACACAAACCACAACAACACACGCCTCAACATCACAATCGGTACCCCGAGCATAATCATCGTTCTACATGATGTTCTGCATCATTTATCTTCGTTCAACATGGCGAATATGTAATCTCTAATGTTTTAGAGATTAAATATTCTTGTTCTAACGTAAAGCAAATGAGTTTAATATCGTATTAACTCATTAAATCCATGATTGCATCTGAAGAAAATATATATACGAGTATATTTTCATAAAGATTGTAATTAAAAATTCTTTCGTACAAACTGTTAATGGTGAAAATATTTTAACGGGTAGGTAATACCCGAGGAATATTTAGATTTCACTTTAATAAGTTACACTGTACATTCATCAAAGCTGAATCAACAGTCATTTACTATCCTATTTACACTCACCGATATACGTGTCTGTTCACCGCAGAATAACCATTTTCATTCAATTTCATATTTGGATTTTGATCTATAAGAATCCAACAAGTGGCATAATGAAGAAAACATTGGACAAAAATAAAAATTTGTTAGAAACAAACAAATTAACCATGAGAAAATTTTGTTAAGAATCCACGCTAACAAAATCCTAGCTAACTGTTCCTAGCTAACTGTTAATTCCTTATTACATTTATTTAGCGCAATTTAATTATCGCAATTTATTTATCGCAATTTAAATTCTCGTAATTTTATTTATTGTCATTTAATTTCTGTTATTTATTTTACGCACTTTAAATATCGGGACACGTATACAAGGTTTTGACATATCATATTGTGAAGACCCGGAAATTTCCGATCAAATTTGAACTTGATCTTTGTATGTTTCCAACATGATAAGCAAAGTCTGTAATGTGGAAGTCTCGAAAACTTGGAAACTATGTTCATGTATGCAATTACCGTTCGACCATTATCGACGATTCACGAACAATTGTTTGTAAATATATATAAATGTAAATATATCTAATAATGTGAAGTAATAAAAGACAACTGAAACATTAGAATTAAATAGTATAATATATTAGATAATAAAGATCTATGTAAATATATATATATAAACATATATATATATATATATATATATATATATATATATATATATATATATATATATATATATATATATATATATATACATCTATTGATATATATGATTCCTAACCATAATTAATATAACATGTATATTCTAATGGATAAATATTGAAAATTAAATTTATGTTATTATTAAGTATCACATAGTTAAAAAAATGTAATATATTAAATTGAATTTATAAGTTAAAATAATTATTATAGTATTCCAATTATTGATAATAATATTATCATTAATAATAGTGACCTTATTATAAATAATATTTTTATTATGAATAATGTTAATATTATCAGCTTCATAATTAATACCATTATTATTATTATTATTTATTATTATTATTATTATAGAGTAATATTAATTTGAGTCCATAAATTAAGTTGAGATTCAAGGGACCAATGAGAGCGCGACAAGTGTCGCGAAAATCACATGTGATTGAAAAAAAATTCAAAATTTTTTTATTTTTTTTAAATTTTTTTAAAATTTTTTTTTTTACAATCACACGTGATTTACCTGCACAATCACATGTGATTGAATTGTACAATCACATGTGATTGGATTTGCCATGCATAATCACATGTGATTGGGTTTACAATCACATGTGATTGACACGCATAATCACATATGATTTTAAAAAAAAAATTCGAAAAAAAAATTTTGAAAAAAAAATTTCGAAAAAAAAATTTCAAAAAAATAAATTTTCGAATTTTTTTTTTCTCAATCACATGTGATTTTCGCGCCACATGTCGCGTTCTCATTGGTCCCTTTGTTTTCAAGCAAATTTATGGATCCAAGTGATTACAACTCTATTATTATAATTATTAACATAATTAATATTGGTGTTATTATTAATATCTATTAGAAAATAATACAATTTAATTATTCTTATCACTAATAATATTATTATCATTTTTATGATTTTTAGTATTGTTATTAGTATTATTATTATTATAATTAGTAGAAAAATTATAATGTTAGTTATTCTTATGATTATTATTATTATTACTATGTATTATTTTAAATTATCAACTATTATGATTCTTATCATTTTTTCCATAAATATGGATATTACTAGTATTATTTGATATTAATATTATTACTACTAATAATATTGGAAGCATTATTACTATTTATATGATTATATTTATTAATTATTAATATTGATTATATATTATATATATATATATATATATATATATATATATATATATATATATATATATATATATATATATATATATATATATGTAAAATTAAAGGAAAGGATCGAAATTCTGTTTAAAGTAGCTATCAAACTTTTTCATAAATTCTGTCAACATCTCATAAAACGATCCACGTAGATGTTAAACACTTCAAACGATTTTCATTCTTCATTCCCTCCTTTGATAAAACCCACAACAATTTTACCACCCAAGAACTTCGACCACCCATACCACAAGATCGAATTCTTTTTCTGTTTAACCTCTATCCCTCATAATACCCCACTCCACCAACGAGCCACCATAACCCGTCACTCTTTTCATCTCTCTTTAATTCATCATATCTCTTTTAAACCCATCATAAACCGTCACCTTTTGGTTACATTTTCTTATTTTGGTTGCTATAGGCTACAACCCAAAACACCATTAAAATAACTTCTGTGACTACTCGACTTTGCTGCTACACTGCTACTTTCTGATTTATATAAACTATAAACTAACACCACTCGCCACCCTAAATTGCCATGGAAACACCCCAACAACCCCATCATTTTCTATTATTCGTTATTGCAAGGATCAGTCTAAGTTCTGTTGATTAAAAACCACCATAATCGAACCTTAACTGCAGCTCCTGTCTCCGTTTATATTTCGATAAAGTAATGAAGTTATTTATTGTGAAACAAAAGAGATAATAATGAGGTTTTAATGATTGATGATGAGAGTTGTTAGTGGATGTTGAGTTGTTGAATTATGATGATAATTGGCGAATAAGGAATGTTGGGCAATGATAGGATTTAAATAACAATAAAGGTATAGCCAGTCGACATCTGCTTTTCTGTTTTCCATTTAAAAAAAACCCCTCAGAAGTCGATTTCTATTTACGAAGTATTTGCTTTCATAATTGGGCCGAGGGCCTTACTTTGTTGTTGGACCAAATCCTATGTAAACTGTTGGGCCGTGATCACTTTGCATTTATTTTGGGCAAGGTTGATAAGGATAAGGTTATGATAATGATAATGAAGAACATGATGAGAATTTTGATTATGATAATGAAGTGACGATGATGGTTACAACGTATGAAGATGAAGGATGAACACGAAGATGATGAGTGGAAGGTGGTGACATGAAATAATGATGGTTGAGGTTTGATGTTACATGGCAGGGTAAAGAGGAGGATTCGATGGTCATGAGATCATGACATGATGATGATTTGAATAACGATGATGATGAATTATAGATGAATTATAATTAGATGATAATTATTAAATTAAGAAATTCATTAGATAATAGAAAATGGGCTATATAGTTTTGGTTAGGGAATTAAATCATAAAAACAGAATGGATCGGACGGTTGGGTGCTGTTTGTGTTATACGAGAGGTCGCGGGTTCGAACCCGCACTGAGACATTTTTTTTTAGAAACGCACTCCTTAAGGTAGTAATTACATTATTATTATTATTACTATTATCATTATTATTATAATTGTTATTATTAATTATTATTTTTATTATGTTATTACTAATACTAAAAATATAATTATTATTATCATTAATACAATTAATATTATTAACATTATTATTACCAATATCATTATTAGTATTATTATCATTATTTTAGTATTATCATAATTATTATTATTATTTTTAAGAACTAAAAGATATTTATATAAAAATATAATTATTACATATATCATAAGTATATTTAATTTACTATTTTAATATAAAAGAAACATATATAGATATATAAAACATTGAAATAACAAGTACATTATAATAAGTGATATATTATATAATTAATATATAAACTGGTTTGATTATTATTACATGATAATTATATGTGTTAATATATATATATATATATATATATATATATATATATATATATATATATATATATATATATATATATATCTATGATATAGGTTCGTGAATCCGAGGCCAACCTTACACTTGTTCAATGCCGTCATATGTATTTTTACTACGAAATACAGTATGGTGAGTTTCATTTGCTCCATTTTACTCTTTACATTTTTGGGACTGAGAATACATGCGCTGCTTTTATAAATGTTTTACAAAATAAGCACAAGTTCATGAAACTACATTCTACCATTGTTTTGTTATACCGGATATCTGTACTTATTATTATTATGCTTGGTAACCTAAGAATTAGTGAAAAACACTAATTGACACGAATCCTAAAGGTAGATCTACGGGCACCAACCACCCCCATTTTCGAATAGTGGAAATGCTTTAGTACTTCGAAGGGTTCTTGTCATACATTTGAATAGTGGAATGTATGATGCCAGATATCTTAAGCGCTCTATGTTAAGGTCGGTTACCAGGTGACTCATCGTATGAATGATTTTTGCAGTTGTAATGATCCTGCACATTTAATTAAATGAAATCTTGTGGCTTATTAAACATTATGATTATTATAAAGAAATTAAACCTATGAACTCACCAACCTTTTAGTTGACACTTTAAAGCATGTTTATTCACAGGTATTAAAGAAACCTTCCGCTGTGCATTTGCTCATTTTAGAGATATCACTTGGAGTCATTCATGATACATTTCAAACGACGTTGCATTCGAGTCAACTATAGTTGGATATATTATGAGATGGTATGCATGTCGTCAACTTTCGATGTAATAAAAGATTGTCTTTTCAAAAATGAATGCAATGTTTGTAAAATTGTATCATATAGAGGTCAAGTACCTCGCGATGTAATCAACTGTTATGAATTGTTTATAATCGATATGGACTTCGTCTGGATGGATTAGGACGGGTCTTCACAGTTGGTATCAGAGCGATGGTCGTAGTGAACCAGGTCTTGCATTAGTGTGTCTAACTAGTAGTTGTTAGGATGCATTAGTGAGTCTGGACTTCGACCTAGTAGTTATTAGGTTATATTAATAAGTCTAAACTTGAACCTGGTCCGCATGTCAAAAGTTTTGCTTATCATTCTTTACCGAAAAATATTCACCTATCATTGTCAGTCTCAACACTTCTTATTGCAATTATTGCATAGATGGTGTACAGACAAATTCATATCTTAGCGTATCTGCTAATTCATATCTTAGCGTATCTATTACGGTAAACTTTGCCTGATATCTCCCGTAAATTTCTCCGTAATTTAAGGAATCCTAGTACTATATATATATATATATATATATATATATATATATATATATATATATATATATATATATATATCTATGCATTTTATGCATTGAGAATACCATCCAACTATCAATTGCTGTCACTAAACGTTTCATACCAAAAATATTTTTTTTGTGATAGCGAAAGATGGCCTCTACAAATCATCTAAGTTCCTCTGACTCCGAAGACAGTGTGACGGGAGCACACCAACCAATCAATTACCGTGATTACTGGAGAAGATGGGGTGGGTTCACGACATACTCACCTTATGGAGAAGAGAATAAGGTACTCCATATCCTGAACCGAATCTACCACCTAACCTTGGAAGATATTCGATCTCTACCTCACACTGATAACCAACCAGGGTTAGTAGAAGAAGTTAAAGAACTTCGAGTTCGAGTGCTAACCTTGGAGAATATGGTTCAAAACTTACAAGCACCAACAGCATCACCGGCACTAACAGTACCACCAACATCAGTACCAGCAGCACCAGTACCACTAACCACAACTAACCACAACATCCGCATCACACATCTCGAACCCATAATCTATACCTCGAACATCAACATCATACGCACCATAGGTACCAAGGTGTACCAACAATAATTAACGATGAAGTATTGATCCATAACTTCATTAATATTCTGCGAAGAATATGTGGTTCCTAATAGTTTTAGAGATTATTTATTCTAGCACAAACCAAAAAGCAAATGAGATTAATATCATATTAACTCATTAGATCCATGATTACATCTGAAGAAAATATATATGCAAGTATATTTTCATAAAGATTGTAATTAAAAATTCTTTTGTACAAACTGTTAATCATGAAAATATTTTAACGGGTAGTTAATACCCGAGGAATATTTAAGATTTCGCATTAATAAGTTACACTGTACATTTTTCGAATCTGATTCAACGGTCATTTACTATCCTATTTACATTCACCGATATACATATCCGTTAACCACCGAATAACCATTTTCATTCAATTTCATATTTGGATTTTGAACTATCAGAATCCAACAAGTGGCATAATGAAGAAAACATTGGACAAAATAAAATTTGTTAGAAACAAACAAATTTATTATGAGAAATTTTGTTAAGAATCCACGCTAACTGTTCCTAGCTAACTGTTCCTAGCTAACTGTTAATTCCGTATTACCTTTTATTTATCGCAATTTATTTATTGCAATTTATTTATAGCATTTTATTTATCGCAATTTTAATTCTCGCAATTTTATTTATCGTCATTTAATTTCTGTTATTTATTTTACGCACTTTAAATATCGGGACACGTATACAAGGTTTTGACATATCACATCGACACATCTATATATATTATTTGTAATCACCATAGACACTCTATATGCAGTAATGATCAAGTTCTCTATACAGGGTTGAGGTTGATTCTACAATAATATATATAGTTTGAGTTATGATCGAGTTTGAGACATGTACACGGGTCACGATACGTATTAATTAATTCGAATATTATATATTAAGCTATATATGAATTATTGGACTGTTATATGTGGACTATCAACTGTGGACTACCAACATTGGATAATTAAAATGAATTAAAATATTGATTATAACATATGAAACTAAACATTTCTTCAAGTTTGCCACTTGATTTCATCCTAAACCTCATTTGTATCTTGACGATTACGATCTGCATTCAAACCTTTCATGATTCTGGAAAACACCTCAAACTAGAGGATGAACCAACCGCACTTCATCTACAGAAGAAAAGATTGATACACATAGTTATGCACCTGAAAAATACTCGGAACCTGAGTAAACGTTTAACACGTATCTGTGCTAGCACCTTTGACATTGTTATTACCGAAAAATTACTTTACAATCCCTTTTCAAAGTAGCCAATTTTGTCACAGCTCCAGCAAGTCAACTTCAACTTTCATTCAGGTTTGCCTTAATATAACTTTGATATATATGCGTGCTCATTTATTGTTATCGGAGAACCTTTTATATTCCACCATATTACTATCAGTGTTTAATCATCTAAAAACACAATTCTCCTGAAACCACCTCGGATTGATAATCGACGATTCAGATATGACTGCATTAAATGCAGAGGAAAAGTAAAATCGTAGATGGCCTAAATGGCTAAGAGTTTGATGATAAAGAATGGAGTGTTGGGAATGCTCGATAGAAAATTTGGTACTAAAAAACGGATTGAGCTAACCATGAAGGAGACCAAGGACTAATACAAGGACCAAACCCTATATTCAAAGAATCCAGGTAATTCTGGATCCGCCGAAATCTTTAGAGAGTATCTTGTTCCGAAGTCATGTTAAAATCTTGCGAAAAAATTTTCTTCATCAACCTTCGAACTTAGAAATCCCAAAATATCATCATAAATATCTTCGATATTTCTGAGGATATTTTCATAAATATTCTTGTTCGAAATTATCTACCTCTTCGTGTTTTCTGTATTCCATTATATTGGAAACTTCTGTAAAATCTAAGTATAAATTATGAATGAATTGTGGAGAAGTGTTGGGAATTGGAGCATGAGTTAGTAAAATATAATGACGCTTGGCCAACATGATTATATTACAGTAAGTCATGCTAGAAGTTCTATTGGAACATGATGATTCACAGATCATAACGTCGTCATGTGCCATATTACATAACTCTTTCATTCTACTTAACTTCTGAACATATCAAGAAAATGTATTCTTGATGGTTCTATCTTCCGTGATGTTGATAAATTTGAAAATCAAATCGTGCTATTACATTCTTCCTTGTTTAGAACATTAAGTTCATTCGAAACTCCATACTTACAAATTTTGGACCGTTACTCGAAGTCGAAAGGAGAATAAAAAGACAAAGAGCTCCAAAACATAAGGGAAGATATAAAACTCGACAACAACACAGAAATCACAAACCGTGTACATTAATACGAATAGCAATATAAAGACACGGGAGTATGATAAACACAATAACCCTAAGAGCGAAGTAGAAGTAAACAGATTCCTTCGGTTGTAGATGAAAAAGGAGAATGATCGATAGGAAAGTCAGAAATATATCCAGAATTAAAACTGGATGAAGCATATTGACTGATGATTTGAAAGTATGAATTAAAATATAGAAAATGGGAGTGGTGAGAAGTAAGGGGACGAAAGAAGTTCATTTATAGTGAAAATACCAGACAAAGTAATCGAGACAGATGATCGCATTTAATTATAGAGATCTTAATTTCCATAAATTCCGAAGGATCAGATCTTATAGATTTCCAAGATTTTCTTTAAATCCCTTAAATTCCGGAAATCAACTATGACTACGTTACCGGTTAAGTCGAACCTGCATTCACTCATTCTATGCTTTTGTGATAGCTTCACTCATACTCTTCAGATAAACGAATTGTTTATTTCATATTACTCAATGATGATAAAACTCTATTTATCAACTCATATTCGTCATGAAAACATTCTTATTGGTAACCATGACGACCTCACTCAAATTTCGGGACGAAATTTCTTTAACGGGTAGGTACTGTGACGACCCAGAAATTTCCGATCAAATTTAAACTTGATATTTATATGTTTCCGACACGATAAGCAAAGTCTGTAATGTGGAAGTCTCGAAAACTTGGAAACTATGTTCATGTATGCAATTACCATTCGACCATTATCGATGATTCACGAACAATTGTTTGTAAATATATATAAATGTAAATATATCTAATAATGTGAAGTAATAAAATACAACTAAAACATTAGAATTAAATAGTATAATATATTAGATAATAAAGATCTATGTAAATATATGTATATATAAACATATATATATACATCTATTGAAATATATGATTCCTAACCATAATTAATATAACTTGTATATTCGAATGGATAAATATTGAAAATTAAATTTATGTTATTATTAAGTATCACATAGTTAAAAAAAATATGTAATATATTAAATTGAATTTATAAGTTAAAATAATTATTATAGTATTTCAATTATTGATTATAATATTATCATTAATAATAATGACCTTATTATAAATAATATTTTTATTATGAATAATGTTAATATTATCAGCTTCATAATTAATACCATTATTATTATTATTTATTATTATTATTATTATAATTATTAACATAATTAATATTGGTGTTATTATTAATATCTATTAGAAAATAATACAATTTAATTATTCTTATCACTAATAATATTATTATCATTGTTATGATTTTTAGTATTGTTATTAGTATTATTATTATTATAATTAGTAGAAAAATTATAATGTTAGTTATTCTTATGATTATTATTATTATTACTATGTATTATTTTAAATTATCAACTATTATGATTCTTATCATTTTTACCATCAATATGGATATTACTAGTATTATTTGATATTAATATTATTACTACTAATAATATTGGAAGCATTATTATTATTTATATGATTATATTTATTAATTATTAATATTGATTATATATTTTATATATATATGTAAAATTAAAGGATAGGATCGAAATTCTGTTTAAAGTAGCTATCAAACTTTTTCATAAATTGATTGCTTTCTGTAATAGGTACAAATTGATTCCAATCCAATTAATCAAAATACAAAAACGAAATCTGTTGAAGTCGTTTTCATAATTATTTTCTATTGATATTCCATTTTCTTATTCTTGTCTGATTAAAAATTCTGTCAACATCTCATAAAATGATCCACGTAGCTCTTAAACACTTCAAACGATTTTCATTCTTCATTCCCTCCTTTGATAAAACCCACAATAATTTTACCACCCAGGAACTTCAACCACCCACACCACAAGATCGAATTCTTTTTCTGTTTAACCTCTATCCCTCATAATACCCAACTCCACCAACGAGCCACCATAACCCGTCACTCTTTTCATCTCTCTTTAATTCATCATATCTCTTTTAAACCCATCATAAACCGTCACCTTTTGGTTGCATTTTCTTATTTTGGTTGCTAAAGGCTACAACCCAAAGCACATTAAAATAACTTCTGTGACTACTCGACTTTGCTGCTACACTGCAAGTTTCTGATTTATACAAACTATAAACTAACACCACTCGCCACCCTAAATCGCCATGGAAACACCCCAACAACCCCATCATCTTCTATTATTCGTTATTGCAAGGATCAGTCCAAGTTCTGTTGATTAAAAACCACCATAATCGAACCTTAACTGCAGCTCCTGTCTCTGTTTATATTTCGATAAATTAATGAAGTTATTTATTGTGAAACAAAAGAGATAATAATGAGGTTTTAATGATTGATGATGAGAGTTGTTAGTGGATGTTGAGTTGTTGAATTATGATGATAATTGGCGAATAAGGAATGTTGGGCAATGATAGGATTTAAATAACAATAAAGGTATAGCCAGTTGACATCTGCTTTTCTATTTTCCATTTAAAAAAAACCCCTCAGAAGTCAATTTCTATATTACGGAGTATTTGCTTTCATAATTGGGCCGAAGGCCTTAATTTGTTGTTGACCAAATCCTATGTAAACTGTTAGGCCGTGATCACTTTGCATTTTTGTTGGGCAAGGTAGATAAGGATAAGGTTATGATAATGATAATGAAGAACATGATCAGAATTTTGATTATGATAACAAAAAGACGTGGATGGTTACAATGTATGAAGATGAAGGATGATCACGAAGATGATGAGTGGAAGGTGGTGACATGAAATAATGATGGTTGAGGTATGATGTTACATGGCAGGGTAAAGAGGAGGATTCGATGGTCATGAGATCATGACATGATGATGATTTGAATAATGATGATGATGAATTATAGATGAATTATAACTAGATGATATTGATTAAATTAAGAAATTCATTAGATAATAGAAAATGGGCTATATAGTTTTGGTTAGGGAATTAAATCGGAAAAACAGAATGGATCGGGCGGTTGGGTGATGTTTGTGTTATACGAGAGGTTGCGGGTTCGAACCCCCACTGAGACATTTTTTTTTTTAGAAACTCACTCCTTAAGGTAGTAATTACATTATTATTATTATTACTATTATCATTATTATTATAATTGTTATTATTAATTATTATTGTTATTATGTTATTACTAATACTAAAAATATAATTATTATTATCATTAATACAATTAATATTATTAACATTATTATTACCAATATCATTATTAGTATTATTATCATTATTTTAGTATTATCATAATTATTATTATTATTTTTAAGAACTAAAAGATATTTATATAAAAATATAATTATTACATATATCATAAGTATATTTAATTTACTATTTTAATATAAAAGAAACATATATAGATATATAAAACATTGAAATAACAAGTACATTATAATAAGTGATATATTATATAATTAATATATAAACTGGTTTGATTATTATTATTATTATTATTATTATTATTATTATTATATATATATATATATATATATATATATATATATATATATATATATATATATATATATATATATATATATATATATATATATATATATATATATATATATATATATATATATATATATATGATATAGGTTCGTGAATGCGATGCCAACCTTACACTTGTTCAATGCCGTCATATGTATTTTTACTATGAAATACAGTATGGTGAGTTTCATTTGCTCCCCTTTACTCTTTACATTTTTGGGACTGAGAATACATGCGCTGCTTTTATAAATGTTTTACAAAATAAGCACAAGTTCATGAAACTACATTCTACGATTGTTTTATTATACCGGATATCTGTACTTATTATTATTATGCTTGGTAACCTTATGAAATCTCCCGTTCATATTGATTATAAACGTTCCATATTAATTGATTTCGTTGCGAGGTGTTGACCTCTATATGAGACGTTTTTCAAAGACTGTATTCATTTTTAAAACAACCATAACCTTTATTTTATCAATAAAGTTTTTAAAAACATTACGTAGATTATCAAATAATGATAATCTAAAATATACTGTTTACACACGACCATTACATAATGGTTTACAGTAGAAATATATTACATCGACATATGTTTCTTGAATGTAGTTTTTACAAAATATCATACAAACATGGACTCCAAATCTTGTCCTTATTTTAGTATGTAACAGCGGAAGCTCTTAGTATTCACCTGAGAATAAACATGCTTTAAACTTCAACAAAAATGTCGGTGAGTTATAGGTTTAACCATTATATATCAAATCGTAACAATAGACCACAAGATTTCATATTTCAATACACATCCCATATATAGAGATAAAAATCATTCATATGGTGAACACCTGGTAACCGACATTAACAAGATGCATATATAAGAATATCCCCATCATTCCGGGACACCCTTCGGATATGATATAAATTTCGAAGTACTAAAGCATCCGGTACTTTGGATGGGGTTTGTTAGGCCCAATAGATCTATCTTTAGGATTCGCGTCAATTAGGGTGTCTGTTCTCTAATTCTTAGATTACCAGACTTAATAAAAAGGGGCATATTCGATTTCGATAATTCAACCATAGAAAGAAGTTTCACATACTTGTGTCTATTTTGTAAATCATTTATAAAACCTGCATGTATTCTCATCCCAAAAATATTAGATTTTAAAAGTGGGACTATAACTCACTTTCACAGATATTTCCTTCCTCGGAAATAAGACTTGGCCACGGATCGATTCACGAACCTATAAAAATATGTACATATATATCAAAGTATGATCAAAATATAATTACAACCATTTTTATTATGTTTTAAAGATTTGGGTGTATTAATTTAGCTGTCCTCGTTAGTAACCTACAACTAGTTGTCCACAGTTAGATGTACGGAAATAAATCGATATATATTATTTTGAATCAATCCACGACCCAGTGTATACATGTCTCAGGCTAGATCACAACTCAAAGTATATATATTTTTGGAATCCACCTCAACCCTGTATAGCTAACTCCAACATTACTGCATATAGAGTGTCTATGGTTGTTCCAAATAATATATATACATGGGTCGATATGATATGTCAAAACATTTGCATACGTGTCTATGGTATCCCAAGATTACATAATATATTAGAATACATGTATAATACAATATAAGTTAGCTAGGATATGATTTGTATAGATTTGTTAAACATTTCCCGTAGCTAAAAAGATCAAAAATATCCAATCTTGTTTTACCCATAACTTCTTCATTTTAAATCCGTATTGAGGGAATCAAATTGCTATGGTTTCATATTGAATTCTAATTTAAGAATCCAAACAGAAAAAGTATAGGTTTATAGTGGGAAATTTAAGTTACATGTCAATTACTAAAGAGGTAGTCATTTCCGTCGAAAGAACGACATCTTGATGACCATTTTGAAAAACAT
This sequence comes from Rutidosis leptorrhynchoides, assembly GCF_046630445.1. Taxonomy (NCBI): domain Eukaryota; kingdom Viridiplantae; phylum Streptophyta; class Magnoliopsida; order Asterales; family Asteraceae; genus Rutidosis; species Rutidosis leptorrhynchoides. The sequence continues at coordinate 216,658,076 of NC_092338.1, read as the reverse complement.
ACTTTCACTTTGAGTTTAACCAAAATTTTTGGATATAGTTTCATGTTCATATGAAAAATTATTTTCCTATAAGAACAACTTTTAAATCAAAGTTTATCATAGTTTTCAATTATCCAAACCAAAACAGCCCCCGGTTTCACTACGACGGCGTATATCCGATTTTATGGTGTTCATCGTGTTTTCAGGTTTTAAATCATTAAGTTAGCATATCATATAGATATAGAACATGTGTTTAGTTGATTTTAAAAGTCAATTTAGAAGGATTAACTTTTGTTTGTGAACAAGTTTAGAATTAACTAAACTATGTTCTAGTGATTACAAGTTTAAACCTTCGAATAAGATAGCTTTATATGTATGAATCGAATAATGTTATGAACATCATTACTACCTCAAGTTTTCTGGATAAAACTACTGGAAATGAGAAATATGGATCTAGTTTCAAAGGATCCTTGGATGGCTTGAAAGTTCTTGAAGCAGAATCATGACACGAAAACAGTTCAAGTAAGATTTTCACTCGAAATAAGATTGTTATAGCTGTAGAAATTGAATCAAAGTTTGAATATGAATATTACCTTGAATTAGAAAGATAACCTACTGTAAATAACAAAGGTTTCTTGATCTTAGATGATTACTTGTAATGGATTAGAAAGCTTGGAAGTAGACTTGCAAACTTGGAAGTATTCTTAATTTTTATGAAACTATACTTATGGAATTTATGAAGAACACTTAGAACTTGAAGATGGAACTTGAGAGAGATCAATTAGATGAAGAAAATTGAAGAATGAAAGTGTTTGTAGGTGTTTTTAGTAATTGGTATATGGATTAGATATAAAGGATATGTAATTTTGTTTTCATGTAAATAAGTCATGAATGATTACTCATATTTTTGTAATTTTATGAGATATTTCATGCTAGTTGCCAAATGATGGTTCCCACATGTGTTAGGTGACTCAAATGGGCTGCTAAGAGCTGATCATTGGAGTGTATATACCAATAGGACATACATCTAAAAGTTGTGTATTGTACGAGTACGAATACGGGTGCATACGAGTAGAATTGTTGATGAAACTGAACGAGGAGGTAATTGTAAGCATTTTTGTTAAGTAGAAGTATTTTGATAAGTGTCTTGAAGTCTTTCAAAAGTGTATGAATACATATTAAAACACTACATGTATATACATTTTAACTGAGTCGTTAAGTCATCGTTAGTCGTTACAAGTAAATGTTGTTTTGAAACCTTTAGGTTAACGATCTTGTTAAATGTTGTTAATCCATTGTTTATTATATCAAATGAGATGTTAAATTTTTACATTATCATGATATTATGATATATAATATATCTTAGTATGATATATATACAGTTAAATGTCATTACAACGATAATCGTTACATATATGTCTCGTTTCGAAATCATTAAGTTAGTAGTCTTATTTTTACATATGTAGTTCATTGTTAATACACTTAATGATATAATTACTTATCATTTAACATAATTAACCAAGTGTATCAATATCTTTATATGATTCATATGTACCTAGTAAGACGTTGTTATAATGATAATCGTTATATATATCGTTTTCGAGTTTCTTAATTTAATAGTCTCATTTTTATGTATATAACTCATTGTTAAAATACCTAATGAGATACTTACTTATAATAAAATCATGTTAACCATATATATATCATCGTATAGTTTTTACAAGTTTTAACGTTCGTGAATCGCCGGTCAATTTGGGTGGTCAATTGTCTATATGAAACCTATTTCAATTAATCAAGTCTTAACAAGTTTGATTGCTTAACATGTTGGAAACATTTAGTCATGTAAATATCAATCTCAATTAATATATATAAACATGGAAAAGTTCGGGTCACTACAGTACCTACCCGTTAAATAAATTTCGTCCCGAAATTTTAACTCTTGAAGGTGTTGACGAATCTTCTGGAAATAGATGCGGATATTTCTTCTTCATCTGATCTTCATGCTCCCAGGTGAACTCGGGTCCTCTACAAGCATTCCATCAAACCTTAACAATCGGTATCTTGTTTTGCTTAAGTCTCTTAACCTCACGATCCATTATTTCAACGGGTTCTTCAATGAACTTAAGTTTTTCATTGATTTGGATTTCGTCCAATGGAATAGTGAGATCTTCTTTAGCAAAACATTTCTTCTAATTCGAGACATGGAAAGTGTTATGTATAGCCGCGAGTTGTTGAGGTAGCTCCAGTTGGTAAGCTACTGGTCCGACACGATCTATAATCTTGAATGGTCCAATGTACCTTGGATTTAGTTTCCCCCGTTTACCAAATCTAACAATGCCTTTCCAAGGTGAAACCTTAAGCATGACCATTTCTCCAATTTCAAACTCTATATCTTTTTTTTTACTGTCCGCGTAGCTCTTTTGTCGACTCTGGGCGATTTTCAATCGTTGTTGAATTTGGATGATTTTCTCGGTAGTTTCTTGTATTATCTCCGGACCCGTAATCTGTCTATCCCCCACTTCATTCCAACAAATCGGACACCTGAACTTTCTACCATAAAGTGCCTCAAACGGCGCCATCTCAATACTAGAATGATAACTGTTGTTGTAGGAAAATTCTGCTAACGGTAGGTGGCGATCCCAACTGTTTCCGAAATCAATAACACATGCTCATAGCATGTCTTCAAGCGTTTGTATCATCCTTTCGCTCTGCCCATCAGTTTGTGGATGATAGGCAGTACTCATGTCTAGACGAGTCCCCAATGCTTGTTGCAATGTCTGCCAGAACCTTGAAACAAATCTACCATCCCTATCAGAGATAATAGAGACGGGTATTCCATGTCTGGAGACAGCCTCCTTCAAATACAATCGCGCTAACTTCTCCATTTTGTCATCTTCTCTCATTGGCAGGAAGTGTGCTGACTTGGTAAGACGATCAACTATTACCCAAATAGTATCATAACCACTTGCAGTCCTTGGCAATTTAGTAATGAAATCCATGGTAATGTTTTTCCATTTCCATTCCGGGATTTTAGGTTGTTGTAGTAGACCTGATGGTTTCTGATATTCAGCTTTGACCTTAGAACACGTCAAACATTCTCCTACATATTTAGCAATATCGGCTTTCATACCCGGCCACCAAAAGTGTTTCTTGATATCTTTATACATCTTCCTCGCTCCGGGACGTATTGAATATCTGGTTTTATGTGCTTCTTTAACTACCATTTCTCTCACATCTCCAAACCTTGGTACCCAAATTCTATCAGCCCTATATCGGGTTCCGTGTTCCCAAATATTAATATGTTTCTCTGATCCTTTGGGTATCTCATTCTTCAACTTTTCTTCTTTTACAACCCCCTGTTGCGCCTCCTTTATTTGATTAGTAAGGTTAGTACGAATAATTTTATTCATAGCTTTTACCCGTATAGGTTCTCTGTCCTTTCTACTCAAAGCGTCGGCTACCACATTCGCCTTCCCCGGGTGGTATCGAATCTCAAAATCATAATCATTCAACAGTTCAATCCACTTGCGTTGTCTCATATTCAGTTGCTTCTGATTAAATATATGTTGGAGACTTTTGTGGTCGGTATATATAATACTTTTGACCCCATATAAATAATGCCTCCAAGTCTTTAATGCAAAAACAACAGCACTCAATTCAAAATCATAAGTTGTATAATTTTGCTCGTGAATCTTCAATTGTCTAGACCCATAAGCAATCACCTTCATTCGTTGCATTAATACACAACCGAGACCTTGCTTTGATGCGTCACAATAAATCAAAAAATCATCATTCCCTTCAGGCAATGATAATATAGGTGCTGTAGTTAGCTTTTTCTTCAATAACTGAAACGCCTTCTCTTGTTCATCCTTCCATTCAAATTTCTTCCCTTTATGCGTTAATGCAGTCAAGGGTTTTGCTATTTTGGAGAAATCTTGGATGAATCTTCTGTAGTAACCAGCCAATCCTAAAAATTGACGTATATGCTTCGGAGTTTTTGGGGTTTCCCACTTTTCAACGGTTTCGATCTTTGCCGGGTCCACCTGGATACCTTCTTTGTTCACTATGTGACCGAGGAATTGAACTTCTTCCAACCAAAATGCACACTTTGAAACTTTAGCGTACAGTTTTTCTTTCCTCAATACTTCTAGCACTTTTCTCAAATGTTCTTCGTGCTCTTGATCATTCTTTGAGTAAATAAGTATGTCATCGATGAAAACAATGACAAACTTGTCAAGATATGGCCCACACACTCAGTTCATAAGGTCCATGAACACAGCTGGTGCGTAAGTCAATCCAAACGGCATAACCATAAACTCGTAATGACCATAACGCGTCCTATAAGCAGTTTTTTGAATATCATCCTCCTTTACTCGCATTTGATGATATCCAGAACGTAAATCGATTTTTGAATAAACCGACGAGCCTTGTAGTTGATCAAATAAGTCATCAATTCTCGGCAGTGGATAACGGTTTTTGATGGTAAGTTTATTCAACTCTCTATAGTCAATACACAACCTAAATGTACCATCCTTATTCTTGACAAACAAAATAGGAGCTCCCCATGGTGATGTGATTGGTCAACTGAAACCACGTTCTAATAGTTCTTGCAGTTGGCTTTACAGTTCTTTCATCTCGCTGGGTGCGAGTCTGTAAGGAGCACGAGCTACTGGTGCAGCTCCTGGTACAAGATCTATTTGAAATTCAACAGATCGATGTGGAGGTAGTCCCGGTAATTCTTTCGAAAATACATCCGGAAATTCTTTTGCGACGGGAACATCATTGATGGTCTTTTCTTCAGTTTGTACTTTCTCGACGTGTGCTAGAACAGCATAGCAACCTTTTCTTATTATTTTTTGTGCCTTCAAATTACTAATAAGATGTAGCTTCGTGTTGCCCTTTTCTCCGTACACCATTAAGGGTTCTCCTTCTTCTCGTAAAATGCGAATTTCATTTTTGTAACATACGATCTCTGCTTTCATCTCCTTCAGCCAGTCCATGCCAACTATTACATCAAAACTCCCTAACTCTACTGGTATCAAATCAATCTTAAATATTTCGCTACCCAGTTTAATTTCTCGATTCCGGCATATATAATCTGCTGAAATTAATTTACCGTTTGCTAATTCGAGTAAAAATTTACTATCCAACGGTGTCAATGGACAACTTAATTTGGGACAAAAATCTTTACTCAGATAATTTCTATCCGCACCAGAATCAAATAAAACGTAAGCAGATTTATTGTCAATAAGAAACGTACATGTAACAAGCTCCGGGTCTTCCTGTGCCTCTGCCGCATTAATATTGAAAACTCTTCCGCGGCCTTGTCCATTCGTGTTCTCCTGGTTCGGAAAATTTCTAATAATGTGGCCCGACTTTCCACATTTATAACAAACTACGTTTCACATAACTTGCTCTGACACTACTTGCTCTGCCATTACTCGTTTCGACACCATTTGTTCCTTTCGTTCTGTTAACCCCTAGTCTGTAGACCTCACACTTTGCCGCGCTATGACCATTTCTTATACACTTGTTGTAAAATTTGGTGCAGAACCCCGAGTGATACTTTTCACACCTTTGGCATAGCTGCTTCTGATTGTTGTTGTTGCTGCGGTTGTTATTGTTGTTGGGATGATTGTTGTAGTTGTTGTTGTTGTTTTGCCGTTTGTTGTAGTTGCGATTGATGTTGCGATTGTTGGGATAGTTGTTGTTGTTTTAGTGACTCTTATCACCGTTTTCCTCCCACTTTCTTTTAACTAGCTTCACGTTGGCCTCTTTGGCCGCCTGTTCTTTAATTCTTCCCTCAATCTAGTTCACTAGTTTGTGAGCCATCCTACATGCCTTTTGTATGGAGGCAGGCTCGTGTGAACTTATATCTTCTTGGATTCTCTCCGGTAACCCTTTCACAAACGCGTTGATCTTCTCTTCCTCATCTTCGAACGCTCTCGGACACAATAGGCACAATTCTATGAATCATCTTTCGTACGAAGTAATATCGAATCCCTGTGTTCGTAACCCTCTAAGTTCTGACTTGAGCTTATTGACCTCGGTTCTCGGACGGTACTTCTCGTTCATCAAGTGCTTGAATGTTGACCACGGTAGCGCGTAAGCAGCATCTTGTCCCACTTGCTCTAGATAGGTATTCCACCATGTTAACGTAATACCTGTGAAGGTATGCATAGCGTACTTCACTTTGTCTCCTTCAGCACACTTACTTATGGCAAACACCGATTCAACTTTCTCGGTCCACCGTTTCAATCTGATTGGTCCTTCGGTCCCATCAAATTCTGAAGGTTTGCAGGCAGTGAATTCCTTGTAGGAGCAACCTACACGATTTCTTGCGCCGTTAGATGTATTGCTAGATTCAGAGTTATTGTTGGTATGTAGCGCGGCCTGTAGTGCGGCTATGTTTGAAGCAAGAAAGGCACGAAATTCCTCTTCGCTCATATTCAAGGTGTGTCGAGTAGTCGGTGCCATTTCCTTCAAAATAGTCAAATGAAACAATTTAATCATACAGAATATTAAGAGTAGTCAATAGTATCTTGTAGCATAATATGAACTCATTTATAAAAGTTTTTTCTTCATATTAGCGTTTTATAAGTTTAAATTCGGGTACTACTTACCCGTTAAGTTCATACTTAGTAGCTAATATACAATTCAACTACTACAATTCCATATGAAAAACTGATTATAATACTATATCACATACAAATATTCTTCAAACTTACAACTTCGCTATATTACATATAACATGAAATATAGTACACTATGATACAGGACAGTTTTGAAGATAAATCTAGTTAATACGCAAGTTGTTCAACAAAGGAAATAAAGACACGTAATTCATAAGTCCAGAAACAAGTCATACATTCTGGTTTTACTAAGACGACTTCCCATCCTTGGTCTTGTGGAAAATAACCGTTATGACCATTAGCTAGGCAGCATGTTGTAATGTCATCAAAAGGACGAGGGTTTCGTAATGTCCAACAGCCCCGTAATAATCTAAAAACCTTGTTTCTCACCCCAACTACTGAATCCGTCACTTGTGGGAAAGTTTTATTTAAAAGCTGCAATCCGATGTTCTTTTTCTCACTTTGGTAAGAAGCGAACATCACTAACCCGTAAGCATAACATGCTTCTTTATGTTGCATGTTAGAAGCTCTTTCTAATTCACGAAATCCTATGTTGGGATATGTTGAGTCAAAATAGGTTCTTAACCCGTAGCGTAAAATTGCATTTGGGTTCTCCGCATTTAATGCTTTAAAGAAAACACGGCGTAACTTACGGTCTCCCCAATGTGATATACCCCACCTATCAAAGGAAAGCCTTTTATAAACTAAGGCATTTCTGGAAAGTCTTTCAAATGTTTGACAAGTTAATTTTGCCATAACTAAATGTGCTGATGAATTTTGACCGACTCTAGACAAGATTTCCTCAATCATATCCTCTGGTAGGTCTTCTAAAATATTCGGTTGTCTACCCTTAACGTCCATTTTGTTTTTATACTGTAAAATAGACAAGGATTAGATTCGTAATAACAAACAATACAAGCAATTTCTACATAGAACATAAAAGTACAAGCACAATACAATACATTTATTTCACAACATGCTCACACCCCTCTAATCTGAATCACTGGTTTCTTCTTCTTCGGACTTGGTTCTTTTTCCTAATATTCTAGGGATATATGATGTTCCTCTAATATGAGTCGTCGTTTTCCACATTGGTTTAGAAAAACCTGGTGGTTTAGAGGTTCCCGCGTTATTGTCACGATATTGAAAATACGGGTGTTGACGGTACATATAAAGTTCATCGGGGTCGGAATCAGATTTCTCTATTTTGATGCCTTTTCCCTTATTATTTTCTTTAGCCTCATTAAATTGGGTCGGGGTAATTTCTATAACATCATCGGAATCCTCATCAGGATCCGATTCATCGGAAAATTGGTAATTTTCCCAATATTTTTCTTCCTTAGCGAAAATACCATTGACCATTATTAACTTTGGTCCATTGGTTGAGGATTTTCTTTTATTTGACCGGTTTTCTGTGGTTCCTACTATTCCCCCCTCCGGAACCTCTTCTTCTTCCGGTTCCTCTTCTTCCGGTTCCTCTTCTTCCGGTTCTGTTTCCTCTTCTTCTGGTTCTTCGGGAACTTGTGAATCTTGCCAATATATATTCGACTCTTCGTTATTATTAGGTGAGTCACCGGGATTTGTGCTAGATGTAGACATCTATCACACAATATCAAACATGTTAAGAGATTAATATATCACATAATATTTACATGTTAATAATATATAGTTTCCAACAAAAATGTTAAGCAATCATTTTTAAAGAAAAAACGGTCGAAGTCCAGACCCACTAATGCATCCTAACAAACTCGATAAGACACACTAATGCAAATTTTCTGGTTCTCTAAGACCAACGCTCTGATACCAACTAAAATGTCCCGTTCATATTGATTATAAACGTTCCATATTAATTGATTTCGTTGCGAGGTTTTGACCTCTATATGAGACGTTTTTCAAAGACTGCATTCATTTTTAAAACAACCATAACCTTTATTTTATCAATAAAGGTATTAAAAACATTACGTAGATTATCAAAAAATGATAATCTAAAATATACTGTTTACACACGACCATTACATAATGGTTTACAGTAGAAATATATTACATCGACATATGTTTCTTGAATGCAGTTTTTACACAATATCATACAAACATGGACTCCAAATCTTGTCCTTATTTTAGTATGCAACAGCGGAAGCTCTTAGTATTCACCTGTGAATAAACATGTTTTAAACGTCAACAAAAATGTTGGTGAGTTATAGGTTTAACCTATATATATCAAATCGTAACAATAGACCACAAGATTTCATATTTCAATGTACATCCCATACATAGAGATAAAAATCATTCATATGGTGAACACCTGGTAACCGACATTAACAAGATACATATATAAGAATATCCCCATCATTTCGGGACACCCTTCAGAAATGATATAAATTTCGAAGTACTAAAGCATCCGGTACTTTGGATGGGGTTTGTTAGGCCCAATAGATCTATCTTTAGGATTCGCGTCAATTAGGGTGTCTGTTCCCTAACTCTTAGATTACCAGACTTAATAAAAAGGGGCATATTCGATTTCGATAATTCAACCATAGAATGTAGTTTCACATACTTGTGTCTATTTTGTAAATCATTAATAAAACCTGCATGTATTCTCATCCCAAAAATATTAGATTTTAAAAGTGGGACTATAACTCACTTTCACAGATATTTCCTTCCTCGGAAATAAGACTTGGCCACGGATCGATTCACGAACCTATAAAAATATGTACATATATATCAAAGTATGATCAAAATATAATTACAACCATTTTTATTATGTTTTAAAGATTTGAGTGTATTAAGTTAGCTGTCCTCGTTAGTAACCTACAACTAGTTGTTCACAGTTAGATGTACAGAAATAAATCGATATATATTATCTTGAATCAATCCACGACCCAGTGTATACATATCTCAGGCTAGATCACAACTCAAAGTATATATATTTTTGGAATCCACCTCAATCCTGTATAGCTAACTCCAACATTACTGCATATAGAGTGTCTATGGTTGTTCCAAAATAATATATATACATGGGTCGATATGATATGTCAAAACATTTGCATATGTGTCTATGGTATCCTAAGATTACATAATATATTAGAATACATGTATAATACAATATAAGTTAGCTAGGATATGATTTGTATAGATTTGTTAAACATTTCCCGTAGCTAAAAAGATCAAAAATATCCAATCTTGTTTTACCCATAACTTCTTCATTTTAAATCCGTTTTGAGTGAATTAAATTGCTATGGTTTCATATTGAACCCTAATTTAAGAATACAAACATAAAATGTATAGGTTTATAGTCAGAAATTTAAGTTACATGTCAATTACTAAAGAGGTAGTCATTTTCGTCAAAAGACCGACATCTTGATGACCATTTTGAAAAACATACTTTCAATTTGAGTTTAACCAAGATTTTTGGATATAGTTTCATGTTCATATGAAAAATCGTTTTCCCAGAAGAACAACTTTTAAATCAAAGTTTATTATAGTTTTTAATTATCCAAACCAAAACAGCCCCCGGTTTCACTACGACGGCGTATATCCGATTTTATGGTGTTCATCGTGTTTTCAGGTTTTAAATCATTAAGTTAGCATATCATATAGATATATAACATGTGTTTAGTTGATTTTAAAAGTCAAGTTAGAAGGATTAACTTTTGTTTGCGAACAAGTTTAGAATTAACTAAACTATGTTCTAGTGATTACAAGTTTAAACCTTCGAATAAGATAGCTTTATATGTATGAATCGAATGATGTTATGAACATCATTACTAGCTCAAGTTTTTTTGATAAAACTAATGGAAATGAAAGAAATTGATCTAGCTTCAAAGGATCCTTGGATGGCTTGAAACTTCTTGAAGCAGATTCATGACACGAAAACAGTTCAAGTAAGATTTTCACTCGAAATAAGATTGTTATAGTTGTAGAAATTGAATCAAAGTTTTAATATGAATATTACCTTGAATTAGAAAGATAACCTACTATAAATAACAAAGGTTCCTTGATCTTAGATGATTACTTGGAATGGATTAGAAAGCTTGGAAGTAGACTTGCAAACTTGAAAGTATTCTTGATTTTTATGAAACTATACTTATGGAATTTATGAAGAACACTTAGAACTTGAAGATGGAACTTGAGAGAGATCAATTAGATGAAGAAGATTGAATAATGAAAGTGTTTATAGGTGTTTTTGGTCGTTGGTATATGGATTAGATATAAAGGATATGTAATTTTGTTTTCATGTAAATAAGTCATGAATGATTACTCATATTTTTGTAATTTTATGAGATATTTCATGCTAGTTGCCAAATGATGGTTCCCACATGTGTTAGGTGACTCACATGAGCTACTAAGAGCTAATCATTGGAGTGTATATACCAATAGTACATACATCTAAAAGCTGTGTATTGTACGAGTACGAATACGGGTGCATACGAGTAGAATTGTTGATGAAACTAAACGAGGATGTAATTGTAAGCATTTTTGTTAAGTAGAAGTATTTTGATAAGTTTCTTGAAGTCTTTCAAAAGTGTATGAATACATATTAAAAAACTACATGTATATACATTTTAACTGAGTCGTTAAGTCATCGTCGTTACAAGTGAATGTTGTTTTGAAACCTTTAGGTTAACGATCTTGTTAAATGTTGTTAATCCATTGTTTATTATATCAAATGAGATGTTAAATTGTTACATTATCATGATATTATGATATATAATATATCTTAGTATGATATATATACAGTTAAATGTTGTTACAACGATAATCGTTACATATATGTCTCGTTTCGAAATCATTAAGTTAGTAGTCTTATTTTTACATATGTAGTTCATTGTTAATACACTTAATGGTATAATTACTTATAATTTAACATAATTAACCAAGTGTATCAATATCTTAATATGATTCATATGTACCTAGTAAGACGTTGTTATAACGATAATCGTTATATATATCGTTTTCGAGTTTCTTAATTTAATAGTCTCATTTTTATGTATATAACTCATTGTTAAAATACCTAATGAGATACTTACTTATAATAAAATCATGTTAACTATATATATAACCATATATATGTCATCGTATAGTTTTTACAAGTTTTAACGTTCGTGAATCACCGGTCAACTTGGGTGGTCAATTGTCTATATGAAACCTATTTCAATTAATCAAGTCTTAACAAGTTTGATTGCTTAACACGTTGGAAACATTTAGTCATGTAAATATCAATCTCAATTAATATATATAAACATGGAAAATTTCGGGTCACTACACCTTAGAATTAGTGAAAAACACTAATTGACGCGAATCCTAAAGGTAGATCTACGGGCACCAACCACCCCCATTTTTGAATAGTGGAAATGCTTTAGTACTTCGAAGGGTTCTTGTCATACATTTGAATAGTGGCATGTATGATGCCAGATATCTTAAGCTCTCTATGTTAAGGTCGGTTACCAGGCGACTCATCATATGAATGATTTTTGCAGTTGTAATGATCCTGCACATTTAATTAAATGAAATCTTGTGGCTTATTAAACATTATGATTATTATATAGAAATTAAACCTATGAACTCACCAACCTTTTGGTTGACACTTTAAAACATGTTTATTCTCAGGTATTAAAGAAACCTTCCGCTGTGCATTTGCTCATTTTAGAGATATCACTTGGAGTCATTCATGATATATTTCAAAAGACGTTGCATTCGAGTCATTGAGTTCATCAAGATTATTATTAAGTCAACTATAGTTAGATATATTATGATATGGTATGCATGTCGTCAACTTTCGATGTAATGAAAGATTGTCTTTTCAAAAACGAATGCAATGTTTGTAAAATTGTATCATATAGAGGTCAAGTACCTCGCGATGTAATCAACTGTTATGAATCGTTTATAATCAATATGGACTTCGTCCGGATGGATTAGGACAGGTCTTGACAAATATCGACGCATATATATATATATATATATATATATATATATATATTATTTGGAATAACCATAGACACTCTATATACAGTAATGCTGGAGTTAGCTATACAGTGATGAGGTTGATTCTACAATAATATATATACTTTGAGTTGTGATCGAGTCTGAGACATATACGGGTCACGATACGTATTAATTAATTCGAATATTATAAATTAAACTATATATGAATTATTGGACTGTTAACTATCGACTGTGGACTAATAGAATTGGACAATTAACATGAATTAAAATATTGATTATAACATATGAAACTAAACAATTCTTCAAGTTTGCCACTTGATTTCATCTTAAACCTCATTTGTATCTTGACGAGTACAATCTGCGTTCAAACCTTTCATGATTCTTGAAAACACCTCAATCGAGAGAATGAACCAACCACACTTTATCTACGGAAGAAAAGATTGATGCATATAGTTATGCACCTGAAAACTCCCGGAACCTAAGTAAAAGTTTAACACGTGTCTGTGTTAGCTCCTTTGGCATTGTTATTACCGAAAATAACATTGTAACTCTTTTTCAAATTAGCCAATTTTATCACCGCTTCAACAAATCAACTTCAACTTCCATTCGAATTAGCCTTATTATAACCTCGATATATAAGTTTGCCTGTCATCATCGTTACCGGAGAACCGTTTATATTTCACCACATTAGCAGTAAAATTACCAGCAATTTCAATGATTTTGGACTTTCCGAAAAATCATTATATTCATTGAAACCCCATCTTGTATTCATCTATACCCTGTAACAATAATTGCCATACCAATTACTAAGAATCAGCAATCAGTACTTCGAATCTCGTAGCATTTCTACATCAAGAGTTATATGTATACATATAACAATTATCTCCTAGAATTACGATCTTCAATTCTGAAATTTTGAAAAGGCACCCAGTTTACAAATCGATACTCTGAATGTTGAAAAAGCTGAATGAAGCAGCAAAAACTGTAGGCAACCGTAAACAACCTTAGTCGTCGAAAGTTTGAAGATAAAGAATAGTATGTTGGAAAAGCTCAGAAACGTTGGAACTGGAAAACGGATTGAGCTAACCATGAAGGAGACCAAGGACAAATACAAGGACCATACCCTATATTCAAAGAATCCAGATAATTCTGGATCCGTTGAAATCTTTAGAGAATATCTTGCTCCGAAGTCATGTTAAAATCTTGCGGAAAATCTTTCTCCATCAACCATCGAACTTAGAAATTCCAAAATATCATCATCAATATCTTCGATATTTCTGAGGATATTTTCATAAATATTCTCGTCCGAAATTATATACCTCTTCATGCTTCCTGTGTTTCATTATATTGGAAACTTCTGAAAAATCTAAGTTTAATTTATGAATAAATTCTGGAGAAATGTAAAGAAATTGATGCATGAATTAGTATAATATAATGACACTTGATCAAGGTGATTATATTACAGTAAGTCGTGATGAGTTTCTAATGGAACGTGATGACTCACAGATCATAACATCATCATGTGCCATGTTACATAACTCTTTCATTCTGCTTAAATTCTGAACATATCAAGAAAGTATATTCTTGATAGTTCTATTCTCAGTGATTCTAGTAATTTGACATATCAAATCGTGCTATTACGTTCTTTCTTGTTTAGAACATTAAGTTCATTTGAAACTCCATACTTACAAATTCTAGACCATTACTCGCTTTACTAGAGGTCGAGAAGAGAATATAAAGGCAAAGAGTTCCAAAATATAAGAGAAAAGATAAAGCCCAATAACAACACCGAGGTTACAAACCGTGGATATTAATACGAATAGAAATATAAAGACATGGTATAATTAAGAATAGTATCACCCATGGTAATAGTAGAAGTAAACAGATTTTTCTGATCGAAGATTGAAAAGAAGGGGTGACAGAAATGATAATTAGAAAAATATCAAGGATTAGAACGGAATTAAGCATTTTCACAATCTTTTGGATGTATGAACTAAGAAAGAAAGTATAGGAATGGTGAGAATAATAGAACGGAATAGCTTAATTTATAATGGAAATATCAGACGGAGTAATCGAGGCATATCACCGTATTTAATTATAGAGATCTCAATTTCCTTACTCGCCGAAGAATCAAATCTGTTAGATTTTGAAGATTTTTTTTAAATCCCTTGAATTCCGGAATTCAACCATGACTAGTCAAAAATTATGATGAAACTCGTTTTTCTCATTTCACTATTTAGTGATAGCTTCATTCGTACGCTACGAGTAGTTGAATCATTTTATTCAATTTATTCAATGATGATAAAACTCTATTCCCGCAACTCATATTCGTCATGGAAACATTTTTATTGTTAGCCATGACCACCTAACTCAAATTTCGGGACGAAATTTCTTTAACGGGTAGGTAATGTGACGACCCGGAAATTTCCGATCAAATTTAAACTTTAATCTTAATATTATTTCGACATGATAAGCAAAGTCTAATAAATTGAATCTCAAAACTTTTGAACTATTTTCGTACATTCATTTGACTTCGACCATTATCGACGATTCACGAACAATTAGTTATATATATATATATATATATATATGTATGTAAAATCCATGTTTGTGTATTAAATATTTAATGTAAATATATATATACTACATAATCAATAATATGTAATAATAATATTTAATATAATAAGTTTAATTATAATTAAATTATAGTTATTATAGTAATATTAATATTAGTTTCATTTTTACTATTAATATTAATATCAATATCAGTATTAAAAAGTTATGATTATTAAGTTAAAGATATTAAAAAGAAAAATTATTATAAGAATGATTAAAGATAAAACTTTAATTATTGTTATGATTATTCATTATTATTATTATTACTAAAACTCATCATTTTTATTAGTATTAATATTAACATATTAATAATTATCATTTATTATTACTAATTCCTTTAGCAATAATATTATTATTAATAATATTATTATTAGTATTATTATTATCATTATTATTAGTATTATTATTATTATTATTATTATTATTATTATTATTATTATTATTATTATTATTATTATTATTATTATTATTATTATTATTATTATTATTATATTTATCAAATTATAAATCATATGGAAATAAATTAGGTAGAATTCGATGTCATATAGGTAGTACAAATCTGTTAAAAATTTCAACATCTGCTTTATTTTATTTTTGTTCCTTTCTGTTTACTTGATTGTGAATATGTCAACCTATTTCTTCTCCTCAATAAAGAATCCATGAATCAATTCTTGATTTCTACTTCCATTATTTGAATAATACAAGCATCATCACCTGCAAGCTGTAAATCGTTGCCACTACCCGAAAATCCAACCAGAGAAAGAAAAGAAACAGACTCGATTATTTTCGCGATACCTTTCAAACCTTAACTCAATTCAGAAACAATTAACGAAATCTAAAAATACAGAGGAGTTAGGAATAATCTAATTGTTCTATCTGCAAATTTCCAGCCTCTAATTTCATCAATCGATTATGAAATTCGGAGTCAAAGATTCAAATTTAAAAAGTCAACAAATCTTCTGTGATCGAATTCGAGTTCGTGTTTGTGGTTTAAGTTCAATTGACAGTTCAAATAGTTTCTAGATGTGATTTTGCAAACTATTTCATGAAGGAATCGGGGCTTGAAACAAACTTAAAATCGAAAGTGGGTTTTTTTTCTTCTTTTTGCGACAGCAGCGAGGCTGCTCCATTAATTTTTTTATTTTTTTTCGGTTGCTATTAATCAAGATCACCACTTCATTAAATTTTTTTTGTTTGATACAAGTAGGAAATGTAAACACAAAAATCATGGCATTGATTAATGGAGTCCCCTGGTTGATTTTAAAATCATGAAGAAGATGGAAAAGGAAACTGAGATAATCACGGGTTAAATTTAATTAAGTTTCATAGGATATCAGAAAAACATGGACGGTAGAATGGTTAAGAGTATTGACGGGTGTTCGAGAGGTCGGGGGTTCGAACCTTGGCATGCTCACTATATGTCTTTTTGGCCAATTTTTGGAGGTAGTTCCTTAGTATTATTTATTATTATTATTACTACTTTTAACTTTATTATTGTTATTATTATTGTTAATACAAATTGTTATTATTATTATTGTTATTGTTAATTTTGGTATTGTTATTATTATTATTGTTATTATTAGTGATAAGAATTATTAATATTATTATTATTATGTATAATTAGTATAATCGTTATTATTATTATTATCATTATTAGTGTTATTATTATTATTAACATAAATATTATTCTTAACAATTGTAGTGACCCGAACTTTTCCATGTTTATATATATTAATTGAGATTGATATTTACATGATTAAATGTTTCCAACATGTTAAGCAATCAAACTTGTTAAGACTTGATTAATTAAAATAGGTTTCATATAGACAATTGACCACCCAAGTTGACCGGTGATTCACGAACGTTAAAACTTGTAAAAACTATATGATGACATATATATGGTTATATATATAGTTAACATGATATTATGATAAGTAAACATATCATTAAGTATATTAACAATGAACTACATATGTAAAAACAAGACTACTAACTTAATGATTTTGAAACGAGACATATATGTAACGATTATCGTTGTAACGACATTTAATGTATATATATCATATTAAGAGATATTCGTACATCATAATATCATGATAATATAATAATTTAAAATCTCTTTTGATATTATAAACATTGGGTTAACAACATTTAACAAGATCGTTAACCTAAAGGTTTCAAAACAACATTTACATGTAACGACTAACGATGACTTAACGACTCAGTTAAAATGTATATACATGTAGTGTTTTAATATGTATTCATACACTTTTGAAAGACTTCAAGACACTTATCAAAATACTTCTACTTAACAAAAATGCTTACAATTACATCCTCGTTCAGTTTCATCAACAATTCTACTCGTATGCACCCGTATTCGTACTCGTACAATACACAGCTTTTAGATGTATGTACTATTGGTATATACACTCCAATGATCAGCTCTTAGCAGCCCATGTGAGGTACCTAACACATGTGGGAACCATCATTTGGCAACTAGCATGAAATATCTCATAAAATTACAAAAATATGAGTAATCATTCATGACTTATTTACATGAAAACAAAATTACATATCCTTTAAATCTAATCCATACACCAACGACCAAAAACACCTACAAACACTTTCATTCTTCAATTTTCTTCATCTAATTGATCTCTCTCAAGTTCTATCTTCAAGTTCTAAGTGTTCTTCATAAATTCCAAAAGTTCTAGTTTCATAAAATCAAGAATACTTTCAAGTTTGCTAGCTCACTTCCAATCTTGTAAGGTGATCATCCAACCTCAATAAATCTTTGTTTCTTACAGTAGGTTATCATTCTAATACAAGGTAATAATCATATTCAAACTTTGGTTCAATTTCTATAACTATAACAATCTTATTTCAAGTGATGATCTTACTTGAACTTGTTTTCGTGTCATGATTCTGCTTCAAGAACTTCGAGCCATCCAAGGATCCATTGAAGCTAGATCCATTTTTCTATTTTCCAGTAGGTTTGTCCAAGGAACTTAAGGTAGTAATGATGTTCATAACATCATTCGATTCATACATATAAAGCTATCTTATTCGAAGGTTTAAACTTGTAATCACTAGAACATAGTTTAGTTAATTCTAAACTTGTTCGCAAACAAAAGTTAATCCTTCTAACTTGACTTTTAAAATCAACTAAACACATGTTCTATATCTGTATGATATGCTAACTTAATGATTTAAAACCTGGAAACACGAAAAACACCGTAAAACCGGATTTAGGTCGTAGTAACACCGCGGGCTGTTTTGGGTTAGTTAATTAAAAACTATGATAAACTTTGATTTAAAAGTTGTTATTCTAAGAAAATGATTTTTATTATGAACATGAAACTATATCCAAAAATTATGGTTAAACTCAAAGTGGAAGTATGTTTTCTAAAATGGTCATCTAGACGTCGTTCTTTCGACTGAAATGACTACCTTTACAAAAACGACTTGTAACTTATTTTTCCGACTATAAACCTATACTTTTTCTGTTTAGATTCATAAAATAGAGTTCAATATGAAACCATAGCAATTTTATTCACTCAAAATGGATTTAAAATGAAGAAGTTATGGGTAAAACAAGATTGGATAATTTTTCTCATTTTAGCTACGTGAAAATTGGTAACAAATCTATTCCAACCATAACTTAATTAACTTGTATTATATATTATGTAATCTTGAGATACCATAGACACGTATACAATGTTTCGACCTATCATGTCGACACATCTATATATATTTCGGAACAACCATAGACACTCTATATGTGAATGTTGGAGTTAGCTATACAGGGTTGAGGTTGATTCCAAAATATATATAGTTTGAGTTGTGATCAATACTGAGATACGTATACACTGGGTTGTGGATTGATTCAAGATAATATTTATCGATTTATTTCTGTACATCTAACTGTGGACAACTAGTTGTAGGTTACTAACGAGGACAGCTGACTTAATAAACTTAAAACATCAAAATATATTAAAAGTGTTGTAAATATATTTTGAACATACTTTGATATATATGTATATATTGTTATAGGTTCGTGAATCAACCAGTGGCCAAGTCTTACTTCCCGACGAAGTAAAAATTTGTGAAAGTGAGTTATAGTCCCACTTTTAAAATCTAATATTTTTGGGATGAGAATACATGCAGGTTTTATAAATGATTTACAAAATAGACACAAGTACGTGAAACTACATTCTATGGTTGAATTATTGAAATCGAATATGCCCCTTTTTATTAAGTCTGCTAATCTAAGAATTAGGGAACAGACACCCTAATTGACGCGAATCCTAAAGATAGATCTATCGGGCCCAACAAGCCCCATCCAAAGTACCGGATGCTTTAGTACTTCGAAATTTATATCATATCCGAAGGGTGTCCCGGAATGATGGGGATATTCTTATATATGCATCTTGTTAATATCGGTTACCAGGTGTTCACCATATGAATGATTTATATCTCTATGTATGGGATGTGTATTGAAATATGAAATCTTGTGGTCTATTATTATGATTTGATATATATAGGTTAAACCTATAACTCACCAACATTTTTGTTGACGTTTTAAGCATGTTTATTCTCAGGTGATTATTAAGAGCTTCCGCTGTCGCATACTTAAATAAGGACGAGATTTGGAGTCCATGCTTGTATGATATTGTGTAAAAATTGCATTCAAGAAACTTATTTTGTTGTAACATATTTGTATTGTAAACCATTATGTAATGGTCGTGTGTAAACAGGATATTTTAGATTATCATTATTTGATAATCTACGTAAAGCTTTTTAAAACCTTTATCTATGAAATAAAGGTTATGGTTTGTTTTAAAAATGAATGCAGTCTTTGAAAAATGTCTCATATAGAGGTCAAAACCTCGCAACGAAATCAATTAATATGAAACGTTTTTAATCAATAAGAACGGGACATTTCAGTTGGTATCCGAGCGTTGGTCTTAGAGAACCAGAATTTTGCATTAGTGTGTCTTATCGAGTTTGTTAGGATGCATTAGTGAGTCTGGACTTCGACCGTGTTTACTTGAAAAATGATTGCTTAACAAATTTTGTTGGAAACTATATATTTTTAACATGTGAATATTATGTGATATATTAATCTCTTAACGCGTTTGATATTATGTGATAGATGTCTACCTCTAGAACAAGTCCCATTGACTCACCTAATAATAATGAAGAGTCAAATGTAAATTGGAATGATTCGTGGACTGATTCACAAGTTCCCGAAGAGGAACCGGAAGAAGAGTCGGAACCGGAAGAAGAATCGGAACCGGAAGAAGAATCGGAACCGGATGAAGAAATAGAACCGGTGGGGGAAATAATAAAACGGTTAAGTAAAAGAAAATCCTCAACCAACCGACCAAGGTTAATTATGGTCAATGGTGTTTCCGCCAAGGAAGCAAAATATTGGGAGGATTACCAATTCTCTGATGAATCGGATTCCGACGAGAATTCCGATGATGTTATAGAAATTACCCCAACTGAATTTAAAAAGGCAAAAGAAAATAATAAGGGAAAGGGCATAAAAATAGAGAAATCTAATTCCAACCCCGATGAACTTTATATGTATCGTCAACCCCCGAAGTCCTTAAGTTGTAACAATGACCCGGGAACCTCTAAACCACCAGGTTTTTCTAAACTAATGTGGAAAACGACGGCTCGTATTAGGGGAACATCATATATCCCTAGAAACTTGGCAAAACGAACCAAAACCGAAGAAGAAGAAACAATCGAGTCGGAATAAGATAGTTATATTCGTGTGGTGTAATATATGTAATATAGTGTGCTTATGCTTTATGATATATGTAAAAATTGCTTGTATTAATAAGTATTTTTTTTTATGAATCTAACTCTTGTCTATTTTACAGTATAAAAACACAAAATGGATAGACAACCCAATATTTTAAGAGACCTACTCGGAGACATGATTGATGAAATCTTGTCTAGAGTCGGTCAGAATTCTTCGGCACAACTATTTAAGGCGAGATCAGTTTGTAAGACATTCGAAGAACGTTCCAAGAATGTCTTGGTTTATAAAAGGCTTTCGTTCGAAAGATGGGGGATATCACATTGGGAAATCCATAAGTTACGATGTGTTTACTTTGACGCATATATTGCGGGGAACCCAAATGCTATTTTACGCAATGGGTTAAGAAATTATTTTGACTCAATATATCCGAATATTGGACTTCATGATTTAGAAAAAGCGGCTAACATGCAACATAAAGAAGCATGTTATGCTTACGGATTAGTAATGTTCGCTTCTCACCAAAGTGAGAACAAGAACATCGGGCTACAACTATTAAACAAAACGTTCCCACAAGTGACGGAGTCGGTAATTGGGGTAAGAAATGAGGTATTTAGATTGTTACGGGACTGTTGGACATTACGTAACCCTCGTCCCTTTGACGACGTTACAACACGCTATCTTATCAACGGCCATAACGGTTATGTTCCACAAGACCAAGGATGGGAAGTAATCCTAGTAAAACCAGAATGCATGACTTGTTTCTGGACGTATGAATTACGTGTCTTTATTGCCTTTGCTGAACGACTTGTGTACTAGCTAGAATTATCTTCACAACCATCTTGTATCAAATTTATTGTGTGCTATATTTCATGCTATATGTAAAATAAGCGGTATTGTAAGTTTGTAAAATATTGTGTAAAAGTTTGAACGCGAAATATTATTATAATCAGTTTTTCATATAGAATTGTAGTAGTTGAATTGTATATTAGCTACTAAGTATGAACTTAACGGGTGGGTACTACCTGAATTTAAACTTATAAAACGCTAATATGAAGAAAAAGCTTTTATAAATGAGTTCATATTATGCTACGAAATACTATTAACTACTCTTAATATTCTGTATGATTAACTTGTTCCATTTAACTATTTTGAAGGAAATGGCACCGACTACTCGACACACCGTGAATATGAATGAAGAGGAATTCCGTACTTTTCTAGCTTCAAACATAGCCGCAGTATAGGCTGCGCTACATACCAACAATAACCTTGGATCTAGAAGTACAGTAAATCGTGTAGGATGCACCTACAAAGAATTCACTGCCTGCAAACCTTTGGAATTTGATGGAACCGAAGGACCGATCGGATTGAAACGGTGGACCGAGAAGGTCGAATCGGTGTTTGCCATAAGTAAGTGTACTGAAGAGGACAAAGTAAAGTACGCTACGCATACCTTCACAGGTTCTGCGTTAACATGGTGGAATACCTATCTAGAGTAAGTGGGACAAGACGATGCGTACGCACTACCGTGGTCAGCATTCAAGCACTTGATGAACGAGAAGTACCGTCCCAGAACCGAGGTCAATAAGCTCAAGACAGAACTTAGAGGGTTACGAACCCAAGGATTTGATATTACCACATACGAAAGACGATTCACAGAATTGTGCCTATTGTGTCCGGGAGCATTCGAAGATGAGGAAGAGAAGATCGACGCGTTTGTGAAAGGATTACCGGAAAGAATACAAGAAGATATAAGTTCACACGAGCCCGCCTCCATACAACAGGCATGTAGAATGGCTCACAAACTCGTGAACCAGATTGAAGAAAGAATTAAAGAACGGACTGCTGAAGAGGCCAATGTGAAGCAAGTTAAAAGAAAGTGGGAGGAAAACGGTGATAAGAATCACCAATACAACAACAACAGCAATTACAACAATAATCGCAACAATTATCCCAACAATCGCAACATCAATCGCAACTACAACAAACGGCCCAACAACAACAACAACAACAACAACAACAACAGCAACTACAACAATCATCCCAACAACAATAATAACCGCAACAACAACAACAATCAGAAGCAGCTATGCCAAAGGTGTGAAAAGAATCACTCAGGGTTCTGCACCAAATTTTGCAACAAGTGTAAAAGAAATGGTTATAGCGCGGCAAAGTGTGAGGTCTACGGACCAGGGGTTAATAGAACGAAAGGAACAAATGGTGTCGGAACGAGTAATGGCGGAGCAAGTAGTGTCGGAGCAAGTTATGCCAATGTAGTTTGTTATAAATGTGGAAAACCGGGCCACATTATTAGAAATTGCCCGAACCAGGAAAACACGAATGGACAAGGCCGTGGAAGATTTTTCAATATTAATGCGGCAGAGGCACAGGAAGACCCGGAGCTTGTTACGGGTACGTTTCTTATTGACAATAAATCTGCTTACGTTTTATTTGATTCGGGTGCGGATAGAAGCTATATGAGTAGAGATTTTTGTGCTAAATTAAGTTGTCCATTGACACCTTTGGATAGTAAATTTTTACTCGAATTAGCAAATGGTAAATTAATTTCAGCAGATAATATATGTCGGAATCGAGAAATTAAACTGGTTAGCGAAACATTTAAGATTGATTTGATACCAGTAGAGATAGGGAGTTTTGATGTGATAATCGGTATGGACTGGTTGAAAGAAGTGAAAGCGGAGATCGTTTGTTACAAAAATGCAATTTGCATTATACGAGAAAAAGGAAAACCCTTAATGGTGTACGGAGAAAAGGGCAACACGAAGCTACATCTTATTAGTAATTTGAAGGCACAAAAACTAATAAGAAAAGGTTGCTATGCTATTCTAGCACACGTCGAGAAAGTACAAACTGAAGAAAAGAGCATCAATGATGTTCCCGTCGCAAAAGAATTTCCTGATGTATTTCCGAAAGAATTACCGGGATTACCCCCACATCGATCCGTTGAATTTCAAATAGATCTTGTACCAGGAGCTGCACCAATAGCTCGTGCTCCTTACAGACTCGCACCCAGCGAGATGAAAGAACTACAAAGCCAATTACAAGAACATTTAGAGCGTGGTTTCATTCGACCAAGCACATCACCGTGGGGAGCTCCTGTTTTGTTTGTCAAGAAGAAAGATGGTACATTCAGGTTGTGTATCGACTACCGAGAGTTGAACAAACTTACCATCAAGAACCGCTACCCACTACCGAGAATCGATGACTTATTTGATCAACTACAAGGCTCGTCTGTTTATTCAAAGATTGACTTACGTTCCGGGTATCATCAAATGCGAGTGAAAGAAGATGATATTCCAAAGACTGCTTTCAGAACACGTTACGGTCATTACGAGTTTATGGTCATGCCGTTTGGTTTAACTAATGCACCAGCTATGTTCATGGACCTTATGAACCGAGTGTGTGGACCATACCTTGACAAGTTTGTCATTGTTTTCATTGATGACATACTTATTTACTCAAAGAATGACCAAGAACACGGTGAACATTTGAGAAAGGTGTTAGAAGTATTGAGGAAGGAAGAATTGTACGCTAAGTTTTCAAAGTGTGCATTTTGGTTAGAAGAAGTTCAATTCCTCGGTCACATAGTGAACAAAGAAGGTATTAAGGTGGATCCGGCAAAGATAGAAACTGTTGAAAAGTGGGAAACCCCGAAAACTCCGAAACATATACGCCAGTTTTTAGGACTAGCTGGTTACTACAGAAGGTTCATCCAAGACTTTTCCAGAATAGCAAAACCCTTGACTGCATTAACGCATAAAGGGAAGAAATTTGAATGGAATGAAGAACAAGAGAAAGCGTTTCGGTTAATGAAGAAAAAGCTAACTACGGCACCTATATTGTCATTGCCTGAAGGGAATGATGATTTTGTGATTTATTGTGATGCATCAAAGCAAGGTCTCGGTTGTGTATTAATGCAACGAACGAAGGTGATTGCTTATGTGTCTAGACAATTGAAGATTCACGAACAAAATTATACGACGCATGATTTGGAATTAGGCACGGTTGTTTTTGCATTAAAGACTTGGAGGCACTACTTATATGGGGTCAAAAGTATTATATATACCGACCACAAAAGTCTTCAACACATATTTAATCAGAAACAACTGAATATGAGGCAGCGTAGGTGGATTGAATTATTGAATGATTACGACTTTGAGATTCGTTACCACCCGGGGAAGGCAAATGTGGTAGCCGATGCCTTGAGCAGGAAGGACAGAGAACCCATTCGAGTAAAATCTATGAATATAATGATTCATAATAACATTACTACTCAAATAAAGGAGGCGCAACAAGGAGTTTTAAAAGAGGGAAATTTAAAGGATGAAATACCCAAAGGATCGGAGAAGCATCTTAATATTCGAGAAGACGGAACCCGGTATAGGGCTGAAAGGATTTGGGTACGAAAATTTGGAGATATGAGAGAAATGGTACTTAGAGAAGCTCATAAAACCAGATACTCAATACATCCTGGAACGGGGAAGATGTACAAGGATCTCAAGAAACATTTTTGGTGGCCGGGTATGAAAGTCGATGTTGCTAAATACGTAGGAGAATGTTTGACATGTTCTAAGGTCAAAGCTGAGCATCAGAAACCATCAGGTCTACTTCAACAACCCGAAATCCCAGAATGGAAATGGGAAAACATTACCATGGATTTCATCACTAAATTGCCAAGGACTGCAAGTGGTTTTGATACTATTTGGGTAATAGTTGATCGTCTCACCAAATCAGCACACTTCCTGCCAATAAGAGAAGATGACAAGATGGAGAAGTTAGCAAGACTGTATTTGAAGGAAGTCATCTCCAGACATGGAATACCAATCTCTATTATCTCTGATAGGGATGGCAGATTTATTTCAAGATTCTGGCAGACATTACAGCAAGCATTAGGAACTCGTCTAGACATGAGTACTGCCTATCATCCACAAACTGATGGGCAGAGCGAAAGGACGATACAAATGCTTGAAGACATGCTACGAGCATGTGTTATTGATTTCGGAAACAGTTGGGATCGACATCTACCGTTAGCAGAATTTTCCTACAACAACAGCTACCATTCAAGCATTGAAGATGGCGCCGTTTGAAGCACTTTATGGTAGAAAGTGCAGGTCTCCGATTTGTTGGAGTGAAGTGGGGGATAGACAGATTACGGGTCCGGAGATTATACAAGAAACTACCGAGAAGATCATCCAAATTCAACAACGGTTGAAAACCGCCCAAAGTCGACAAAAGAGCTATGCTGACATTAAAAGAAAAGATATAGAATTTGAAATTGGAGAGATGGTCATGCTTAAAGTTGCACCTTGGAAAGGCGATGTTCGATTTGGTAAACGAGGGAAATTAAATCCAAGGTATATTGGTCCATTCAAGATTATTGATCGTGTCGGACCAGTAGCTTACCGACTTGAGTTACCTCAACAACTCGCGGCTGTACATAACACTTTCCACGTCTCGAATTTGAAGAAATGTTTTGCTAAAGAAGATCTCACTATTCCGTTAGATGAAATCCAAATCAACGAAAAACTTCAATTCATCGAAGAACCCGTCGAAATAATGGATCGTGAGGTTAAAAGACTTAAGCAAAACAAGATACCAATTGTTAAGGTTCGATGGAATGCTCGTAGAGGACCCGAGTTCACCTGGGAACGTGAAGATCAGATGAAGAAGAAATACCCGCATCTATTTCCAAAAGATTCGTCAACACCTTCAACAGCTTAAAATTTCGGGACGAAATTTATTTAACGGGTAGGTACTGTAGTGACCCGAACTTTTCCATGTTTATATATATTAATTGAGATTGATATTTACATGATTAAATGTTTCCAACATGTTAAGCAATCAAACTTGTTAAGACTTGATTAATTGAAATAGGTTTCATATAGACAATTGACCACCCAAGTTGACCGGTGATTCACGAACGTTAAAACTTGTAAAAACTATATGATGACATATATATGGTTATATATATAGTTAACATGATATTATGATAAGTAAACATATCATTAAGTATATTAACAATGAACTACATATGTAAAAACAAGACTACTAACTTAATGATTTTGAAACGAGACATATATGTAACGATTATCGTTGTAACGACATTTAATGTATATATATCATATTAAGAGATATTCGTACATCATAATATCATGATAATATAATAATTTAAAATCTCTTTTGATATTATAAACATTGGGTTAACAACATTTAACAAGATCGTTAACCTAAAGGTTTCAAAACAACATTTACATGTAACGACTAACGATGACTTAACGACTCAGTTAAAATGTATATACATGTAGTGTTTTAATATGTATTCATACACTTTTTAAAGACTTCAAGACACTTATCAAAATACTTCTACTTAACAAAAATGCTTACAATTACATCCTCGTTCAGTTTCATCAACAATTCTACTCGTATGCACCCGTATTCGTACTCGTACAATACACAGCTTTTAGATGTATGTACTATTGGTATATACACTCCAATGATCAGCTCTTAGCAGCCCATGTGAGTCACCTAACACATGTGGGAACCATCATTTGGCAACTAGCATGAAATATCTCATAAAATTACAAAAATATGAGTAATCATTCATGACTTATTTACATGAAAACAAAATTACATATCCTTTATATCTAATCCATACACCAACGACCAAAAACACCTACAAACACTTTCATTCTTCAATTTTCTTCATCTAATTGATCTCTCTCAAGTTCTATCTTCAAGTTCTAAGTGTTCTTCATAAATTCCAAAAGTTCTAGTTTCATAAAATCAAGAATACTTTCAAGTTTGCTAGCTCACTTCCAATCTTGTAAGGTGATCATCCAACCTCAAGAAATCTTTGTTTCTTACAGTAGGTTATCATTCTAATACAAGGTAATAATCATATTCAAACTTTGGTTCAATTTCTATAACTATAACAATCTTATTTCAAGTGATGATCTTACTTGAACTTGTTTTCGTATCATGATTCTGCTTCAAGAACTTCGAGCCATCCAAGGATCCATTGAAGCTAGATCCATTTTTCTATTTTCCAGTAGGTTTGTCCAAGGAACTTAAGGTAGTAATGATGTTCATAACATCATTCGATTCATACATATAAAGCTATCTTATTCGAAGGTTTAAACTTGTAATCACTAGAACATAGTTTAGTTAATTCTAAATTTGTTCGCAAACAAAAGTTAATCCTTCTAACTTGACTTTTAAAATCAACTAAACACATGTTCTATATCTGTATGATATGCTAACTTAATGATTTAAAACCTGGAAACACGAAAAACACCGTAAAACCGGATTTACGCCGTCGTAGTAACACCGCGGGCTGTTTTGGGTTAGTTAATTAAAAACTATGATAAACTTTGATTTAAAAGTTGTTATTCTGAGAAAATGATTTTTATTATGAACATGAAACTATATCCAAAAATTATGGTTAAACTCAAAGTGGAAGTATGTTTTCTAAAATGGTCATCTAGACGTCGTTCTTTCGACTGAAATGACTACCTTTACAAAAACGACTTGTAACTTATTTTTCCGACTATAAACCTATACTTTTTCTGTTTAGATTCATAAAATAGAGTTCAATATGAAACCATAGCAATTTGATTCACTCAAAACGGATTTAAAATGAAGAAGTTATGGGTAAAACAAGATTGGATAATTTTTCTCATTTTAGCTACGTGAAAATTGGTAACAAATCTATTCCAACCATAACTTAATCAACTTGTATTGTATATTATGTAATCTTGAGATACCATAGACACGTATACAATGTTTCGACCTATCATGTCGACACATCTATATATATTTCGGAACAACCATAGACACTCTATATGTGAATGTTGGAGTTAGCTATACAGGGTTGAGGTTGATTCCAAAATATATATAGTTTGAGTTGTGATCAATACTGAGATACGTATACACTGGGTCGTGGATTGATTCAAGATAATATTTATCGATTTATTTCTGTACATCTAACTGTGGACAACTAGTTGTAGGTTACTAACGAGGACAGCTGACTTAATAAACTTAAAACATCAAAATATATTAAAAGTGTTGTAAATATATTTTGAACATACTTTGATATATATGTATATATTGTTATAGGTTCGTGAATCAACCAGTGGCCAAGTCTTACTTCCCGACGAAGTAAAAATTTGTGAAAGTGAGTTATAGTCCCACTTTTAAAATCTAATATTTTTGGGATGAGAATACATGCAGGTTTTATAAATGATTTACAAAATAGACACAAGTACGTGAAACTACATTCTATGGTTGAATTATTGAAATCGAATATGCCCCTTTTTATTAAGTCTGGTAATCTAAGAATTAGGGAACAGACACCCTAATTGACGCAAATCCTAAAGATAGATCTATCGGGCCCAACAAGCCCCATCCAAAGTACCGGATGCTTTAGTACTTCGAAATTTATATCATATCCGAAGGGTATCCCGGAATGATGGGGATATTCTTATATATGCATCTTGTTAATGTCGGTTACCAGGTGTTCACCATATGAATGATTTATATCTCTATGTATGGGATGTGTATTGAAATATGAAATCTTGTGGTCTATTATTATGATTTGATATATATAGGTTAAACCTATAACTCACCAACATTTTTGTTGACGTTTTAAGCATGTTTATTCTCAGGTGATTATTAAGAGCTTCCGCTGTCGCATACTTAAATAAGGACGAGATTTGGAGTCCATGCTTGTATGATATTGTGTAAAAACTGCATTCAAGAAACTTATTTTGTTGTAACATATTTGTATTGTAAACCATTATGTAATGGTCGTGTGTAAACAGGATATTTTAGATTATCATTATTTGATAATCTACGTAAAGCTTTTTAAAACCTTTATCTATGAAATAAAGGTTATGGTTTGTTTTAAAAATGAATGCAGTCTTTGAAAAATGTCTCATATAGAGGTCAAAACATCGCAACGAAATCAATTAATATGGAACGTTTTTAATCAATAAGAACGGGACATTTCAACAATGTCATTATTATTATTAGTATTATTATGATGAATATGTTTAATATTATTATTATTATGAAAATAATATAGATTATTATTATTTTCATAGATATTAGTATTAATATCTTTTTATGAACAAAATTAACATAAGTAATATTAGATATATTATCACAAGTATTATTATTATGTAATTACTAAAATCAGTATCATGACTTTCATTAACAAGTAAAATTAATATTTTTACAAGTATTATTATTAATATCATATTATTATCATTAATAGAGTTATTATTAACATTATTACCTTTATTAGTAATATAAAGTATTAATATTATTATTATTTTTGCCATTGCTAAGATTATGGAAGTATTATTATAATTACTATTTTTTATATGTATATATATATATATATATATATATATATATATATATATATATATATATATATATATATATATATATATATATATATATAGTTATTACATATAACATAACAAAACTTAATATTTTTATATATAATGAATATAGGTTATTAACATAAAAGTTATATTACTAATAATAATATATATAATTGTTTGACTACAAGTACATGATTTAATATATATATATATATATATATATATATATATATATATATATATATATATATATAATATATATATATATGTATATATATATATATATATATATATATATATATATATATATATATATATATATATATATATATATATATATATATGAATAATATAGGTTCGTGAATCCGAGGCCAACCCTACATTGTTCAATATTGTCATATGTATTTTTACAACAAAATACATTAATGTGAGTTTCATTTGCTCCCTTTTTAAATGCTTTTGCAATATATATTTTTGGGACTGAGAATACATGCGTTTTTATAACTGTTTTATGAAATAGACACAAGTAATCGAAACTACATTATATGGTTGAATGATCGAAGTCGAATATGCCCCTTTTTGCTTGGTAGCCTAAAAATTAGGGAATATCACTAATTTTGAGAATTACTGCACGCCTAATTGACGCGAATCCTAAAGATAGATCTATTGGGCCTAATGAACCCCATCCAAAGTACCGGATGCTTTAGTACTTCGAATTCATTTTTATCATGTCCGAAAGATTTCCCGGAATGATAGGGGATATTCTTATATGCATCTTGTTAATGTCGGTTACCAGGTGTTCACCATATGAATGATATTTTTGTCTCTATGCATGGGACGTATATTTATGAGAAATGAAAATCTTGTGGTCTATTAAAATGATGGAAATGATTATTTATGTTAAACTAATGAACTCACCAACCTTTTGGTTGACACTTGAAAGCATGTTTATTCTCAGGTATGAAAGAAATCTTCCGCTGTGCATTTGCTCAACTTAGAGATATTACTTGTAGTCATTCATGACATATTTCAAAAGATGTTGCATTCGAGTCGTTGAGTTCATAAAGATTTTTATTAAGTCAATTATAGTTAGATATATTATGAAATGGTATGCATGCCGTCAACTTTCGATGTAACGAAAGATTGTCTTTTTCAAAAACGAATGCAATATTTGTAAAATGTATCATATAGAGGTCAAGTACCTCGCGATGTAAACAACTATTGTGAATCGTTTATAATTGATATGGGCTTCGTTCAGATGGATTAGGACGGGTCATGAAAATGGATGTGGTAAAAGATTTTGATTG
This sequence comes from Rutidosis leptorrhynchoides, assembly GCF_046630445.1. Lineage (NCBI taxonomy): Eukaryota > Viridiplantae > Streptophyta > Magnoliopsida > Asterales > Asteraceae > Rutidosis > Rutidosis leptorrhynchoides. Next base: position 216,626,416 of record NC_092338.1, on the reverse strand, counting down.
CGAAATACTTTATCATCCGGGCAAGGCGAATGTGGTCGCGGATCCGTTAAGTCGAAAGAGTCATCACCCTGCGTTACGATTGGGATTGTTACGTATGATTATTACTAGCAATTTTCTTGAAAGACTTGGTGTGATTCAAATAGAGGCTTACGTTCACAACAAGCATGCGGAGCGAATAGTGGGGCAATCGGAGTTCATTACTATGGGCTCGCGTGGTTTGTTGACTTTTCAAGGAAGAGTGTGGGTGCCTAAGATGGGTGATTATCGACAAGTGCTACTTGAAGAAGCACATAAGTCAAAGTATTCCATTCATCCGGGCACGACGAAAATGTATCTTGATTTAAGGAAAGAGTATTGGTGGCCGGGCATGACAACAAAAGCCGTATGGTAAGTTACAACCGTTAGAAATCCCGAAGTGTAAATGGGAGCACATAACCATGGATTTCATCACAAAGTTACCTAATACGGCGAGAACCCAATTTGATTCGATTTGGGTGATACTTGACCAATTGACGAAAAGTGCTTTGTTTCTTCCCATTCAGGAAGCGATATCGTCGGAGACCTTGGCTAAATTGTTTATCAAGGAAGTAGTCACTCGACATGGGGTTCCTACATCTATTATTTCGGATCGAGATACCCGTTTTACATCTCGGTTTTGGGAAAAGTTTCATGACGATATGGGTACACAATTAAAATTGAGCACGCCGTATCATCCTCAAACGGACGGTTAAACCGAACGTACGAATCAAACATTAGAGGATATGTTACAGGCGTGTATTATTGATTTCGGAGGTAGTTGGGACGAGCACTTACCTTTGGTGGAATTCTCGTACAATAATAGTTATCATACTAGTATCGGGATGCCACCATATGAGATACTTTATGGGCGAAGATGTCGAACTCCAATTTGTTGGGGTGAAGTGGGATAAAGGAAAATCGGGAGTACCGATTTGGTTTTAGAGACTAATAGCAAGATTGATGTGATTCGGGATCATTTGAAAAAGGCGCAAGATAGACAAAAGTAGTATGCCGATAAACGTAGGCGAATGATCAAATTCCAAGATGGCGACATGGTGATGCTTAAGGTTTCGCCATGGAAAGGCATTATTCAGTTTAGAAAACGGGGAAAGTTAGCTCCTCAGTTTATTGGGCCATTTAAGGTCTTAGCTCGTGTTGGTGAAGTCGCATATCATTTGGAATTACCTGAAGAACTTGCGGGGATCCATAATACATTTCTTGTTTCCCATCTCCATAAGTGTCTTGCGGATGATTCTTCGTGGGTGTCATTAGACGAAATTGAACTACACAAGCTAGAGTATATTGAGGAGCCGGTTTCCATACTTGAAGAAAAAGTGAAAAGATTGATAAATAAAGAGGTGAGAACTTTTAAAGTTCAATGGCGGCGTAGTATAGGTTTCGAGTTTACTTGGGAGCCCGAAGAGTTTGTTCTTGTGTATCTTCCTGCTTGTCATGAGGCTTGGATTGCGAGGTCACAATCCGGTTCAAGTGGGGGAGAGTTGTAAGATCCAGTTTTTCCCTGTTATATTGGACGCCGTCCAACAGGGGTGGACGTTGTAGTGACCCGAACTTTTCCATGTTTATATATATTAATTGAGATTGATATTTACATGATTAAATGTTTCCAACATGTTAAGCAATCAAACTTGTTAAGACTTGATTAATTGAAATATGTTTCATATAGACAATTGACCACCCAAGTTGACCGGTGATTCACGAACGTTAAAACTTGTAAAAACTATACGATGACATATATATGGTTATATATATAGTTAACATGTTTTTATTATAAGTATGTATCTCATTAGGTATTTTAACAATGAGTTATATACATAAAAATGAGACTATTAATTTAAGAAACTCGAAAACGATATATATAACGATTATCGTTATAACAACGTCTTACTAGGTACATATGAATCATATTAAGATATTGATACACTTGGTTAATTATGTTAAATGATAATTAAATATATTATTAAGTGTATTAACAATGAAATACATATGTAAAAATAAGACTACTAACTTAATGATTTCGAAACGAGACATATATGTAACGATTATCGTTGTAACGACATTTAACTGTATATACATCATACTGAGATATATTATATATCATAATATCATGATAATATAACAATTTAACATCTCATTTGTTATAATAAACAATGGGTTAACAACATTCAACAAGATCGTTAACCTAAAGGTTTCAAAACAACATTTACATGTAACGACTAACGATGACTTAACGACTCAGTTAAAATGTATATACATGTAGTGTTTTAATATGTATTCATACACTTTTTAAAGACTTCAAGACACTTATCAAAATACTTCTACTTAACAAAAATGCTTACAATTACATCCTCGTTCAGTTTCATCAACAATTCTACTCGTATGCACCCGTATTCGTACTCGTACAATACACAGCTTTTAGATGTATGTACTATTGGTATATACACTCCAATGATCAGCTCTTAGCAGCCCATGTGAGTCACCTAACACATGTGGGAACCATCATTTGGCAACTAGCATGAAATATCTCATAAAATTACAAAAATATGAATAATCATTCATGACTTATTTACATGAAAACAAAATTACATATCCTTTATATCTAATCCATACACCAACAACCAAAAACACCTACAAACACTTTCATTCTTCAATTTTCTTCATCTAATTGATCTCTCTCAAGTTCTATCTTCAAGTTCTAAGTGTTCTTCATATATTTTACAAGTTCTAGTTACATAAAATCAAGAATACTTTCAAGTTTGCTAGCTCACTTCCAATCTTGTAAGGTGATCATCCAACTTCAAGAAATCTTTGTTTCTTATAGTAGGTTATCATTCTAATACAAGGTAATAATCATATTCAAACTTTGGTTCAATTTCTATAACTATAACAATCTTATTTCAAGTGATGATCTTACTTGAACTTATTTTCGTGTCATGATTCTGCTTCAAGAACTTCGAGCCATCCAAGGATCCGTTGAAGCTAGATCCATTTTTCTCTTTTCCAGTAGGTTTATCCAAGGAACTTAAGGTAGTAATGATGTTCATAACATCATTCGATTCATACATATAAAGCTATCTTATTCGAAGGTTTAAACTTGTAATCACTAAAAGTTAATCCTTCTAACTTGACTTTTAAAATCAACTAAACACATGTTCTATATCTATATGATATGCTAACTTAATGATTTAAAACCTGGAAACACGAAAAATACCGTAAAACCGGATTTACGCCGTCGTAGTAACACCGCGGGCTGTTTTGGGTTAGTTAATTAAAAACTATGATAAACTTTGATTTAAAAGTTATTATTCTGAGAAAATGATTTTTATTATGAACATGAAACTATATCCAAAAATTATGGTTAAACTCAAAGTGGAAGTATGTTTTCTAAAATGGTCATCTAGACGTCGTTCTTTCGACTGAAATGACTACCTTTACAAAAACGACTTGTAACTTATTTTTCCGACAATAAACCTATACTTTTTCTGTTTAGATTCATAAAATAGAGTTCAATATGAAACCATAGCAATTTGATTCACTCAAAACGGATTTAAAATGAAGAAGTTATGGGTAAAACAAGATTGGATAATTTTTCTCATTTTAGCTACGTGAAAATTGGTAACAAATCTATTCCAACCATAACTTAATCAACTTGTATTGTATATTATGTAATCTTGAGATACCATAGACACGTATACAATGTTTCGACCTATCATGTCGACACATCTATATATATTTCGGAACAACCATAGACACTCTATATGTGAATGTTGGAGTTAGCTATACAGGGTTGAGGTTGATTCCAAAATATATATAGTTTGAGTTGTGATCAATACTGAGATACGTATACACTGGGTCGTGGATTGATTCAAGATAATATTTATCGATTTATTTTTGTACATCTAACTGTGAACAACTAGTTGTAGGTTACTAACGAGGACAGCTGACTTAATAAACTTAAAACATCAAAATATATTAAAAGTGTTGTAAATATATTTTGAACATACTTTGATATATATGTATATATTGTTATAGGTTCGTGAATCAACCAGTGGCCAAGTCTTACTTCCCGGCGAAGTAAAAATCTGTGAAAGTGAGTTATAGTCCCACTTTTAAAATCTAATATTTTTGGGATGAGAATACATGCAGGTTTTATAAATGATTTACAAAATAGACACAAGTACGTGAAACTACATTCTATGGTTGAATTATCGAAATCGAATATGCCCCTTTTTATTAAGTCTGGTAATCTAAGAATTAGGGAACAGACACCCTAATTGACGCGAATCCTAAAGATAGATCTATCGGGCCCAACAAGCCCCATCCAAAGTACCGGATGCTTTAGGACTTCGAAATTTATATCATATCCGAAGGGTGTCCCGGAATGATGGGGATATTCTTATATATGCATCTTGTTAATGTCGGTTACCAGGTGTTCACCATATGAATGACTTTTATCTCTATGTATGGGATGTGTATTGAAATATGAAATCTTGTGGTCTATTATTATGATTTGATATATATAGGTTAAACCTATAACTCACCAACATTTTAGTTGACGTTTAAAGCATGTTTATTCTCAGGTGAATACTAAGAGCTTCCACTGTTGCATACTAAAATAAGGACAAGATTTGGAGTCCATGTTTGTATGATATTGTGTAAAAACTGCATTCCAGAAACTGATTTTGATGTAACATATTTGTATTGTAAACCATTATGTAATGGTCGTGTGTAAACAGGATATTTTAGATTATCATTATTTGATAATCTACGTAAAGCTTTTTAAACCTTTATTTATGAAATAAAGGTTATGGTTTGTTTTAAAAATGAATGCAGTCTTTGAAAAACGTCTCATATAGAGGTCAAAACCTCGCAACGAAATCAATTAATATGGACCGTTTTTAATCAATAAGAACGGGACATTTCAGACGCCGTCCTGTTTTGAAGGGCTGGACGCCGTCCAGATGACCTGATCAGCCAGCCTTGTGTTTTTAGATATTTTAAAGGGGGTATTTTGGTAATTTCACTTGGGGAATGACTTAAAGGCCCAAGATCAGTTGGTGGAGCCTCATTCACTCCACTTTCAACTACCTTATCTCCTTCCATTAAAATCTAGAGAGAGAGTAAGATTCTAGAGTAAGAGAGCTCAAATCAAGGGAGAAGAAGGTCGAATCGGGTCTTGGTGCGAGTTCTAAAGTTGTTCATCTCCTCACTAGCTACGTATTGATTGTGTTGGTAAGTCTTAAGCTTGATTTCTTTACTTTAATTAGTTTAAGGGTTAGGGTTTGGGTTAGTGTTGCACATAAAACCCATTTGATAGTGATTTTGGGTTTTTGCACTAACCTAGGGTTTTGAAATGTTAAAGTGTGTAAATAGGTCAAATGGGTCTTGGGCGACCTCGGTTGTTAAATGCGTATGAGAACACACTAAACTTGTGATTTTAAAGTGTTTAAGACCATATTTGACTAGTGCTAGAGTTTTGTTGGTGTTGACCCAAATATTGGGGTTAAGGGTGCAAATGGGTCGGAATTGCACCTTGGGTCAAAATGGCACTAGAATGGTGAGTGAGTTGGTTGACCAACTTGAGTCGTGATTGATTATTGTGCTAAATGTAATAGGTACATTACATTGAAGTTGCAAGCTCGGTTATCTTTCACAAAAGACTTTGAGGTGAGTGGAATAATTATATATGTATGTATATGATTTATTTACTTGTGGGGTAAGGGTTTAAAGTTCGTTGTTGACGATACCGTACCATAGAGTATATTGTGGTGTTGATGAGGGTTTAAATTCGTTGTTGACGATACCTCATATGTGGGTTTAAAGTTCGTTGTTGACGATACCACATTAATATAAATGTATGGAATTTAAGTTCGATGCTGACGATGACATACGACTATGGTAGTGACGTTGGATGAGGGTTTAAAGTTCGTTGTTGACGATACCTCATATGTGGGTTTAAAGTTCGGTGTTGATGATACCACATTAATATAGGCGAATGGGTTTTAAGTTCGATGTTGACGATACCATTCGTTGGGCTAGCCTTAAGATCTTGAGTACTATGGACGTTGTGAACATCAATGTTATATATTCGTGTTGTAGCATATTATATTGTTGTGTTATATGCTATTGTTATACTAGCGTTGTTTTCGTGGTTTTAGCGATATACATTTTAAAGGTATGCTAATTATGTAGCTAGTATGTATGAGAATTTGGCGTAAGTGTTTGCAAGTAAGTAAGTTATATATGTATATGTATAATTATTGCATTCACTAAGCTTTAGCTTACCCTCTCGTTGTTTACCTTTTTAGGCTCCGGCGTGGACAAATGCAAAGGTATTCGGTTGGATTAGTGGTCTCCCGCTTATTTTGTTAGGGGATGCTTTTGGGTTAGCTTTTGGAAGTTTGGCCAAGATTTGGGTAGTTTAACCCCAAACACCATGCTCTAGCGTCGTTTGGAAATTAAACTTGTATTGGTCGAAACTTGTATTTTTGAATGAAACACGTAAGACGGGTCGATGTTGTAAAACTTGTTTTGATGATGAAAACCTCTTAGTTTATTATATTGTTATATGTTGTAAAATGGTTTTCATTTGAATATGTCGGGAAGCGGGATTCCCGCTCACGTGAGTTGGCCCGGGGACAGCAGCTGCCAGGCAATCTGGACGCCGTCTAGATATGCTGGACGCCGTCCCGGCCTTAAGTGATGGACGCTGTCCAAACTTTTGGACGCCGTCCAGATGGGCTGATCCAGAAATTTTTTTTTTTTTTTGGTACACGTTTTGGATTTATGAAGTCGGGTTGTTACAGTCATCAATTCCTCGCACCATGTTTTGCTAACAAGTTCGCGAGGAATTCCAAATTGGCACACGATATATTCCCAGACAAAGTTTCATACCTGCACGCCTGTAATTGTGTGCATCGCCTTCGCTTCAACCCATTTGGTAAAGTAGTCGATTGAAACGATTAAAAATTTGACATTTCCTGCCCCTTGCGGGGATGGTCCCACAATGTCAATGGCCTATTTATAGAATGGCCACGGGGAATTGACTGGAATCATATCATGCCTTGGTTTTCGATTTTGCAGAGCATGCCTCTGACACCCTTTACATCGTTTTACAATTTTCGCCACATCTCAATACATATTCGGCCAAAAATAACTCATTCGCATTATTTTAGCCGTTATAGTCTTGTATCCTGAATGAAGCGCGCAAGAGCCACTGTGTACTTCTTCCGCAATTAATGTCGCCTCCGCTGGCCCCAAACATCGGATTAATGGACCAGTGAAAGATTTTTGATACAACACATCATTCTCTATTACATACATTGGTGTTCTTTCACGAACTAACGAGCCTCATGCTTGTCTTCTGGTAACACATTGTTCCGCAACTTGTTGATAATGGGGTTCATCCAATTTGGCTGCATTTCATCAACTGCCTCTACAACTAATCCGCCATCAATTTATTTGTTCGGCAACTCCTCTACCCAAACTTGCTTTTGGAAGTGCGAAAATGTTAATGCGGCAAGCTTACTAATTGCATCCGCTTTTTTATTTAGATTCCTTGGAACTTGTAAAAGTTTAAAATATTCAAACACTTCTGCTCCTTCTTGAACTAATTTCAAGTACTTTTGCATAAATAACTCATGTGCTTCAAATGACCCATTAAATTGATTTGCTACCAACTGCGAATCAGTATACGCTCAAAGTTTTGTGATTTTCATCTTTTTTGCAATACTTAAACCAGCGAGTAGCGCCTCATATTCGGCCTCATTGTTTGTGATATCAAAATTAAAATGCAATGCATATGTATGCTCTTCACCGCTTGGACTTTTTAATACAAGACCAGCACCTGCACCCTCTGTGCACGATGCGCCATCACTAAATAAGTCCCAAGATTCATCTTGAACTGGTTTTAATTCACTCCTTTCGTGAATTTCTTCTAATCCGCCAGTCATTTCTGTGAGATAATCTGCGAGCACTTGACCTTCTACTGAAGTTCACGGGAGATAGGTGATTTCATATGCCCCAATTCTATTGCCCATTTGGCAAGTCTACCAGATATGTCTGGCTTACTTAGAACATGCTTAAATGGCACATCGGTTAACAAATGGATTGGATATCCCTGAAAATATCTTCGCAGCCTTCGCGACGTTAGGAGTAACGCATAAACAAAATTTTCAATTGGTGCGTAGTTTATTTCGATTCAAGTGATAACCCGGATTTTCCGACTAGGTTTTCTTAACCTAACTTGAATGATTTAAGTTTCAACACAATAAGTAATTTGATTTCTTGAGTATTTTTAGTCTTTTGTAAGATTTATGGTTATCTTGTAAGCATTTAGGGAACTACTAGTTTCACCCTAACTTTAATTCACAAGGTAACAACAAATAAAAGACTATAACATTTGTACATATGCTCCTTATATAAGTGTATGTAAATAAAATTCTTTAAGTACCTTAATATAATAAGTGAAAGACCTTACTAACAAGTAACAAGTAAAATAAATCTTTTAATATCAAAGTGATACTTGAACATGTACATTAAAATGATAATTGCATCAATTAATCAAACTAGTAACTATTAAGTTCTAAACACTAGATTATATAACTAGTTACCATTAATTAAACCTTAAACTAGATTAAGCTTTTATGCATGCAATTAGCACCACTTAATCACATGCATCAAACATCATCTCACTACATTAAATCTTGCATGAACTTTGGACCATTTTGTCTCCCTTCCTCCCCTAAATCACGCCACCACCACCCATCACTTTACCATTCACCAAGTTTGATACTTGCATATCTCTATCAATCTTCATCCATCTTCATATCACCTTCATACATCTTCAAACAATTCTTCAAGTAATCTTCATCTTTATCCACCATTCATCATCATCTAAGGTATAAAAATCTAACTAATTTCTTCATCTATTTCTTTTAAAAATGCCCTCTAACAAGATTAAACTTGGTGGATATACTTGAACTAGTGTTTTGAACACAAGGATGTTCATGTGCCTAGCCATGATCTTGTCAAGTTAGACGCCGTCCAGATGACCTGATCAGCCAGCCTTGTGTTTTTAGATATTTTAAAGGGGGTATTTTAGTAATTTCACTTGGGGAACGAATTAAAGGCCCAAGATCAGTTGGTGGAGCCTCATTCACTCCACTTTCAACTACCTTATCTCCTTCCATTTAAATCCAGAGAGAGAGTAAGATTCTAGAGTAAGAGAGCTCAAATCAAGGGAGAAGAAGGTCGAATCGGGTCTTGGTGCGAGTTCTAAAGTTGTTCATCTCCTCACTAGCTACGTATTGATTGTGTTGGTAAGTCTTAACCTTGATTTCTTTACTTTAATTAGTTTAAGGGTTAGGGTTTAGGTTATTGTAAGGAAACGAAGGGGTGGACTATAGTGAAATACCCGACAAGACAATCAAAACAGATTATTGCATTTAATCAAAGAAGATCCTGATTTCCTTAATCGCCGAAGAACCAAATCGTATTACGAAGATTTTCTCCAAATCTCTTCAACTTAGGAAATCAATCTTATCTACATCAAAAGATATGACGAATCTATACCTACTCATTTCACTCTTCTGTGATAGCTTCATTTGTACTCTTCGAATAATCAAATTATTTTATCCATATTACTCAATGATGATAAAACTCTATTATCAACTCATATTCGTCATGAAAACATTTTTTTTAATAATTAGCCATTATGACCTCGATCAAATTTCAGGACGAAATTTCTTTAACGGGTAGGTACTGTAGTGACCCGAAAATTTCCGATCAAATTTAAACTTTAATCTTTATATATTCCCGACACGATAAGCAAAATTTGTAATGTTGAGTCTCGAAAGCTTTGAAATCTATATTCATGTAATCAGTTACCCTTTGACTACTCCCGACGATTCACGAACAAATGATTGTAAATAAATATGTACATACATATTATGTAAATGTAAGTATATATAATAAACTGAAATTTATAATATAAATAATAGAATTAAATATGTAATATAGGATACAAAATAATTAAGTGTAAATTTAAAATGAATCTATAAATATATATGATTCTATAAATAACTATTAATATATGTATATTGTAATATATATATAATTTATAAACAATAAATAAAGGTTAACATATTATATATAATTATTCAATATTAAATATTACATAATTAATAATATATAAAACAAGTTAAGGATATAGTTGTCATAATAATTTTCATTATTAATCATTAATACAATTCTAATATCAATATTAATATTAGTTTCATGTATATATTATAATTGTAATTAAAATATTATCAGTTATTATAAATATTATTATTATGTAATAGTATTATAATTATGGTTAGTATAATTATTATTAAGAATTATAAATATTATGATTATTATTGGAGTTATCATTGATAATACCACTACTATATTATAATAAGTAGTAAAATTTTAATCTATTATTACCATTAACATTAAAATCATTATTTTTATAAACATTTTTAGAAGTAATACAATTTATTAATTGTATCATTAATAATATTATTATTATTATTATTATCATTCTTATTAATGACTATTGTAAAATTTATATAAAATTCTCATTTTGGTTATTATTAATAACATCATATGATTATCAACATATTTTTAAAAAAACCTTATTATTATGAATATCTTGTTATTAATAATTAATGTAATTATTATTAATTAGTATTAATATTATTAATAATGTATTTATTAATTATTATAAATTAAATACATAAACCATATAAATAAATAAAAATGTACGTAATCTGTTTTCAATCCAAATCAAACTGTATATAAAGTTGTTTTTCTTTTCTCTAATTTTGGAATATGAATCAAATACAAACAGATATATCCAAAAATCTGTTATGCATCGACATCGTTTTCTTTTAATTTTAATTTTTTTGTCCTTCGTATCTGCACAATGGAAGCTGTCGAATCCCAATTTCAACATAAGCAGATTTGGTATCCAGTAGTAATCCACATCAAACACATTATATAGTATAGGTAGAAATTTATAAAAAGGCACAGAATCAAAGTTTTTTTTTTTATTTTCCACGATATCTCTGTTCTTGCTTCTTTTATTCCACGGCTCGATTTTGAATGATATTTCAAAAACTAAAAATGTGGTTTTGTTAGGAATCATCTAGCTAAAATACCTGCAAATTTTCAAACTCCAATTCATTTTATTGAGTTTTAATTTTCGAGTCAAAGTAAATATTCAAAAAGTCAACGAATTAGTTCTTCAAGCAAATTCGAATTTTTGTTGATATTTCTATTAAAATTAAGGATTCACAAAGATTTTAGAAGGGATTTGAAATATAGTTCGTGTTATAAACTTTGTCCAAAACGTGATTAATCTCAACATCAAAAAAAAAAAATTTAGTAAGGCAGCGACGGCAACAGATGTATATTTTTTTATAATTTTTTTTCTTTCCTGTGATCCTAATCACCCACAATTAATCATTTTCGTTTCAATTTCATATCCTAAATAAACCTTTAAACTCGTTCTTATAATTTATAATTGGTCTCTGTTCGAATTGTTTTGTGGAGAAGAAGAAAAAGAGGACAGATAATTAATACGGGATATATACATAAAAAGGGAAGAATAAATCAGAAAAGTGACGAGCAGAGTGATGGTTTGATGTGTTAACGGTTATTCGGGAGGTCATGGGTTCGAGCCCGGGTGTTGGCAAATTTTTTTAAACCGTGTTTCTCCAAAGGTAGTCCCATTTTTTTTTTTTATTATTATTATTATATTTATTGTTATTATAAATTTTTATTGTTATTGTTATTAGTGTTATTAGCATTATTATTACTATTAGTAGTAAAATAATTATTGTTATAAGTATCAAAATTATTAACATTATTATTCTTATTATAATTATAAATATTATATTTATTATTATTATTATTATTATTATTATTATTATTATTATTATAAGCACTAGTATAAGTAGTAATTATGATATTATTATAACTTTGATATTATTATCATGAACATGTTTAAATATGATAATACAAATTATTAGTATTTTTAGCAGCAGTAACTTTCTGTAAATAATAGAATTGTTAGTATCAATATAAATATCATCATTAACATTATTACGAGTATTATTAATATAATGATTAAAATTATTATCATAACTGTCATTAACAGTAAAAATTAATATTTTTATAGTTATTATCATTAATATCATTATTATTATCACTAATAGAAATTATTAACATTATTATCCTTATTAAAAATATTAAGTATTATCATTATTATCATTTCTACCATTACTAATAGTAATTAGTGTTATTATAACTTTAATAAACAAATGGTATGTATATATATATATATATATATATATATATATATATATATATATATATATATATATATATATATATATATATATATATATATATATATATATATATAAGAATATGTATATATTTAATACCTATAACATAATAAAATTAATATTTCCATATATAAAAAGAATATATGAATCAAATAAATTATTAATATAAAAAGAAAACAACTAATAAATTTATATATATAAAATTGTTCGATTCCAATTATGTGTGTTAATATATATACACATGATATAGGTTCGTGAATCCAAGGCCAACCCTATACTTGTTCAATGTCGTTCTATGTATTTTTACTACAAAATACATTAGGTGAGTTCCATTTGCCTATTTACCCTTTACATTTTTGGGCTGAGAATACATGCGCAATTTTTTATAAATGTTTTACGAAATAGACACAAGTACGTGAAACTGCATTCTATGGTTGAATTATCGAAATCGAATATGCCCTTTTTATTAAGTCTAGTAATCTAAGAATTAGGGAACAGACACCCTAATTGACGCGAACTCTAAAGATCGATCTATTGGGCCCAACAAGCCCCATCCAAAGTACCGAATGCTTTAGTACTTCGAATTTATATCATGTCCGAAGGAGGATCCCGGAATGATGGGGATATTCTTATATGCATATTATGAATGTCGGTTACAGGTGTTCAATCCATATGAATGATATTTTTGTCTCTATGCATGGGATGTATGTTTATGAGAAATGGAAATATGAAATCTTGTGGTCTATTAAAATGATGAAAATGATTATTTATGTTAAACTAATGAACTCACCAACCTTTTGGTTGACACTTTAAAGCATGTTTATTCTCAGGTATGAAAGAAATTTTCCGCTATGCATTTGCTCATCTTTGAGATATTACTTGGAGTCATTCATGACATATTTCAAAAGACGTTGCATTGAGTCATTGCGTTCATCAAGATTGTTATTAAATCAATTATAGTTAGATATATTATGAAATGGTATGTCTGTCGTCAACTTTCGATGAAATGAAAGATTGTCTTTTCAAAAATGAATGCAATGTTTGTAAAATGTATCATATAGAGGTCAAGTACCTTGCGATGTAATCAACTGTTGTGAATCGTTTATAATCAATATGGACTTCGTCCGGATAGATTAGGACGGGTCTTCACAGTGAGTACTATGGATGTTGTGAACATCAATGGTATATATTCGTGTTGTAGCATATTATATTGTTGTGTTATATGCTATTGTTATACTAGCGTTGTTTTCGTGGTTTTAGCGATATACATTTTAAAGGTATGCTAATTATGTAGCTAGTATGTATGCGAATTTGGTGTAAGTGTTTGCAAGTAAGTAAGTTATATATGTATATGTATAATTATTGCATTAACTAAGCTTTAGCTTACTCTCTCATTGTTTACCTTTTTAGGCTCCGGCGTGGACAAAGGCAAAGGTATTCGGTTAGATTAGTGGTCTCCCGCTTATTTTGTTAGGGGATGCTTTTGGGTTAGCTTTTGGAAGTTCGGCCAAGATTTGGGTAGTTTAACCCCAAACACCATGCTCTAGCGTCGTTTGGAAATTAAACTTGTATTGGTCGAAACTTGTATTTTTGAACGAAATGCGTAAGACGGGTCGATGTGGGCCCGATGTTGTAAAACTTTTTTTGATGATGAAAACCTCTTAGTTAATTATATTGTGATATGTTGTAAAAGGGTTTTTGTTTGAATGTGTCGGGAAGCGGGATTTCCGCTCACGTGAGTTGGCCCGGGGACAGCAGTTGCCAGGCAATCTGGACGCCGTCCAGATATGCTGGACGCCGTCCCGGCCTTAAGTGCTGGACGCCGTCCAAGCTTTTGGACGCCGTCCAGATGGGCTGATCCAGAAATTTTTTTTTTTTGGTACACGTTTTTGGATTTATGAAGTCGGGTTGTTACAAGTTGTATCAGAGCATGGTCTAAGGGATTTAGGCGACTTGAGATAGGTGCCTAGACTTAGACTTTATTGTGTGTGCACTTTATGCAGGACTTGTAGGACTTTGGGTCAGAACAGGAATTGTTAGTGCTGGGGTTTATGTGAATTAACCTTGCACTAATTGTTTTGTGTTGTTTTAGTAATCATCAAAGACTGCATTCATTTTTAAAACAAGCATAACCTTTATTTTATCGATAAAGGTTTAAAAAGCATTACGTAGATTATCAAATAATGATAATCTAAAATATACTGTTTACACACGACCATTACATAATGGTTTACAATAAGAATATATTACATCAAAAATAAGTTTCTTGGATGCAGTTTTTGCACAATATCATACAAGCATGGACTCCAAATCTTGTCCTTATTTTAGTATGCAACAGCGGAAGCTCTTAATAATCACCTGAGAATAAACATGATTAAAACGTCAACAAAAATGTTGGTGAGTTATAGGTTTAACCTATATATTTATCAAATCGTAATAATAGACCACAAGATTTCATATTTCAATATACATCCCATACATAGAGATAAAAATCATTCATATGGTGAACACCTAGTAACCGACATTAACAAGATGCATATAAGAATATCCCCTATCATTCCGGGAAATCCTTCGGACATGATAAAAACGAATTCGAAGTACTAAAGCATCCGGTACTTTGGATGGGGTTCGTTAGGCCCAATAGATCTATCTTTAGGGTTCGCGTCAATTAGTAGATCGGTTTACTAATTCTTAGGCTACCAAGCAAAAGGGGCATATTCGGCTTCGATCATTCACTCATATAATGTAGTTTCATTTACTTGTGTCTATTTCGTAAAACATTTATAAAACTGAATGTATTCTCATCCCAAAATATTAGATTTTAAAAGTGGGACTATAACTCACTTTCACATATTTTTACTTCGTCGGGAAGTAAGACTTGACCACTGGTCGATTCACGAACCTATACAAATATGTACATATATATCAAAGTATGTTCAAAATATATTTACAACATTTTTTAATACGTTTTAATGTTTTAAGCTTATTAAGTCAGCTGTCCTTGTTAATAATCTACAACTAGTTGTCCATAGTTAGATGTACAGAAATAAATAAATATAAATTATCTTCGAACAATCAACAACCCAGTGTATACAAGCCTCAGGCTAGATCACAACTCAAACTATATATATTATTTTGGAATCAACCTCAACCCTGTATAGCTAACTCCAACATTACTGCATATAGAGTGTCTATGGTTGTTCTAAAATATATTATATAGATGGGTCGATATGATATGTCAAAACATTGTATACGTGTCTATAGTATCCCATAATTACATAATATATATTAGAATACATGAATAATACAATATAAGTTTGTTAAGTTATGATTTGTATAGAATTGTTACAATATTTCCCGTAGCTACAACAATCAAAAAATATCCAATCTTGTTTTACCCATAACTTCTTCGTTTTAAATCCGTTTTGAGTGAATCAAATTGCTATGGTTTCATATTAAACTCTATTTTATGAATCTATACAGAAAAATTACAGTTTTATAGTCGAAAATATAAGTTACAAGTCATTTTTGTAAGAGGTAGTCATTTCAGTCGAAAGAACGACATCTTGATGACCATTTTGAAAAACATACTTCCACTTTGAGTTTAACCATGATTTTTGGATATAGTTTCATGTTCATAAGAAAAATGATTTTCCCAGAAGAAAAACTTTTAAATTAAAGTTTATCATAGTTTTAATTATCAAACCCAAAACAGCCCGCGGTGTTACTACGACGGCGTATGTCCGGTTTTACGGTGTTTTTTTGTGTTTCCAGGTTTTAAATCATTAAGTTAGCATATCATATAGATATAGAACATGTTTTTAGTTGATTTTAAAAGTCAAGTTAGAAGGATTAACTTTATTTTCGAACAAGTTTAGAATTAACTAAACTATGTTCTAGTGATTACAAGTTTAAATCTTCGAATAAGATAGTTTTATATGTATGAATCGAATGATGTTATGAACATAATTACTACCTTAAGTTTAGTAGGTAAACCTACTGAAAGTGACAAGAAATGATCTACCTTCAAAGGATCTTGGATGGCTTGAAAGTTCTTGAAGTAGGATCATGACACAAAAACAAGTTCAAGTAAGATTTTTACTCGAATTAAGATAGTTTATAGTTATAGAAGTTGAATCAAAGTTTGAATATGATTATTACCTTGAATAAGAAAGATAACCTACTGTAAATAACAAAGGTTTCTTGATCTTAGATGATTACTTGGAATGGATTAGAAAACTTGGATGTAAACTAGTAACCTTGAAAGGATTTTCGAAGTGTTCTTGAAGTGTTCTTCCTAAGATGATTATAGCTTGATTCTTGAAGTAATTTTTGATGAAGATGATGATTAGCTATTGGAAAAATTTGTTCATAAGTGTGTGTGTGTGTTGAGAGAGAATTAGAAAGAGAATTGGAAGTAAAATGGAGTGAATGATGAGTGGTAAGTGGTGAGTGGTGACTGGGGTTAAAAGGAGTTCTAGTTAGTTGACTAGTTCATGGTAGAAGTTAAAATTGATTAGTCATACATGACATAATCAAGAGAGGAATCCCATGCTAGTTCCTATTGGTATATACCTATAGTAAGTACGTCTAGAAGCTGTGTATAATACGGGTATGAATACGACTAGAATTCTTGATGAAAAAAGAATGGGAATGTAACTGTACCCATTTTAGTTAAGTATTCGTATTTTGATATATGTCTTGAAGTCTTCCAAAAGTATATTAATACATCTAAATACACTACATGTATATACATTTTAACTGAGTCGTTAAGTCATCGTTAGTCGTTACATGTAAGTGTTGTTTTGAAACCTTTAAGTTAACGATCTCATTTAATGTTGTAAACCCATTGTTTATTATATCTAATGAGATGTTAAATTATTATATTATCATAATATTATGATATATTAATATATCTTAATATGATATATATACTTTTAAATGTCGTTACAACGATAATCGTTACATAAATGTCTCGTTTCGAAATCCTTAAGTTAGTAGTCTTGTTTTTACATATGTAGTTCATTGTTAACATACTTAATGATATATATAATTATCATTTTATCATTTTAAATATAGTGTAACAATATCTTAATATGATACATATGTATTTAGTAAGACGTTGTAATAACGATAATCGATATATATATATCGTTTCGAGTTTCTTAACTTAGTAGTCTCATTTTTATGTATATAACACATTGTTAATATACTTATGGAGATACTTACTTATCATAATCTCATGTTAACTATATGTATATCCATATATATATCGTCATGTCATTTTTACAAGTTTTAACGTTCGTGAATCGCCGGTCAACTTGGGTGGTCAATTGTCTACATGAAACTCATTTCAAATAATCAAGTCTTAACAAGTTTGATTGCTTAACATGTTGGAAACACTTAATCATGTAAAAATCAATTTCATTTAATATATATAAACATGGAAAAGTTCGGGTCACTATAGTACCTACCCGTTAAATAAATTTCGTCCCGAAATTTTAAGCAGTTGGAGGTGTTGTCGTATCTTCTAGAAATAAGTGCGGATATTTCTTCTTCATCTGATCTTCTCATTCCCAGGTGAACTCAGGTCCTCTACGACCATTCCATCGAACCTTAATAATTGGTATCTTGTTTTGCTTAAGTCTTTTAACCTCACGATCCATTATTTCGACGGGTTCTTCGATGAATTGAAGTTTTTCGTTGATTTGAATTTCGTCTAATGGAATAGTGAGATCTTCTTTAGCAAAACATTTCTTCAAATTTGAGACGTGGAAAGTGTTATATACAGCCGCGAGTTGTTGAGGTAACTCAAGTTGGTAAGCTACTGGTCTGACACGATCAATAATCTTGAATGGTCCAATATACCTTGGATTTAATTTCCCTCGTTTACCAAATCGAACAACGCTTTTCTAAGGTGCAACTTTAAGCATGACCATCTCTCCAATTTCAAATTCTATATCTTTTCTTTTAATGTCGGCGTAGCTCTTTTGTCGACTTTGGGCGGTTTTCAACCTTTGTTGAATTTGGATGATCTTCTCGGTAGTTTCTTGTATTATCTCCGGACCCGTAATCTGTCTATCCCCCACTTCACTCCAATATATCAAAGACCTACACTTTCTACCATAAAGTGCTTTAAACGGCGCCATCTCAATGCTTGAATGGTAGCTGTTGTTGTAGGAAAATTCTGCTAACGGTAGATGTCGATCCCAACTGTGTTCGAAATCAATAACACATGCTCGTAGCATGTCTTCAAGCGTTTGTATCGTCCTTTCGCTCTGCCCATCAGTTTGTGTATGATAGGCAGTACTCATGTATAGACGAGTTCCTAATGCTCTTTGTAATGTCTGCCAGAATCGTGAAATAAATATTCCATCCCTATCAGAGATAATAGGGATTGGTATTGCATGTCTGGAGACGACTTCCTTCAAATACAGTCGTGCAAACTTCTCCATTTTGTCATCTTCTCTTATTGGCAGGAAGTGTGCTGATATTTTGAGACGATC